>NC_057807.1:305742168-306070322 GCF_018294505.1 Triticum aestivum | reverse complement strand
AATATCGAGAGCAAAGTAAGAAGGTATCATGGGAAGTTTCAAGCGGGTAGGCAATCATTCGTTGCCTGAAACGAAGTGTGAAAGGGGTTCAGAGCAATGGGAATAAGTATTGCGTCTGATACCATAATAGATCACTAGGCAGGTGGCCCGTGAATTACATACGAAGTCAAGCACGAGGAATAACTTTGACAAAAGGTTCTACAGGAGAGTCAGGTTTTGATCCAGTGGACCTATGGGTTATGGGCCCACCATGTGGGTTGAAAGTAGGAAGGGTGGTGACATCTTGCACAGCCGCGACAGGGAGGCATGTCGGTGAATAGCTTGTCAGGTATGCCGGCAACAATGTTGGTACCAAGGACGGGGAACAAAGAGAGTAATTTTCCTGCTTGTTGAATGAGGCGAACCAATTGGCAAAGTTATCACCCGTCGGTGGTTACTGGAATGTCACCAACAATAGTAACAGGATCTTACAGACAGAGTGGTACAACAAGGTGCCTACCTAAGCAGGGAATTATCTCTGCTTAGTTAAGTCAGCGTACAAGAGAGGTTAAACAAAACAATGGAAGGGGAAATGTATTTACACACATTTTACAAGGGTATATCCTTCCCAAGGACAAGCAGAGCATGATATCCTGACAGGATAATGTAGAAAACCCGGTAGGTAAGGGGAGAGAAATTTCATGACATTACCCATACAACGGTGTGTGGATAATTGAGCAAGAACCATTTAGGATCGCACCTCAAATGTTCTTGTTGAAGAGCGGGGGTATCATAGTCATGCTTCGAGGTAGCAATGATATGGTGTTTCAATCAAGGGCCAGACTTTGGATACACAAATGATCCATCAGGAGCAACTTATAAAATAAGTCTTACAATTTCCTCCAGGAAGAATGGTTGTCCTTGCAAAAGAAATTATAATGATAGGTCCTCCAGCCAGGGGGGTGCTAGGCATGACATCATCTTACCGGGTCATCTAAGAACCATCATCATAACTCCTGGAAAGTTGTCCCAACCATCATATCTGACCGAGATTCAGATCCACTTGGTGTCATGATACCTCAGACTCAGGATGTCCGAGAAGAAAAGGTGCAACACAAATAGATGAAATGACATTGAAAGATTCTCGGGAAATGAACTATGGAAGCGAGTCCCGAAACAAGAGTTCATCAATAAACCAAGGAGAGGATGAGGAGGTGGTTGATGAACTCAGCGACAAATCATGGAGAATGCCAAAAGATGGATTTCCACACTTATGTGAACAAAGAGATAACATTTGTCAGATCAAATGATATAATGATGTATGCTCGAGGAAAACATACATAATTTAACAATGATAGAAGGGGCACCCGGAAATCTGGACTAGATATCACGATCAATGTTTGAATGATGATTCAATAAGCAATAGACTTAGAGTGAAACTATCGACCATTAACTTCAAAGCAATAGGGTTGCTAGAAGTACAGAATCCAAGCAGCACGGTTCACGTGTTGGTATCCCGGGTAAAATCAACACGGGGACCCAGGAATGAGCGGAGATGGCAAGAAGTATTACTATACCAAGAATTCTTAAGAGGTGGTGAAATTCTCACAACATTCTTGACATAAAAGATGGTAATACTCCATGGTAAAGGAGAACAAATACTGGATAGCAAGAATCTCAAGGTATAACACAGAACAAGAACAAGTTTATGTTGGAGGTAAGGCAATAAAGTGGTCGATGACAACAAAAATCATCGAGGGCAAGTATGGTATTTCTCATCATGAATTCAATTGATATCCTGGAAGAGCTCAGAATGTTGATGATGATCATGACACATTTGTTGAGAGGTTTCATGAAGATATAATCGCTCATCGACGACATCAAGTCAAAGGAATGATGAAGCGAAAGGTTATTGGAACCACGACACAAACTCGAAATCAAGCTTGCTGTTCAAGGCGAAATGATATGATGAGGAAAATTGACATAAGCTCAGCTCATCGTCGAAATTGGTGCTCCGGGAAGGACCAGGTAGCACCGTTAAAATTTAGCACTATAATGATATAGCTGATTAGGCTAGGAATGAGTTGA
This sequence comes from Triticum aestivum, assembly GCF_018294505.1. Lineage (NCBI taxonomy): Eukaryota > Viridiplantae > Streptophyta > Magnoliopsida > Poales > Poaceae > Triticum > Triticum aestivum. The sequence continues at coordinate 306,068,255 of NC_057807.1, read as the reverse complement.
AGGATTATTAAACTCATAAGCAATGAAAATTACTTGGGGTTATCAAACCAGAATGCAGAATCGGTTCACATATCGGTGTTCTCGGTTGATGACAACCCAAAACCCAGGGGAAATCTGAAATCGATGAGAAGCAATACTAGATGAAGACTCATAGGGAGCAACACAGTTCTTTGATATTCTCGAGATACCGGGGGTAATACTCGACGATAGATCAAAGTAGAGGTTGGACTAGGGTATTGCCCTACAAAAGACAAGTGCTTAAACTTGCACGAGAAATGGTATTTAAAGGAGAACATGGTCGGATCCACGATTACAAAAGACCAGATCTTGGATATAAATGAACTTATACCAAAGGAATAATTAATTTAAGAGAAGTTTTAATGATAAGAACTACATCGTATCCATGGGCATGAACACCAAGTTCAAGGTCGACTCCCACTTCTCCAATGCATAACCTTTCATTCACTTCTCACTTTCGAAGAAGTTGTAGTGTTGAAATTTTATCTAGCAAAATACCAGAAGAATATGACTCGTGAAAACTCTCGGGTTCCCACAGATTAAGGAAGGCATAGGTTCAACCCATCGGGGCATCTTAGGAACATATACCACAAGCTTCGGAGTAAATAATACAAGCTCGAAAGTAGAGCATTGTTCAAAAGCAGATGATACAATTTACCAATGGCGTTATATACCCATGGAAAGGCTCACAAGGTTATTCAGTATGAAGGACACTGTCGGATAAAATCCAACAAAGGAACCGATGGTCCACAAGGGATCTGATGTGAGCATCGGTACTCAACCAGAGGAAGAAGAATGCAAGGAGATCTGATTATAGAAACATCTGACTAATTCAAAGTTCAAATGCAAAAGAACTATGATTTCCAAATCAGGGGATCAGAAGCAACGCTCTGATCAAGGATGGATAAGTTGAGTAGGCTTAGGGGTACAATCGATGGCAATTTGATTGGTCGAGATCCAGCTCATGTTTAAAATGACGTCTGAGCGGAAAGATAATTTAAAAGGATCAACTGATGATTGCGTGCATTCGCACTCAGGTTGAATCAATAGGATCAAAATGATGGTGCCTAAGGATACTAACGAATATTGCCAGACATATGGAAAGCATCCATAATGCAAGCAGACAAGTATTGCAGAGCAATAATTTTAAAGAGGATTCTCGAATGATCGGATAGAATTTCAAAGTATCATATAAAACATATGAACAACTAGGGATGGATGAATACTCGGTAATTGTGAGGAATTATCCATACATGTATTTGTGCGGAAAAGGAACTGCAAGGCAGTAAGCATAAAGGATCCTTGAAACATCGAAGAGTATTTCAACGCATCTTGTAATAATAAGAGCAACTGGGGATGAAGGTATGAATGAGAAGTTACCCATAGAGGTTTATCGAGGGATGGGAATTGCAAAAGCAATGGCACAAGTCTCGAGAGAACATCATAGAGTATTTTTGGAATCTTCTGGTGCAGCAGGTGGTCATTGGTAACACGGGGCTCTCCGGGTGGAAGTGATCACGAGATCCTAATGTTAGAGTTAGCAAAATTCATTTAACCCGAATAGAAGAGAGATCAGAGTCCCAGAGTATATAGACGAGGAGTAAAAGATCCTAATACCACCCAATGGCAACGTGGGCCCGTAAGCCACACGGCCATGTTAATAAAAGTTTTTCAATGACTAGACTCGACTTCGGCCAAGGAGTTGGAAAGGGGGATTCCTACAGGCAGTCGGCTCTGATACCAACTTGTGACGCCCCCGATTCAATCGTACACTAATCATACACACAAACGTGTACGATCAAGATCAGGGACTCACGGGAAGATATCACAACACAACTCTAAAAATAAAAATAAGTCATACAAGCATCATAATACAAGCCAGGGGCCTCGAGGGCTCGAATACAAGTGCTCGATCATAGACAAGTCAGCGGAAGCAACAATATCTGAGTACAGACATAAGTTAAACAAGTTTGCCTTAAGAAGGCTAGCACAAACTGGGATACAGATCGAAAGAGGCGCAGGCCTCCTGCCTGGGATCCTCCTAAACTACTCCTGGTCGTCGTCAGTAGCCTGCACGTAGTAGTAGGCACCTCCAGTGTAGTAGGAATCGTCGTCGATGGTGGCGTCTGGCTCCTAGGCTCCGGCATTTGGTTGGGACAACCAGGTAGAAGGGAAAGGGGAAAAAAGGGGGGGAAAGCAACCGTGAGAACTCATCCAAAGTACTCGCAAGCAAGGAGCTACACTACATATGCATGGGTATATGTGTAAAGGGCTATATCGGTGGACTGAACTGCAAAATGCCAGAATAAGAGGGGGATAGCTAATCCTGTCGAAGACTACGCTTCTGGCAGCCTCCGTCTTGCAGCATGTAGAAGAGAGTAGATCGAAGTCCTCCAAGTAGCATCGCATAGCATAATCCTACCCCGGCGATCCTCCCCTCGTCGTCCTGTGGAAAAGCGATCACCGGATTGTCTGTGGAACTTGTCTGGGTGTGTTTTATTAAGTATCCAGTTCTAGTTGTCGTAAGGTCAAGATACAACTCCGGGTCGTCCTTTTACCGAGGGACACGGCTATTCGAATAGATAAACTTCTCTGCAGGGGTGCACCACATAACCCAACACGCTCGATCCCATTTGGCCGGACACACTTTCCTGGGTCATGCCCGGCCTCGGAAGATCAACACGTCGCAGCCCCACCTAGGCACAACAGAGAGGTCAACACGTCGGTCTAAATCCTATGCGCGCAGGGGTCTGGGCCCATCGCCCATTGCATACCTGCATGTTGCGAGGGCGGCCGGAAGCAGACCTAGAAACCTCCATTACAAAGGAAGTCCCGTTACGCTGTCCAATCCGGCGCGCGCCGCTCCATCGCTGACGTCAAGAAGGCTTCGGCTGATACCACGACGTCGAGTGCCCATATCTTTCCCGTGTAGTTGGTTAGTGCGTATAGGCTAGTGGCCAGACTCAGATCAAATACCAAGATCTCGTTAAGCGTGTTATTATGAAGTAACCGCGAACGTCGACCAGGGCTAGGCCGACCTCTCGCCTAGGTGGTCTCAACCTACCCTGTCGCTCCGCCACATAGTAACAATCGTGGGCCGTCGGGAACCCAGGTCCACCTCTACCGCGATGGAGCCACCTGTCCTTCCAGCCCCCACATCTGAATCACTTGCGGGTACTCAACGAGCTGACCCGACTTTAGTCACCATCTGTATAGTATGTATATATGTATAGTATAAACCCGTGATCACCTCCCAAGTGATCACGACCCGATAGCATAGCAAGGCAGACTGACAAGAATGTAGGGCCAATGATGATAAACTTGCATCCTATACTAAGCATTTAGGATTGCGGGTAAGGTATCAACGACTGTAGCAACAATGACAGGCTATGCAATAGAATAGGAGTAACCAAACAGTAACATGCTACACTACTCTAATGCAAGCAGTATAGAGAAGAATAGGCGATATCTGGTGATCAAGGGGGGGCCTTGCCTGGTTGCTCTGGCAAGGAGGGGTCGTCAACACCGTAGTCGAACTGGGGGGGTCGTCGGCAGCCTCGGGGTCTACCGGAAATAAGTAACAGAGGGAGAACACAATAAATAACAGAGCAATCAAAGTATCACATAGCGTAGCATGGCAATACGTGGTGCTAGAGGTGACCTAACGCAGTAGTGGGTGATACCCGCGAAGTGGGAAAACAATCGGGAAAGTATCCCGGTGTTTCACGTTTTCGGACAGATGAACCGGACGAGAAAGTTGCGTGTTTGCTATGCTAGGGATGTGTGGCAGATGAACGGGTTGCGTATCTGGATTCGTCTCGTCGTTCTGAGCAACTTTCATGTAGAAAACATTTTCATCTGAGCTACGGTTTATTTTTTATGTATTTCTAAAGTTTTAATCATTTTCTGAATTTAAATTAATTCGAAAATTATATTAAATGAAAATGCTAAGTGCACCTAGTAGAGTGTACACATGAATGCACACACAGGTTGACATGTGGGGCCAGTGAGGTGTTGAGTCAGCAGGGTCAACAGTCAACATTGACTAGGTTGAATGGTCAAAACTGGGCAGTGGGGCCCAGATGTCATTGGGCCATTATTTTAAACAGATTGTTTATTTTGCCTAGTTAGTGGTGGGGGCCCAATAGTAGTGTGTAAGGTGCTGGTTTAGTGGCATGTAATTAGATTACCATCTAATCTAATCCTAGAAGGGCCCAGGTGGCGATGGCACTAGCCGGCCACTGTGTGGTTGTGCCTCAGGCACGAGTGCACACATGGGGCGCTCGCGGCCAGCGCCAGCCGCTACACTGGTGGCCGAGCAAGCAGACGGCTGGGCGAGCGGACAGCGCAGGTGTGCGTTGGGGCAATCGGATGGCTGCGGCATGCGGCGAGGAGCAGGGGAAAGCAGAGGCAGCAGCAGGAAGTAGCGGCAGCAGCGGGAGCAGAAAGTAGTAGCACCAGCTGCAGCAAGAAGCAGAAGCGACAACGGCAATAGCCAGCAGCAGCGCGGGCGGGCGCGGCCAAGCCGCGGTGGATGCACGCTCGGGCGGCGCAGGGGCACGGCCAGGGGCACGCGTGAGCGCGGTTGGGCGTCCACGTTCGGTCAGGGGCTTAGGCTGGAGCAGCACGGGCATACGGGCGTGACCACGGCACGGACGGGCCAAACTCCGGCCATGCCGACTGGTCCTCATGGGGCGACGTCTACAGCGACAGATCGAGGGGGAAAAGCGGGGGAATCGGGAGATGAGCTCACCGTGGAGGCACAAGTAGGCCCGGTGGGAGCTTAGGAGCGCTGGGTTGGACGAATTTGGAGACGAAAGTCGGCGGCGACCGAGGAAGAAGAAGCTCGATCCGCAAGATGTAGACGCGTCAAACTCGAACGGATGGTCGTAGATGGCGTAGACGAACACTGCGGAGCTCCTGGACTTGTTGCATCAACGAGGGGAGTCCGGTGGCCGCGGGATTGGCGCTGCGACGGCCGCGTCAGGTGCCTCTCCAGATCGGGGAGAGCGAGGGGTAAGAGGGGGTAGTGGCTAGGGTTTGACCAGGGTCGCGGGGTCGAGGAAGAGGGGCGAAGGGGGTTTTGTACTCGAGGGGGAGGCGTGGATGGCCGGCACATGGCCGAGGCGCCATGGATGGCCTCCACGCCCTCCTGTGAACAGGAGGTGGGAGGAGGGCGGCTGGGCTAAGCCTCCCTAGCCACATGGGCCTAATCGCCCAGTAGTTTAGGTTTTCTTCTTTTTTTTTTGTTTACTGTTTTTCTTTTTATCTACTGTTTTGTGTTAAGTTAATCCGCCAAATTGATTTTGTAAAATTATGAAACTTGGCTCATAATTTGTATTGCAATTTTGGACACTGCCACAAAAAGTTTGGAGTTATTCTGAAAAGTTTTAAAATCATGTTTAAAACTTAAATGGTTCATTAAGATGATAACGGACCACTTCATAAATTACTAGGGATTAACTGGCGAGTCAAATAATGTTGGTTTAATCATGAGAATTAGTTAGCGAATACTTGTAACCCGACGAACATTTTTAATTTACCTTTTTAATAACTAATAATTTGACTTGTATTTTGAATTCGAATTTGAGTTTGATTTGGAACAATGTGATCATTAGCAAGAAAAATGTGATGACATGACACCATTAATGAGTGATTACTATAGCTTAATTATCCGGGCGTCACAACAGAGGCAGAGCGGCGAGCCGGCGAGCAGACGGCACGCTCGGAGCCGGCCAGCGAGCGCGGAGGAGTAAGCGGAGCCAGTCAGCGGCGAGAAACGGGGGCGGCCGGCCGCAGCCGGCAGCGCGGCGGGGAGCGGACGCGTGCGTGGGCCTCAGCGCTCGCGAGTTGGAGGCGGCGGGCAGAGACCACGGGCGCTGAAGACCGGCGGTGGAGTGGCTGCTGGGAGCCACCGTGGCACAGCGAGGAGGTGCGCGGGGGTGGCCATGGAAGCGAGGCCGCGGTTGCATGTACAAGGATGGACGACGCGCGCGTGAAGACCTCGCGGCTGGCGACGCAGAAGTAAAATAGCACGCATGTGTGTACGTATGTAGAGCTAGCTAGCTGCAGAATCGATCGAGCTGCCAGGGTGTTTGTTTGCTTGCTAGCTTCACACACTCGTGTTGTAGTGGTTGTTGGATAGTGTATAGGCAATGTATGGCTATAGTTTGACCATTGTTGACTTGCTCTAGCTAGTCTGCATAGATGATGTATGGAGGAGTGAAGGCGCGGCCGGAGCAAGGCGCACCGCGGAGGAAAGCAGACGCGAGCGGCGCGTGGACGGACGCGGCCGACCGAAGCGAGGCCCCACGCGTTGCGCGCGCGCGGACGGGCGGCCGGCTTTGCGGTGGTGGTGAAGAAGAGGGCGAGGCCGCTGACGAGGGCGCGCCGCCCCTCGCGGCCACTCGGGGGCGTGTCGATGTTGAGCCCCCGACCGCCGCTATCGGAGAGGCGGCGCGACGCCACGATGATATAGACGAAGAGGCCGATGGCGAGGACGCGCCACCCCTCGCGGCTACTCTGAGGGCGTGATGATGTCGGGTCCCCGAGCGCTACAGGAGAGACGATGGCGACGCCACGGTGATGACGAAAGTGGTCCCGCCCGGACTGCGAAACCAGCAGCAGCGTGGTAGCATAGTAGTAGTACCACATCACGGTGGGCGCCAACTGTCGTGGTATTCTCACGGGGGGCTTGCGAATCGACAGATGCCACAAGGGCTTAGTGTGAGGGTAAGACTGCTGCTGATAGGCCCGGGAGCGGGTATGCGAGTAGCACGCGGTGGTTTACCTAGCTTCGGAGCTCTCCGGAGAGATAATACTCCTACTGCTGCATGTCTGAGTGTATCTGGTATATTTGGTATAGGTGCTCCTGGAGCTGTATCTGAGATCAGTGCCAAGTGCATCTGATCTGGTAAATGTCTCATATGTGCACAAGTGTGTGTGGCCGCATATGCCTGAGCATGCATGCGTGAGTGTGTGTGAGTGTGAGTCCATCATCCTGGATGGATGGATGAGGCCTCCTTTTATAGTATGAGGTAGCTTAGGATGTAAGCTAGGTAGTGGCATGGGCAAAGGCATGGTGGGTGTCATCCTTGTCCCCTGGGTCACTTCATAAATAGTGCCAGGGGACAAGTGACACTATACATGATGGCTGAGATGACACGTGAATAGTGCTCGGGTACATTCGTCTCGTCAGTGTCTCGTCGATGTCGGGTCGGGCTGCAGTCGGCAGCCGTCTAGTTGGCGCAGTCGGCAGCCGACTGGTTGGCGCAGTCGACAGCCGGTAACCGGCCGGGCAGGGCAGTCGGACAGGGAGCCGGCAGGAGCAGCCGGGCAGTCGGACTGAGGGGCTTTGCTAGCCCCGATGTCTTGAATTATTGTCTTGCCGTCTTCGGGGTATCCGTGTCCAATTACTCCGACAAACGCTCTGCGGGAGAGCTTGTCTTCGGGGATGAAGCTCGAGGTCGCCGCCCTCGCACAAGTCGCCTCTCGCGACGCAATAGCGGCGTAGCCGGAAGCGGGCGCGACCGCACAAGCGGTGGCCACGCTGGCGGCCGACGACGGGGGCACCGTCAGCCACGCGTTCTACTTGCCGCCATCCAACGTCCGGCACCGCCGAGGTCGTGGACTCCTCCGAGGATGAGTAGGGCATGGGAGACGGCAGGGCATGGTGTGCCAACTGGCCAGTCCGTAACCCGTGTTCTACTCTTCCTCGTCGGAGATCGCACCTTCACTTCACGGGTCTTGAACCCCGCCCCCATACATAGAGATCGCAGATGGAGGATGTCGGTCGCCACCGTAGAATAGGTTTAGGGTTGGGTTTCTTTTATTTTTCTGTCCTATAAAAGTTTAAAATGTAATGAAAATCTGCCGTGTTTGCATTAATCTCGGCCGGTGTATATGAACTTTCACAATAATATACATATTGTAGGAGTACTAGCAAGATGCCCGTGCGTTGCACAGAAGATCAAGATCTTGTGGGAGAAAAGGATGAACGAGGGAAAGCCTTATCTGCAAATGTGGAGAGGGGTGTGGGTAAATTGTCATAGTTTCCTTCCTATCCGTTAGATATAGATTGGATGGCCTATATTGCAGGATGACAGGCACACCATCATCACCAACTCTGCTTTTTATTGAACCGAGACAAATCTAAAAAACCCAACTAATCCAACCTCCCAGCATATCGCGTGGGAAAAGACTCGGCCGCGCCGTTTTAGTCGGGATTACCGGATTACTAGTAGTAGTATCGATGGATCGCGCGAAGCAACATTTTTTTTGAGGGGGCGAAGCGCCTGGTTTAAAAGGAAAAAAGGCGGTACACTCACATCTCTCCTATCGCGGTCGCATTGCATCCCACACACGTTCGGTCCTACACACGGCTCACGTAAACGGAACGTGCTTCGGCTTGCCTCTTCACTGACACGTGGGACTGCACTTGGAGAAACCGACCATGCGCCAAACTCCCCCCGCCCGCCACGCAAAAATCCTCCCCCCCCCACAAAAATTCCCCCCAAATCTGATTCAACCCCCCTTCGGCCAAATATTCCCCAAACCCCCCTCCCCCCCCCCCCCCCCCCGTCCCCCCTCCACTCCATTCGCTCCGCCAAAGCCGCCCTCCCCGCCGCGCCAATACGTCGGTGCCGCGGTTCGTCGAGGGGATGCACGGCGATCCTCTCGCTGCCACCGTACTCTCTTGTAGACTGCCGTCCTCTAGCCGCGTCACCACCTCTGGCTATGTTCTTGTGGAGGCGCATGGCGGTCAGCGCCGCCACCGCTGGCGACGTTCGTGTGGAGACGCACGGCGGTCAGCTTCTCCCACGGCACACGCATTCTAGACTGAGGCCCCGTTCATGTCGGTGTAGTGCTGAATGTTAGCTGATAGACGCTGTTAATCTTACTGTTTGCCGAAGTAGTTTACTGTCAATATGCTCTGCTTAAGAAGCTTCCTTGCCCTGTTCTGCAATCAATCTGCTTAGCTGAGATGGCATGCCAAGGCCGATTAGTTGCTAAAATATCCTGCCATATATTTATTGTGACGTAGATTGCCATGGTCTAGTAGCCAATCTGTTAGGTGAAATAGCTCTACACCGTTTTATACTCGATCTTTGTTGCTGCGATGGCCTTCGATAGTTTGATGGTTGTGTGCTCGGCCTCATTGACTACTGAAACAGCCTGCCATAATTTAGCACTCAAATATGTTTGCTGAATTAGCTTTACATATATTTCGTTACTTAGATCTGCTCGTCCAAATATCTTGCCATAGCTTTAGACATCGACCTAGGTATTTTTTTTCTGGACTTCATAAAAAAGCATATATGTTTTTCCTGTAATATCTAGTAGAAGAACTAATTTGTATGTCTAACAGATGGACAGGACTTGGATAACTTCTGCTCGAAGATTCTCCGCTGCATATGTCGAGGGGGTTGAAAACTTCATGAACTTTATCAGAGCTGAGTACGGTGGTCCGAAATCAGATGTGCTCTGCCCGTGTAGCAGTTGTATGAATTCAGTTACAAGACCCCAGTCAACTGTGCAAAATCATCTACACTTGTATGGGATGTCGGTCACATATACTAGGTGGGTTCATCATGGTGAAGCTGTGAACGTCAATGTTATTGACTACGTGGAAGCAGCAGATCACCATCTTGATCTGCCTGATGCTCAGGTGGAAGAGGAGGAGGAGGTGGTGGTGGCGGAGCCAGTGAGTTTGACCAACATTGAAACAATGCTACGAAATGCTCGTGCATTCCGTGAACTTTCACCTGCAGAAGAAAAATGGTGGGCCCGCATGTTGGAACAATGCAACGTTGCTGTCACCCCAGGAAATAAGCTGTCAGTATTCTCAGCTATGGTCACCTTTCTTCAGGTGAAGACATCTGAGCGGATGACCAACAAATCATTCGATGCGATGTTGGCTGCTTTCCGCAAATCTTTCCCAGATGCGTCTGAGCTGCCACACACCTACAGTAAAATGAAGAATTTCCTTCGTGCAGTTGGAATTGGATATGATATGATCCATGTTTGTAAGAATAATTGTGTTCTGTTCCGGAAGGATTATGCCAACTTAAGTGAATGCCCGAAATGCAAATCATCAAGATGGAAAGATGGCGATGCTGTGAAGAGGGTTCCTCATAATGTTCTGAGACATTTTCCAATTACACCAAGATTGCAGAGGTTGTTTCATGATGCTGAAACAAGAGAGGATGTACTGTGGCATTCTAGGAACCAGGAGTACAGAGATCAGAATGTAATGAGCCATCCATCTCATGGTAGTGAGTGGAAAAGCTTCAATGATAAACACAAAGAGTTTGCTGCTGACCCGAGAAACATTAGACTTGGCTTAGCTTCAGATGGATTTAACCCATTTGGCCACCAGAGCGCCACATATAGCATGTGGCCAGTGCTTGTTATCCCTTACAACATGCCTCCAAATGTCTGCACCAAAGAATCAAACTACATGATGGCCTTGCTCATCCCAGGTCCAAAAAGTCCTGGAAAGGATTTTGATTTGTTCATGGAGCCTCTTGTGGAGGAACTTCAACAGCTATGGAAGGGTGTTCTCACTCGAGACCTATATAGCAGCCCACCAGCTGATTTCTTTCTGCGTGCTGTTGTAATTTGGTGCATCCATGATTATCCGGCTTTGGGCACTATGTCAGGGCGAACGACACATGGTTACAATGCATGTGTTCGCTGTGACAGGAATCCGCTGTCATACGCAATACTTAGCAAGATCTGTTACATTGGACACTGCCGTTTCCTTGCCAAGGACAAGCCGCATCCTAGAAAATACCGAAGACATGTGTTCAATGCAAAGCATGAAAACCGTGATGCGCCAAAGAGGCTCACCGCCGATGAGTTGCAAGTGGAATTAGAGAAGGTCAGGCATATTACACCAGGAAACCATCCTGGTAATGGTAGCGGGAAAAGGAAGCGTGGCACGGTAGAAGAGAGATTATTGTTTACCCGCAGGTCCACTTTGTGGGACTTGGAGTATTGGAAAGATTTGGATCTGCGGCATAATCTTGATGTGATGCACATCGAGAAAAATATATGTGACAGCATTATCGGCACACTTCTTAACATTGAAGGCAAGACGAAAGATACCTTAAAATCTAGGATTGATTTGACACACCTGGGTATCAGAAAGGATTTGCAGGTGCAAGATGAAGGTAAACCACGGGATATGGCACCAGCTGTGTACGTCTTGGACAAGGTAAAAAGAAAAGAATTCTGCGAGGTCCTGTCACGTGTGAGATTCCCACATGGATTTGCTTCCAACCCTGAAAGGAGAGTCAGTGCAGATGGAAACAAGGTACAAGGGTTGAAAACTCATGACTGCCACGTCCTACTTCAAAGGGTTTTACCTGTTATCCTTAGAGGATTGGGCCGCCCTGACTTATACAGAGCAGTTGCAGAGTTGGGACAATTCTTCAGGGAACTCTGCAGTAGAAATATCAGGATAGATGCTTTGGAGCGTCTTAGAGACAAGATACCAACTATCCTATGCGACCTTGAGAAGATATATCCTCCAGCCTTCTTTGATGTGATGGTGCATTTGGCTGTTCATCTACCTGATGAGGCACTACTTAGAGGTCCAGTACAGTATGGCTGGATGTACCCTATTGAAAGGCGGCTAGGCACTTTCAAGGGCTATGTTAGGAACAGAGCTAGACCCGAGGGTTCCATTGCAGAGGCCTACATTGCTACAGAAGCGTTGACATTCTGCTCAAAATACATTGAAACAGCTGATCAGCTTAGCAAAGAGGTGGGTGAAGACAATCCCGGGCTCAATGTTTTCGATTATTCTGTTCGAGTTACAGGGAAGAGTCGACAAGAGGACAAACCTAAAGATTTGGACAAAATGGTTTGGTATGTGTTGAATAACTGTCCTGAGATACTACCTTATATCAAGTAAGTGCAGTACTGCAGCTTATACATCGTAATCTACTAAACTTGCAGCACATTCTTATATATTTAGATGTTTGACGCGATCACTATGTTGTGCAGCATCTACAAAGAGGAGTTACTGCCGCAAAATCCAAGAAACATTGACAAACTGGTTATGGCAGGATTTGCGAAATGGTTCAAGAACCATGTAAGCTTTTGAAGTGCACTGTCAGTTTTTTTAATATATTGAGTACATAAGATGATCAGCTTGTCTATTTTCTAACCATAGGTTAAGAAGATGCGGGAGGATGGGCAGGCAGTTGATGATGCCCTTTACTCACTAGCAATGGGTCCTGATACTCGGGTAAGACATTATGAATCTTGCGTTGTTGGAGATGTGCGCTACAACACCCTTGCACGAGACGAAGGCAGGAAGACACAAAACAGTGCCATCATGAGCACGGATACGTATGACAAAGAGACAACTGAAATGTATGCTAACATAACAGACATTGTTCAGTTGCAGTATATCTCCAGTTTCGAGGATCATCGGTGTGTGGTTCTGTTGTGCTGTCGTTGGTATAACCTGTTTTCCAGGATCGCAAAACCCAGAGCTGATGATTATTTCAAATCCATCAATGTCAAGGCGGCGTACCAGACCAACGAGCCTTTTATTTTGGCAAATCAAGCAACACAGATATTTTTCTTGGAAGACACATTTGCACGTAGCGATGACTGGAGAGTATTGCAAAGGTTTGAGCAGAGGAATTCGTTTAATGAAGTTGCACAACAAGATGATGCTTACACTGCTCCTGATGTACAAGATAACACAGATGTTCCTAATATCTTTGAGAACCATCACGTCAATGACGCCGGCGAAAAGATTGCCTGTCGTGTTGTGGACATACAAGAGTTGATCAAGAAGAAGCCAACGTTCGAGGACGTTGAGGACGAAGAAGAAGATGACACCGTGGGGAATTACGATTCAGACTGATACACATGGCGAAGATGTTGACGCTGCTGCTGCGGATGATGATTACATTGCTTTTGTCGTATTTGCCTGTCAGAAGACGTTTTTTATCTACTATGTGAAATTGTGTTTGCTATGACAACTGAAACCTGATGAACATGTTGTTTAGTATTTTGCTGTGAGAACATCACTTGTTATGTATGCTGATTTGTGTTTGGTGATTGTATGACAACTAAAACATGATGACATTGTTGTTTAGTTGTACTCATATTTGGCTGTGAAACTTGAATTTGATGACATAGTTTGCTGTTGGACTGCAATTTGCTCGACGTCTTCGAATGAGAACAAAGCTGACCCGACAGGGCCTCTGCTATTTATTTATTTATATGAGCAAAAGGGGATACCCCCTGATTTCCGTTAATAGAAATCATTAGATGTTCACAACACTACGCCCAGCCTGCTACACAGGTTTCATTCATTACTAGTTTCAGCAAAGTGCTCATGTCGTAGCCACTGAATACATCACGAGTGCTACATACACTGCAAATAAAGAGACAATCATCCTACAGAGCACATCGATTTTGCCCATTATCTTCACAAGCTCTTTCATCTCCTCATTGCTGTCAAGGCCGTTCAGCAGCTGTTGCTTGGCCATGATCAGAGGAACTGCATCTTTAACCTTCTGCTCTGCATCTTCCTCTTCTGTCGTTCCTTCAGTTACTTGTCCAACACCCCAACCTGCTGGTATTGGGATTCCTCGGCTAACCAAATAATCAGCGTAGTTGCATTCCCCCACATCAGCAACTTCCCAGAAATACAAATCACACGAATCTTCCCTTTTCTGCACGAATCAAATTGGAAGATCATCAACCAAACTATTAAAAAAATCAGCAACTGAAAGCAGCAGAACAACACTTAAACATATTATTACCCCATGATTCGGGCATTTGTAGAAGACTCGGCCAGGGTTGCGGATTGTGGTTGAGACGCGACGGATGACTCTGCGTGATTTGCAGCAGTGGCACCACACCAACGGCAGCGGGTTGCGATGAGCAATCGGCTGCGGTGCGCGTGCCGGCGGGGGTGTGATGAGACCCACAGGCGATGGTACGGGTGGCGACTTGGCGCATATCTGGTTGTTGCCTGCTGAAGAGCAGGTGGACGAGCAGCCAGCGGACATGGTTGCTGCGGCCAGAGCTTCTGATGCTAGGCAGAGTAAGTAGAGAAGAGGAGAAGCGAACGTTGGATATGTCAGTTTCATTACTTGCAGAGTAGCATAGCACCATATATAGTCATAGTCTAGGTTTGGATTCGAACCAGCTACAGGAGCACGTCTTTCTTTTTTCTAAAACTCGGCAACGTCTCTTTACTGGTACACTAGCTTGTTCTGTACGCCTTCCCAAGTCTTTGATTTTCTTTCCCTTTTTTGCGAGGAAGGAAGGAGGACAAAATTGAGAGTTCCTCGGACTCGAACCCAAGACCTCTCGGTTGAAAACCAAGGGTGCTAGTCACTTATGTGGCGAACGTTCCCTGTGAGGAGGACGGCAGACGAACGCATTTTCCTCGCAGTTTTCTTCCTATATATAAAAAAGTATGCTACTTGGTGTCCGCTTAGTCAAAAAACGATTGTGCCAACCTTGACCGTTCGATTGACATTCAACGTCTGTCGCGTTTCTTCAGTCTCTTCTTCCTCGAGCCGCCAAAGCCAAACCAGCGCCGGCGGGACCGCCTGCTCCCGCCTCCCACGGCTGGCTGTGATCTTCCCCGGCTCCTGTTCGTTCCCGTCCGAGGCCTCACCATCGTCCTCCGCCTTGGTTCGCTCGCCGCGGCGCCGCCCTCCGGTGTTGTCAACATGGTCAACAACCGAGAGGAATAAGGAGATGACTGTACATGGTGAGGATGACAGTAGGGACCCAGCAGCGCACGCAGTAATTTTGTTTTTTCGGGACGGAGAAGGGTATCAACTGGGTTGTGCGGGACCCGTGGCCCGTCTAGCCCAGGCTTTTATTTCATATGTTTAGCACATGACCAGCCCAGTTTGTTTTTTTCCTTTCTGAAAAATGGCTAGCCAGCTATTTTGTTTTTTGCAGAATAACCAACATAGGCCTACTTGCTTTTCTACGCCCTGCTGGGCCGGAAATCTTTCAAGACGAGGAGGGATGCATTTTGCCCAGAAAATGGGCTATAAGTAATAAGAAATGGGCTATAAGTAATAAGAAATGGGCTATAAGTAATAATAAATGGGCTGTAAAATGAAAAAAATACAGCAAACAGGCAATTAGTTCCCAAATATTGTTTTCTTTCGGATTTTGATATTTTAAATTTCATTGTTTTTGTGCGGGTAAAATTTCATTGAATTTAAATTAAGGTATATTTAGATTTAAAATTAATTTGAATCTGGCTAGAAATTTCGGGCTGTATGCTGTTTGGGACAGATTTGGAGGCTGACTTGTGGGTCTACTAGGTTGACGTGTACTTTGGCTTTGTCAACTTAGTCCACAAACGATTCTAGCAGCAGTGACCGTTGGATGTTAATCCAACGGCCGTGCTGCTTCTTCAATATCTGATCTTCTTGCTCCAGCCGCCCAAACCAGCTCCGGTGGGACTGCCTGCTCCCGCCTCCCGTGGCCGGCTGTGCTGCCGCACAGGCCGCACCGCCACACCCTACTTCATTGCTGGCCAGGCCATTCCTCTACTCACCCACACCTCCTGTTATTTTCCGGCGACGGCAGCCGGACCAGTAAACCCTCGTACTCCCCACCGCGTGGGCAACCATTGCCGAGTCTTCCCCGGCTCCGTGTCGTTCCCTTCCTAGGCCTCGCCGTCGTCCACCGCCATGGTGCTCTCGGCGCGGCCTGGTCAACGTGGTCAATGAACGACATCCATCAGCCGTGGACTATACGCGCAAAATAATGATTCCTCCACCTGACAGCTGGGACCCACCGGAAGGGCCTCTGTATTTCGCGAAAAAAACGTTCCCCCGCTGACATGTCGGACCCACCAGCTATATCTTCGCATGCAAGGAAGTGCCTCCTTATTACGCACAAAAAAATGAATACCCACCCTGCTAGATGGGACCCACCATAGTGGGAGGATGACTTGTGGGCCAACTAAGTTGACGGGGACGGAGGGCTTTGTCAACTTAGTCAATATGAACGATTCTAGCTCCAGTGACCATACGATGTCCATCCAACGACCATAGTGCTTCTTCAACCTCTGGTCTTCTTGCTCTAGCCGCCCAAAGCAGCGCCGGTCATGTCGCGTGTTCCTGCCTCTCGTGGCCGGCTATGATGTCGCGGAGGCCTCACCGCCCCCTACTACTCCCACCGCTGGCCTAGGGTATCCCTCTACTCACCCACACCCCATGTTATTCTGCAGTGACGACAGCCTCACGCCACAGCCGAACCAGTGAACCCTCGTACTCCTCTCCGCGCGGGCTACCACTGCTGCGTCTTCCCTGGCTCCGTGTCGTCCCCTTCCTAGGCCTCGTTGTCGTCCAGACCACCGCCCTGGTGCTCTCGGCACGGCGTGGTCAACGTGGTCAACGACTGACTTCCATTGGAAGAGTACTGTACGTGGAGAGTCTGACAGCTGGGTCCAGGCGGCCGCAAGGAAGTGCCTCCTTATTACGCGCAAAATAATTATTCCTCCACCTGACAGCAGGGACCCACCAGACGGGCCACCTTATTTTCTCGAAAAAAACGTTTCCCCCTAACTGCTGGGACCCACCGGACGGGCCAGCGTATTTCGCGAAAAAAACGTTCCCCGCGCTGTCAGCTCAGACCCACCGGAAGTGCCTCCTTATTACGCACAAAAATATGAATACTCCCCCTGCTAGCTGGGACCCACCATGGTGGGAGGCTGACTTGTGGGCCCACTAAGTTGACTGGGACAGGGGCCTTTGTCAACTTTAGTCAATATGAACAATTCTAGCTCCAGTGACCGTACGATGTCCATCCAACGGCCATAGTGCTTCTTCAACCTCTAGTCTTCTTGCTCCAGCCGCCCAAAGCAGCACCGGTCGTGCCGCATGCTCCTGCCTCCCGTGGCCGGTTGTGCTGCCGCGGAGGCCTCACCGCCCCTACTATTCCCACCGCTGGCCAGGCCCTGCAGCGACGGCAGCCTCACACCGCAGCCGAACCAGTGAACCCTCGTACTCCTCTCTGCCCGGGCTTCCACTGCCGCTCTTCCCCGGCTCCCCTTCGTCCCCTTCCTAGGCCTCGCCATTGTCCACGCCCTAGTGCTCTTGGCGCGGCGTGGTCAACGTGGTCAAGGAACGACTTCCATCAGACATGGACTGTACGTGGAGAGGCTGACAGCTGGGTCCACGGCTGCAGCAAGCAAGTGCCTCCTTATTACACGGAAAATAATGATTTCTCCACCTGACAGCTAGGACCCACTGGATGGTCCACTGTATTTCGTGAAAAAAACATTTCCCCCTGACTGCTGGGACCCACCAGCTACATCTTCGCACGCAAGGAAGTGCGTTCGAAAAAAATGATTCGCCCCCCTGACCGCTGGGACACACCAACGACACCTTCGCACGCAAGGAAGTGCGTCCGGGCAAAAAAATGATTCACCCCCTGACTGCTGGGACCCACCAGCTACATCTTCGCACGCAAGGAAGTGCATCCGGACAAAAAAACGATTCACCCCCCTGACTGCTGGGACCCACCAGCTACATCTTCGCAGGCAAGGAAGTGCCTGACAGTTGGGACCCACCTGGTCGAAGCGTACATAGCGTTGTCATTCTGGTCGCGAACATGTACGTACATACTGGTCATTGTAGAGGCGCGCACGTGTCGTAGTAGAGGCGCGCACATAGCATGTATACGTACGTACAGCGGCGAGGGTGCAAGAAAGAAAATACGGCCACGTACGTACATACGGGCAGGGTCTCGAACGCCTACTCGCGCATATGTACGGCCAGGGCTTGTGTACATGGCTGGGTCGGAATGGAGAAACAGTGTCGTCGTCGTGTTCATGGGGAGGCAACAGAATGTGTCATGTTCATGGGGAGGCAACGGAATGCGTCGTGTTCATCGGGAGGCAATGGAACGCGTGGGAGCCAATCGGCTTGGATGGAACAGGCGATGGAAACGAGGCCTGGCGTACCGCACAATGGAGGAAACAGACCTCCTACATTTGGAACGGGGTCCTGTTGATCGGGAGGGGTGTGGCGTACCGCAAAACGGAGGAAACGGACCTCCTACGGTCGAAACGGGGGTCCTGTTGATCGGGAGGGGTGTGGCGTACCGCAAAACAGAGGAAACGGACCTCCTACGGTCGAAACGGGGGTCCTGTTGATCGGGAGGGGTGTGGCGTACTGCAAAACGGACGAAACGGACTTGTGTTGGAGCGCTACGGTCGAAGCAGGGGTCCTGTTCATCGGGAGGGGTGTGGCGTACCGCAAAACGGGACTCCACGGGATACTGTTCATCTCCACCGTCGACCTCCTCCAGCCTCCACGGGCTCCTGTTCATCCAGCCTCCACCGCGCGCTACTCCACTGGCTACTGTTCAACCACCCCTCCACGGGCACCCCTCCACCATCTACTGTTCATCCAGCCCTCCACACCACGGGGTCCTGTTCAACCACCCCTCAACGGCCACCCCTCCACCATCTACTGTTCATCCAGCCCTCCACACCATGGGGTCCTGTTCATCCAGAGGCAACACCACCGCTCACTGTTCATCCAAACCCCCCACAACGCTCACTGTTCATCCAATTGATTGGCTTCAGTTAGCAGTAGTAGCGAAGGAATCGCTCCATCGGGTTCAGTTAACAGCCATTGATTGATCGCTCGGGTTCAGTAACGCGTAGTCTGCAGTGCAATTGCTCGGGTTCAGTTAGAGCCCAACGCCTCGCTCGGGTTCAGTTAGAACCAAAGCCTCGCACACACGCGCGTACGTGTACGAGAGAAACGCGCATCACTCGGCCCCCGACCTCCCACCATAACCGGCAACTCCCCAAAAATTTTCCTCCCCCTCGCTTCTACCATAGTTTTTTCCGTCATGGAAGGCCCAAAGATTGTCATGCAGCTGCGTCTCCAGCCCGCCCAAGACAAAAAGCCCATTTTCTGTCATGATTTTTTGTCATAGAAGTAGGAGCCCACCACATCTATGATGATACCGGGTTTTGTCACAATTATCGTCATAGAAGTGTCATATGTATGACAGAAAAAAAATTCGTTCGGCCCAAAATGTCATGGATGTGTCTTTTTTTTGTAGTGCAAAAACGTTCTTATATTATGGGACGGAGGGAGTACAAAGAAAGAGATAGAGAGGAGTAAAAAAATACACTTATAGCTAACCTTGTTGTAGTATGAGTGACTAAGTGATGACATGCCAGCATCAGATAGCCTAACGCACCGTGTTAAATCTCCAAGGGCGCGACTGCGCGAGCGACGCGACGGTTGTGATACGCGCAACCATGATACGGGCTGCTGGCAGCCCTTGGATCTGAGATCAAACGGTCGCATGCTAAGTTGCTGAAAATTTGCAGAATAACCCTCCAGGATAGGATATTCACCCATATGTCTAGAATCACGCCATGCAACCGTTCGATCTCAGATCCAAGGGCTCTCTGAAGCCTGTATCATGGGAGAATGGAAAGCCACTACCCTGTCAATCGCATGCTGGCAGTTCGCTCCTACTCGTCCCCGCACGTCCTTTAATACTATGGTGGTTCGCTCCTAGTTGTCCCATCCATTCACATTATGGCAGTTCCACTAATCCTAACCCTCCTCCCAAATCCATGGCATCCCAAATCTCCCCGATCGGAGGTGAGTACAAGGTTAGAACCTTCACCAGTGATGAGTTCGACGTCATCTACACCCGTTCTTCTGTGACGGTGAAAGGATGCCTTTCTCGCTTCAGACGCATGTTCGAAGACTCAGATGATGAGTGGGTCGTTGGGCTAGATGTTGAGTACACCACAGTCATGGGACGAGAGAAGGATCTAAAGGACGAAGAGAGGAAGAATCCCGCCGTGATCCAGGTTTGCGTGCATGACTTATGCTTGGTCTACCACATATGCCATGCCGACGTTGAGTGCCAGGATTTTAAGGACTTCCTCAAGAGCAACCTAGTCAAATTCGTTACTGTAGACTTTGGTAACGACAAAGAAGTCCTGCGTCGGATAGGCCTCGTTGTAGGCAACACCTTCGACCTCCAAAAGAATCGGCTAGTGTCCTCTCTTCAACCTTCAATGCTGACCCTAGCAGGAGCCATGGTTCATCCTTCGTACGATAAACTAGAGAAACCTCCATACATGTTTCATCGTCATGCATGGCAGCAGAATGTACTAGATATAGACCACATCCACTATGCTGCAATGGATGGCTACCTTTGTTTCAATATCTACAAGGGTTGGATGAAGAGCAACAGCCAAGTTGGCGGTTCAAGCAAAGAAGTATCGGCCAAGAGGAAGAGGGACAAGGACGAAGTCGAGGACGTGGACGAGGACTCTGAGTAAGGTGGCAGTGTCGTTGCTCATGGTGGTTCTAATGCAGTGTCTACCGGAATAGTTGCAAAGTTTAATTTCAGGTGTGCTTAATTTCATTTGAGGGGTGTGTTGTGCAGAGCCCCCAGCAGAACTATGTTATGTTTCTTCTTGTTACTTTAACTCTTCAGTACGTACATACTAGTATTTCTTACATTTCATCTTTTAGTTGGTATAGTACTACCACTCGTTTCTTCACATTATATACATACAATATATGGCCAACATCAAATAGCCAGCAGTTTAGTTGTCAAAGAATTTCAGGGTGCTTAGTTTTGTCAAAGAATTCCAGGGTGCTTAGTTTTATTTGAGGGGTGGGTTGTGCTGGACACCATTATTGTGACTAGCCTTTTTAATAGTACTATATCCATAATTTGGCGACGAGCGCTCTCTATATGTACCACCTTTTTTTTAATTTCAAGTTTTGCTCCATGGCGCAATCCATCGATACTACTGTTGTACAAAAGTATACATTTTTTAAAAGGCTAGAGGGCGGGGGCAGTCTAGCTTGGTCGGTTTCATGAGAGGCGAGGGCCTTTGTGATTTGTCGGCTCATTACTACTGGAAGGCGGGGCCTTGTGATTTGACTGCTCGTATAAATGTGTCGACGACCTAATCGAGGAGGAGCAAAGAACCGTGCGGTATACTCAAGTTTTCCACTGGAGTAGTACTGCGATGGAGGAGCAAGAAACACGGTAGCCCAGTGCCATATGGCGATAAAAATGATCTAATTTGCTAGTCATCTCATTGTTAGCATTATTCTATTCATTCCCTCAAAAAACAAAAACCATTGTTCTATTCATGCCTCGCAGAGAACGTGACACGTGCGGCGAAACACCCGAAGCAAAAGATGAAACACAGCAGCAAAAGAAGAAGGAAGATTATCACCCCAAATGATCTAATTCGCCGCGGAGTCATAACTGCTTCTTCATCGCCTCCACGACCTCCATCTCCTTGCGCGTCTCCTCCGCCATCTTCTTCATTCTGTCCATGACGCGGGATTTCTCGACGCGAGCCTTCATCATCTGTTCCACGGCCGCATTACGTACCTTGACAGCAGCCGGGTGCTCGATGCGGAGCTTCGCCAACTCCTCCTTCTGTTCCATGACGAGGGCCTGCAGCATCTTCATCGAGGAACTACTATTCTCATGCAGCTTCTTCCAGCCGGCGTTCTTCTCCTTCAACAGGTCGATCTCGTGGCAGAGCTTCGCCTTGTCCTCCTGAAGTCGCAGGATTTCGCCGGTCGCCTTCTTCTCCGAGGCAATGCTCTTCTTCAGCAGCATCACCAAGCCGGCGGTCAACTCCCCCTGCTGATTGAGCTCAGCGGGCATGTCGTCGAGGCTCTCCTTCAGCAACTCCATCAAGCCTTGGATGAACTCCTTCTGCTTATTGAGGTGCTTATTGAGCTGATCGGGCATGCCGTCGAGGGATAACGACTCCAGCTCCGCCGGCTCGGCATGTTCGCCTCCGCGGCTAGGGCGCTCCTGGGAGCCATCGCCTGCCCGTGAGAGATCTTTCGAGGTCTCTGCGTGGCGGCGAGCCCTCTCTTTTTTTCCGCAGCCTTGGTTGCCGCTCCCTTGTTACGAGTAGTTCTCGACCTAGAGCTCTGCTCACCGGCCATGGCAACGACGGACGAAGAAGAAGCACTTATGAGGAGGAAAGGTAGAGTAATTTTCGGTTAGGTAGTTCCCCTTTTTATAACCTAAGTACTAGCACTAGTACTAATACCTGCATAGTGGGAACACGTTCAGGTTTGGTACGTACTAGTAGGTGTGAGGCTTTCGAATGTGATGGGAACAAGGTAAAGATTAATTGATGGTTTTGGTTTCGAGGCCCGAAACGGCTCCCGATGAGTTTAGCGGAACATAAATTTCAAGTACTACACTGCTCAAATGCGTAAATATTATGTTACTGTCAAAAATTGGCACAAAATACGAAGGAGACCAATGGAAGTACTACTAGCAACCCACGATTTAACTACTCGCATGCGCGCAGTGGAGTAATAATGTCTTTCTTCCGCCCTCACGTCCACTCAATTTGCATGCGCTGTATTAATTGACCATCAATGAAGTGAACGACTTTACACGCGTCAAATTATCACATGGGGTGGATCTTGGTACAAAATTGCGTCCGCCCGTGTACCCGCGTGTGCGTGCGAGGGAATGAGTGCGTGCGTGGCGTGCGTGCACATCTTCGCTTCGTGCATGTACCGCCAGTATGGCTCAGGGAGGACGAGTACATTCTTCTGGAACCAGCAGCACGTCACTGTGATCAATCCACGCAAGGAGGTCGCGACAACGCCTCCACATGTGCCACGTGGCTTCATGAACTATAAGAGAGACACTATGTAGCGTGCCATTGGTATTCTAATTTACGTGTTTTGCACATACTCGAAGTACTAGTAAGGTACACGTGCATTGCACGCATCAGATTTTGCAACCAAATTTTGAATAAATACCACACTATAGCATGTAAGCTGAGTCATATATGCGTGATGTAGCCCTTCGTTTAATTCTTATAGTTCATCTCATTCAAAATCAACTAGTTTTTATAAAAAAGCTAAGAACGCGAGAATAGGAAAAACATGGGATTATAGTGGAATGTCGTCTTGAATCCTACAGGATTGTACGAGTGTTTGATTGTGCATAGAAAAAACGCAGAATTCTTTCAAGAGGTTGAGTGGATGGGATGTTTCCTATGAAATCTAGTGCAAATGAATCATATGGAAAAATTCCTATGGTTTACAATCCTACGAATCAAACAACCAAGATAGGAAAAATTCCTAATGATTAGAATCCTCCAAAATTCCTTTGAGAATCCTTTGAATCAAAGAAGCCCTTAATCTATTTTATGATTCATGGAATTGTGCGTTGTAAAGCATAAAGTAAAAACAAATAATGGCAATTCAACTAGAAAAAAAGTTTGGGCAGTTATGATACGGAAGATTCTAGAACAAAAGAGAACCACTGTTGTTTTGAGGTTTGTGCATTATGCTTAAGTTCAACCATGGAGTCTGCTAGATTGTACATGTGGCAAAATCCGGTGGGGGGCTAGAAGATGGTGCGAGGGGCCGAGTGGAGGGAGACTATGAAGGAATGCACAAGTGCGAGATCGATATTTAGAGAGAGGGGGCGAACACGTGCGCTGTTGCACGCAGTGGCGGAGCCATGAAAAATAAATGAGCTAGGGGGCCAAGCATTGCTAATCCTTTACGAGGAGGGTCAATTCATGAAATTAAACCTTTTTTAGCAGCAATTGTCTAATGATCACATTCATATTAGCCTCGATATATAGTGATGTTAGGGGGGGGGGGAGGGGGGCAGGGCCCTTACTGCCCCCTGTCTTCGCCATTGTGCACGCGTCTGAGAGATGAAGCGGAAGGCATGGATGATGAGAGGGGGACGTTGGATATATAATTAATGTGGGTGTATTAGCTATATATGTTAATCCTATATAGAGAGGTATAGATTGATCGATGTGGACGTGGGAAAGAGGGTGAGACCTCACTGGATATATCGATTGATCGGTTTGTGTGGAAAACTATGAAAGACCTAGCTATATACACACATACATAGAGGAACATCGATCGTTGCGCATGCACGCGTGAGAGATAAAGAATGCCTGATATGATGGAGAGGGGGATGTGTGTGGGTGTGTGCCTTCATGGGAGACCGACCTGAAGAAAAAGATTGCATGCATGCGATGGATAATGCCGACTGGTAGTGTGTGTGCATGCATGCACGAGAGAAAGTTAGTGGTACAATTATAAAGAGAAGACTACTGTGTGGGTGTAAAAGAATAGGTGAGGTCATAATCAATGTAAAGTTGAATTCAAATATTTGAATAAGAGATCCTGATGTTTGAAACCCATGCATGCATGAATATAACGGAGATCTGCGCGGTGTGGTTTGGAAACGAGCATGTTGTAATGTATACACATTGAACAAGGTCAGACTGATTTGAATTTGAGATACCGATGGCAGACATCATTTGCCCACGTCGCATCCGTGCATGGACACACTATTCTAATTGGAGATGATGGGCGGCTTTCGCATCACATATCTATATCTATACCCTATATATATACCATATATATATATATATATATATATTATATTGTGTGCGGGTAACTTTAACTTTGAAAGATGGTCGTTGGATGAGGCGAATCCAGTGGTCCAAAGATGGCAAATTTGAGCACTATTGGCCGTTGGATATCATCTAGATTCCACCAGATTTTGCCACATGTATAATCTAGAAGACTCCATGGTTGAACTTAAGCATAATGCACAAACATCAAAACACAAGCACTTCTTATTTGTTCTAGAATCTTCCGTATCAGAATTGCCCAAAATGTTTTTCTACATGATTTGCCATTATTTGTTTTTACTTTATGTCTTACAACACACAATTCCATGAATCTTAAAATAGATTAGCTTTCTTATAAAAACTAGATGATTTTGAATGAAATGAACTATAAGAATTAAACGAACATCTACATCATGCATATATGACTCAAAGCTTGCATGTTATAATGTGGTATTTATTCATAATTTGGTTGCCAAATCTCATGCGTGCAATGCACGTGTACCTTACTCTAGTCTAAATGGTGTTTGTGTGTGTGTTGTGCGTGTTGAGGTGCAAATTGTCTTTTTTTGGTACACGTTAAGCTTGTTCTTCCAAAATTTCAAGCCGCGCCTTGTTATTCCAAAAATTGAAGCTAGCGTCTCTGTCTATCGTGCTTCGAAACTCCCGCCTCTTCAACCCGCGCCTTGTTAGCCTGAAATATTTAAGATATATCTTTGTCTCATTGTGCTCCGACAACTCCCTCCATCTCGACCCGCGCCTTGCTATTCTGAAATTACAACGCGTGCCAAAACTCCCACCTCCTGTGAAATCCCGACACGCGAAATGCCCGTGGTACCCCTGAACCAAAAGAACCGCCTCAAATCGGTGGGGGGTACTTTCATAACTTACCCCACATTTCGGACAAGCGCGTCTCTAAGCCATGGTTCCCCACTGCCATCCCATCCGCCCACTCATTCGTTCACCGAGGCCGCGAAAACCCGCGACAAAACCCCACACCCTGCTCCGTCCGCCACCCAGCCGGAGCCTCTTCCCTGACGATGTCGTCCACAACAACACCTCGACGTCCCTCATCCACCGTACTGGATGAGGATCTGTCGTCGATCTCATCGTCCCGCCAGTTCGGCCACCCCGTCCTCCACCTCCAAGGAGCTGCCCCGATGTTCCCCTCGTCTTTCGCACCACCTCCATTCCCACACCGCCGTCTTCACCTGCACCACTAGAAGATCATCATCATCACCGTTTCATCGGATGAAGCTGCGGCCTAATCGGCGCCACCAAAGAGGTTGTACACTAATCGCCGCATTTTCTTCTTGATTCGATCTCACGGTGCTGCCGGCGCTCAGTCCCGAGCCGACACGGCGCGGCTCCATCCACGGCGGCGTCGCGGCCACTTCCTCCATGGTGTCGCTCCCTCGGTGGCGACGTCCACATCAGTAGGAGCTGCTGCTGCTTTAGCTCTTGCTAGCGCTGCTGCTCTGCTCTTGCTCTCGGTCCCCTGCCTGGTCTGCTCTTGCTATTGCTCTTGCTCGCACTGCTGCTCTCGCTCTTGCTCTTGCTTGTGATGCTGCTCCGATTTGGCTACACTTCAGTCGACTGAATTGACTTTTGGGTCAGTCGATTTTCAAGGGGTGGGCTCGTCGGGGTGAAGGAAGAACCAGCCGCAGCGAGGAGGGGCGCTCGCCGGAGAGGTACCCCACTATCTATCATAGGGATCAGGATGGGGGTGGTGGTCACCGGCGTTGGCGGGGCGTTGGCGGGGCGGTGGCGTGGGGATCGCCGGAGAAAAAGCTCGGCACGGGGGGCCTAGAGGGATGGCCAGGGTGTTGGCGGATCGGCGGTGGGGAGTGTTTTCGGGGCGAGCGGGGCAGAGCACCGCCGACCGCGGGCGGTGGGGGGCTGCTGTTTGGCCGGTGGTGGCTGGCGGCTCAGGGGAGTGGAGGTTGAAGATGAACCGCATGCCCTTGATTTCGTATCCAACGGCTGCAAAATCGACTGACCAAAGATGAAAAAGTCAGTCGACCAACGTGTAGCCTCACCTTGCTAGTGCGTTCAGTTTCGACAGCAAAATTCAGTTTTGACAGCAAAATTCAGTTTCAACAGTTAAATTCAGTTTCGACAGTTAAGTTCAGTTTCGGCAGTTAAGTTCAGAGATGAGCGGCTGATGTATTTTACATCTAGCACTTTGTGGTTAGGTATTTTACGTCATGTATTGGAGATGCTATTAGAATTCCACTCAGGTTAACGTTGTTCGTTGTCTCTCTTGTCCTGCTTCAGCCTCGACGTCATACAAACCGGAGCTGCTCCAACGATGAAACCCTCCATCACAGCGGAGCAGTACCTCAGGCTCCATCTCCAGACGCCTAAGATCTTCTTCCCCTCCTCCGATAGCAAAGTCAGCCGAAGCATCCACCGGCCAACCCAATCACGCTGAGATCGACATGGCTTCGCCAAAGAGGTTGTACACTTGTTGCATCTCTTTTTTACTCTACATGTAATATATATTGTCCACTGAGCACTCGTAGTAACGGAAAATACGATTATTTTATCCTACTATATGACAAGCAGTGAGGTACCAGGCAACTTAGCTATCCGTGATGGACTCTCTTGAACGCCATCATTATTTATCTCTACGCGTTTGAGCTGTGAATTTGTCGATGGGCCTGGGAGTTGAGCTAGTATGGCAGTGGCCTGGGTCCAAAGTAATAGAAGTAGCACAAAAACATTTTTTTAGTGTAGGATTTTCCTTGCTCAAGCCTGCCTACTAGAATCGCCAGTGCTTGAAAGGAAAAGTGAATGAAAAACATAGGAATTGGAAAGTTTCCTATGGTACTACTTTTCATGAATTTGGTGCAAAGGAATGGAGCAAAGGAAAACTGTAGGATTTGTTCCTTTAGTGTCTCCTTGAAAGAAAAACCGTAGGAATTCTAATTTCCACTTCTCCTCCTTTTCATATTCCTATTCATCAAGCACAAGACTAAGAGATAGTAGCATAATAGCATTATAACCGTACATTTTCTTGTGGTTTGACTTAATCTCACCATGCTTTTTTGCATCCTGTGATCTTCCAATTGTTGTGAATCAAACACCCAGATTGGCAGAAATCCTGTGTTTTTAAATTCTCTGTTTTGCACGTGCATTCCTATCCTATTCCTGTCTATTTCCTATCCCTGCATTGTTAGAATCCTCAAATTCAAACAAGCCCTTACTCAATTACTTCTGTTACAGATATGTGTCAAAGAAAACCTTGTGTGGTTTGTCCTGCTCCTGCGGCGCTGTGTTCCACCCCAGCTCAGCTGCTCCAACGACGGAAGGGTTCACCACAGCAGGGATCCGCTCTCCAGACTGTCTTTCGCCGCCTCAGATCTTCTTCCCCGCCGCCGGCAGCCACGACAACTGCATTACCATCATCAACTGAGCAGATGACCTTGAGGACTACACGGGTCCGCAAGAGAGGTCGCACTCTTCCGTGTCTGCTTATGTTATGCGTCGCTTAATATGATGACATGCTACATTATCGTCGTGTTCACCTATTAGACTCCGAGTCAGGTCCAAACTAATGCTGAAACTTGAGTTTTTAAATGGTTGTGGGGTACATATTGGGGCAGCAATCAGTACTATCTGTCTACTATCTGGTTAATCTCCGGTGTCTACTATGAGTTTCATGTTGGGTGCAAACAAACATTAAAGGAGCCATTATCTGTGTTTTTAACTAAAGCTATTATCTGCCTGCTATCATTGGTTTTGGGTCTACCCACAGTTTGCTACCATCACTCTGGATTTGTGCATGCACTCCTTACATAATCTCACTATGTTTTATTCCTATGCATGCCAGTTATTGTACACAATGGAACTGATCATGTAGAGCAAAAGAGACGAGCCTTGCGTGGCAATAAAATTTCATGCAGACGTCGTTCCATGGTGGGCGCAAAGGCAGCCCCCCCTCCACCCATTTCGGATCGTAATCAAGAGGAAGATAACTGTTCTGAGGGGGATTCAGAAGGAGAAGACCACTCCTATTTACCCCATGAGGTCTTCGCTCTAACTTGGCATGCTGATGTTGGTAATATCATGCATATGGTGCCTTGCATTGCTTACTGTATACATTAAAGATGTCATCTGCTTAGTTTAGACATGCTTTGTGTCAATGCCATCTGTTTAGTTTCTTTATCGTATATGTGAATCATGCAATGCCATCTTGTCTAGCCAGGCATCATATATGTGAATTTTGCAATGCCACCCTGGTTAGCCAGTCATCTTATATGTGAATTATATCATGCCATCATTTTTTATTATGTGTTAAATTTGTCAACAATTTTAGTACATTCAATTACTCTTCCTGTGCATCAGCCATTCGGCACGGTCATGGAAAAATCTGGAGTGGAAACAAGGTCTTCAGAGCAGACAATGCTATCTGACGAAGCGCATGTCTTGCTGGTTACCGATAGCTCCTCAGAGGAGGATTCAGAGACAGATGACCAGTCATATCCCCCCCCCCGAGGTGCATGCCCTAACTTGGCAGGGTTATGTTGCTCATATCGTGCGTATGGTATCTTGCATTGCTATGTCATTTGCTTAGTTTAGACATGCTTTGTGTGAATGCCACCTGTTTAGTGTCTAATTACCATATATGTGAATTATGCAATGCCATCTTGTTGCAAGACATTATATATGTGAATTATGCAATGTTATCTTGTTGCAAGGCATTATGTATGTGAATTATGCAATGCCATGCTGTTTAGGCAAGCGTCATATATGTGAATTATATCATGCCGTCCTTTTTTTGTATTTCTCATTGCTTTTGTCGACAATGTTTGTATATTCAACTGCTCTTCCTGTGCATCAGCCATTTGAATTGGTGATGGAGAAATCTGGAGTGAAAACAAGGTCTTCAGAGCAGACAATGCTACCTGCTGAAGCAGATATCTTGCTGGTTACAGATAGCTCTTCAGAGGAGGATTCAGAGGCAGATGACCAGTCCTATTATCCCCCTGAGGTGTATGCTCAAACTTGGCAGGGTTATATTACTCATATAATGCATATGTTGTATTGCAATGCTTAGTTTTTACATCATATACACAATATTGAATGCCATCTCCTTAGTTGACACATCATATATGCGATTGCCCTCTGCTCACTTCCTTAGTATATAAATCATATATTTGAATTATGTCATGCCATGATGTTTACATAGACAGCATGTATCTGAATTATGGCATGCCAACCCATTTTCTAAAGACATAATATAGTTATATCATCTCATCCTGTTTACATAGTCATCATATTTTAAATTATGTCATTCTATCCGTGAATTATATCATGCCATCATGTTTCCATCGACGGCATGTTTGTGATTTATGGCATGCCAACCACTTTAATAGACACATCGTATAGTTATATCATGTCATCCTGTTTACATAGTCATCATATTTTGAAGTATGTCATTCTATCCTGTTTAGTTAGCCATCATACATGTGAAATTGTGTCATGCTATCCTGTTTAATTAGCCATCATATATGTGAAATTATGTCCTGCTATTCTGTTTGCTTAGACAACATAAATGTGAATTATTTCATGCCCTGTTTTCTTCCCTACTATCCATTGCACCTGTCTATCTTACAATGTCTGTACATTCAATTTCTTTTCTTGTTTATCAGCCATTTCAATTGGAGGGAGTGATGGCAGTATCTGTGGGAGTAAAAACACGATCTTCAGAAAAGATCGTGCTACCTGTCGATGCAGATAGAACCACGGTTGTACTTGCCCAAGAACCAGCCCCACCACACATAACCCACACTCATGCAGATTGTACCCCTACCCAGTTGGACAGAGAACCAGCTACACCCCTTCTAACCCCAACAGCAGATAGACACCCAGTTCCCGTTGACACAGCACCGTCTCCACCATAGAGCACCCAAACACGAGCAGTTAGTAAGGCAACTGCAGTGCCCAAATCATGAGGACCACCACTCCGAACCCGAAGTCAACGCTTAAAGCAGAAGAAGAATTGTTCTCAGGTCAGGTTCCGTAGCTATGGTTCATACTACTTTGCTCTTGCATCACTGTATTTACTGATACCAACCAATTTCAAATTTGAAGGATGCAATTGAAACTCCAATGGCGCAATAGGTATGTTTTAAACCCGTTTCTTCAACGTGTTTGGCTGTTTGCTGTTGTAACTTGCTCTATGTTGATTTCAGTTTCAACTGAATAAACAGTTATGTTCTCATGCCATGCACATTACAAGTGTTGTCATTGCTATGTAGTTTCCCACACTTATATTCTGTCTATGCTGCTTTGTCTTAAATAGATATGATTCGAATTGTATCTATCTTGATTTGGCAACATAAACTAGAATGATATAGACCATACAGTGACCATACTACATAGATATATGTTTGTTTCATGTTGTTATCCTGTCCACCTTACTACTGAATTGGTTTACCAAAATGAGTTTCATATACTACATTGTAAACCTGAGATGTGTTTGTTTGTTTCTCTTTTAGAACGTGGATAAAATATTGGATAAGAGTACCCTATTATGCAATGGTAAAGGAAGTAATGCAGATAAGGTTCAAGATAGTGAGACATCCCTGTTGGTCTCCAAGGAAGCTGATAAAAACTATATTGAGGACACTGAGACAACCCCAAAGTCATGTCTTGATGTAGTGTTTGAGTTACTGGCTAACACTGTTGGCACCAGCTCTTCGAACTCGTTGCCTAAATCAGTTCGGCTTCTTGAGTCTCAACTTCAAGTTGAAAGACATCGATCAGATGTTATGCGACAGGAAGCCGAAGGACTGAGGAAGTCCCTGCAGAATTCATATGTGTAATAGCCGTGATAGCCTAGTGTAAGTTGCTTGCTTATTTATTTCCTTGTTGTCTTGTTTATTTGTTTGCTTGTAGTCAGTGCAGTTCTTTTTCTACGGTTTGCTAGTGGCTGCAATAACCTATTTTTTAAAACTAGGCCACAATAACCATGGGCTAATATTTACTGTAGTGACACTGGACCTACGGGCCGTAGAAACAGTGGGCCTTCTACGGGCCGTATAAACAGTGGGCCTTCTACGGGCCGTAGAAACAATGGGCCTTCTACGGGCCGTAGAAACAATGGGCCTTCTACGGGCCATATCATCAATGGGCCTTATACGGGTCGTATGATCGATTGGCCAAACATGGGCCAAACAGACCACATTCTGGCCGTAAACGGGCTAGAGTTGGAATCGTCCGTTCATGGGCCGACCATAACGGGCCATCGTTAATAGGCCATATTTGATGGTGCTATGAAAACGGCCCAACGTTTAACGGACCACAAACGGGCCGATTGTAACCACGGGCTGAATTTGGCCCACAAGCAGAAAATGACAGTAATGGGCCGTAAGTAAACGAATGCTGGAAATGAGCCCAAGAATAAATGGGCTCTGAGAAGGCTGAAAGATAACATGGGTTGGAAACGGCCCAACGGAATAACGGGCCGTTAATGGGTATAAAGTGATACACTATTCTATATGGGCCAGTTTCACCACAGGCCGTTAATGGGTGTAAAGTGATACATTGTTCATTACGGGCCAGTTTCACCACGGGCCATTAATAGGCCAAGAGTTACATAGGGCCTCATATGGGCCGAAAGACGTCATGGGCCATACATGGGCCAGAAGTGAAAACGGGCTGGAATCATATTGGATGGCCCAAATGACGCTACTGGGCCTAATTCGAATAGGGTGTAACGGGCCTTGGGTTAGTGGGATGTAAATGGGCTATATGCGAACAGGCCATTAACAGGCTTTCCATGGGCCGGCCCGCCACCTTTTGACCAAGTCAAACGGGCCGGCCTTTTCACGGCAATGGGCCTCTGTTGGGCCGTGCCACGTGTCGACGTATCATAGGCGCCTTCTGTCCAATGAGTGGATGACATCTGTCCCAGCGATGAGCCAACACGTGTTTCCTCCAGCCAATGATGATTTTACACGTGGAAAATCCCCATTGGTCGGGGCTGTTAACGGGTTATCGGATCCAAAACCCGACCCGATAGCTTAACGGTCTTCCGTTATGGTGGATGCCATGTGTCGGTCACCCTTGACGAAAACACTTCTGTGACACGCGATTTATCATCATGGAAGTGGACACTTCCGTGATGATAATTTTGGTAATGTCATGGAACACTTCTACGACAGCACAGGTATGACTATCTTGATTCTGTCATAAATTTGTCATGGATGTACATGCATGACAAAAAACGCGACCTACTGTGACAAACACGTATCATCACGGAAGTGTATTTTTTTGTAGTGTTAGCTGCAGTCCAGTACTCGCCTAAGTTTGAGAAACCCACCGAGTGGTGAGCAATCCTCTCACTCGGGGGCTTAGCTGCAGTTCAGTACTCGCCTAAGTATAAAAAATCCTACCGAGTGGTGAGCAACCCTCCCACTCGGGGGCTTAGCTGCGGTTCAGTACTCGCCTAAGTCTGAAAAATCCTACCGAGTGGTCAGCAATCCTCTCATTCGGGGGCTTAGCTGCAGTCCAGTACTTGCCTAAGTTTGAGAAACCCAGCCGAATGGTTCAGGTCAACCACGACCCCTCCCCCCAGGGCTGCACCGTCAAGAAGAAGGGTGAGATTGTGCACACTTCCAAAGGCTCATCCAACACCTGACGCCTAGGCGAGCTGCTTTCAGGAACGTCAAGACCATTGTTGAGTGCCTTGCTGATGAGCTGATCAATGCTGCCGAAGGCTCATTCAACAGCTAATGCCAAGGCGAACTGCTTTCAGGAACATCAAGGCCATTGCTGAGTGCCTCACTGATGAGCTGATCAATGCTGCTCAAGGCTCGTCCAACAAGTCGATTGCAGCCTCTTCCTTAGAAGCTGCATCAAGAGTACAAAAACTAATCCGAGAAAAGCACAATTTTCACTCGAAGATAAACGCAACATATTCAAAGATAAGCCCGGGGCAAACAAATCCAAAGGATTCTAACCGCAGATTAAAGTACTTGGATGTCAGGCCCGAAGGAGTTTTAACGATTACAAAATCACTCGGCATTCCGAGGCAAATGAGGGCGAAGCATAATGTTTTTTCGGTCACTCGGCGGGAGAAGGGCTGGACGGATCGTAGAAGCTGTCGAGGTCGATGCTGTCAGCAATACGAGTGGCTTCCTCAAGGAAGGTGTCCATGAAGGACTAGAAGGAGTGCTTCTTAGTATTCACAACCTTGAGGGCCGCCAACTTGTCTTCTCTAGCCCCCTTGCAGTGCACTCGAACCAATGATAGGGCGACGTCAGCGCCACAGCGAGCGGATGACTTCTTCCACTCTTGCACTCGGCCAGGAATCTAGTTGAGTCGAGTCATCAACGACTCGAGGTCTTGATAAAGTTCTGCCTGAGGCCAGAGTTCGGCGTCCACTCAAGTCATCGCAGCCTTTAGTCAGGCCAGATAGGCAACAATGACATCCAAGCGTGATTCCAATCGCAGCAAGTTCATCGCAACGTCATCTTTCACAGGACAATTGATGGGGTCGAGACCTGTCTCGACCCACCCGGTTTTAGCTTCGAAGTCCTGACAAAGTTCTGTTCCATCGTGAAAAATAGTGAGTCGACAATACTACAACATACTTCAATTGACGATAATTAACCAGTCGAGTGGATATACCTTCAAGCTTCAGAACTAGTTTCGTGGCAAGTTGTCCCAGATAGGACTCTAGCTTGCCTGTCTTGGTTCTGAGGCCTCCAACTTCAGTGGTCAGGTTCTCCTTGTCCTTCTTCAGTTGATCGACTTCTCGATTGGCTTCCGAGATGGCGGTCTTCAACTTCGTGTTCTCCTCTTCTAACTTGCCGACTGAAGCCAGCTTCTGGTCCACAAGCGTTGTCTTCTCACGTGCTTCCTTCTGAGCAGCAGAAAGGTCATGGTCCTTCTTCTCCAAAGCTTCCTTCATAATCTCTAAAGAAACAACACTCTTCAGACGAGCCTGAAGTTGATGGTTTTCACTACGCACATCTGCTTGTGTGAAGTCACTCGGTTCAAAGAGACTGAAAGAAAAAGCAGTGAAAGACGTGAGCTACTAAGTAGGCAAAGGTCGAATAGTTACCTCCCACGATGGTCGTCTCTTGTTGAGCAGTCTTGAGGTTCTTCTTTGCGATTTCAAGGTCAAGTTCAACGCTGATATGCTTCTTCTCTAATTCGGAAAGTCGAGCTCCAAGATCACAAGACCTCTGCAGTCAGTGAGAGAGATATGTCAGTTGACAGAAATAAGAGACAATGACAGCGAAAAGTTATTCTAAGACCTCAGCCGACTGCCAGCAGTCGACCGTGGTCTCGGGGACTACACCCAGTGGGTGCACTTAGCATGCCCCCACCAGTTCAGATCAACACTCAACAGGGTCTGCCCAGTGTGAGTCAAAAAAAGAGAGAAAGAGAAGATTCTAAGACCTCAGTCGACTGCCGGCAGTCAATCATGGTCTCGGGGACTACACCCAGTGGGTGCACTCGGCGTGCCCCCACTGGTCCAGACAGACTACTACGACTCAGCACGAGTCGTAAAGTGGAAGATTTCCTAAATCCTAAACAAAGGCACACCCCAGTGGGTGATCGGATATAAAACAGCATTCAAAAGCTGAGTTGGAGTTTACTGACCTGAACATTGGTCTGCAGGGCAGTGCTGGCGTTATAAGCCACCTGACTAGCCTCGTGCATCACCTTCACCTGCTCCATGACAAGGTTCACCTGGCGAAGAGCCTCCCTGGCAGCACTCGGCGAGTCGTCTGGGGTCTGATATGCAGCGAAGAGCGATGGCTCCAAGGTGGTTGAAGCAGCTGCTGGGTCAGATGCGTGGAGTTGCACTGGATCGGCAGGAGTCGGAGTAGTCGACCCTGACGGACGATCAGTCGTCAGCGGGTTGGCGAATGTGACGTTGGTCCGAACCGGGTCTCTGGAACGTTCGACCACCGCCTCAAGCACCGGCGTCGACTGACGGACTTGAACTTCAAGCCCCCTCTTGCTTGACCCCCACTCTTCTTCCTCCTCTCCTGTAGAGGCGCTTCTTCTTCTTCATCATCAGGGAGCATGACGACCTCTTGCGGAACTATAGGAAGAGAGAAATATTGGAAATTCAGCAGACTGACGATCCACTCGACCAAATGAAACCTGGTCGAACGGACTTACCAGCTCGAGAAGTGGCCGCATCGTTGGTCTCCTCATCTCCTGGTGCCTTGTCGATGTCCATGTCAGTTGCAACAGAGGTGGGGCTAGAAAGATATATGATCCAGTTGGTCAGAACAAAGACTTCAGTCGGCCTATATAAACACAAGCAAGATACTCACCCCGAAGCAACAGGGACGTCCATCTTGATCCGCGGCAAAGTCTTTCGAGCCTTTGGAGGAGCAACCTTAGGCTGCCTGGCGACCTTCTCTGTCGGCTCTAGAGTCGACGTCCGAGTGCGCTTCTGAGTGTGGGTATTCAGAGCCACGTTCTTCCCGCACCCGCCCTCCAGGTCATGGTGCTGCTTGGATCGGCGTTCGGAGCACGGCGGCGAGTCGACTTCTTCCTCGTCGTCTGACTCCTCACTCTCCTCCTCCTCCTCTTCATCTGAAGACTCCCATTCACCACTCTCCTCTGTGCTGGCCTCTCCCTCCTGGTCCTGCTCCAGGGCTTGTTCACCGTTGGGCATTGAATACATCTCAATGAAAACCTACAAGACGAAAGAACGAGTAAAAGCCAGTCAAGATCAAGTACAGTCAGAACATATATGCAAGACAGTCAGAATAAAGAGCATACCTTGTCGGGCTGATTGTCGTCGCTGAAGGGGATGACTCGCCTGGCTCCTCTGGGGTTATCCTGGTTGATTATGATGCTCCTCAACCACATGGCCACGGTCTTGTGTGGCACTTCTTCTGGATGGACCCGAGCGGTGTCGTCTGATCCGGAGTACAGCCACATAGGACGGTCATGAGCCTGAAGAGGCTGGATGCGTTGACTGAGGAACACTTCCAGCAAGTCCAGGCCAGTGACACCCTCATTGATTAGTTGGACCACTTTCACCACCAACATCTTCGTCTCCACATTCTCAACAGCAGTCACTTTTAGTGGAGAAGGAGTCCGGACACGGTCGAATGTGAAGTGGGGAAGGCCAGTCGACTGACCTGGAGTTGCGACATCCAGGCAGTAGAACCAGGTCGACTGCCAGTCTCTGACCGATTCAGGGAGAGTCAAAGCAGGTAAAGCACTCCTATGCCTCTTCTGAATACCCAAACCCCCACACATCTGGATAACATGGGTCTTAGAGTCACTCGTTTTTGCTTTCTTCACCGACTGGGATCGGATGGTGAAGATATGTTTAAAAAGACCCCAGTGCGGTCGACACCCCAAAAAGTTTTCACACATCGACACGAACGCGGCTAGGTACGTGATGGTATTGGGAGAAAAATGGTGGAGTTGAGCATCGAAGAAGTTCAGGAAGCCCCAGAAAAAGGGGTGCGGAGGGAGCGAAAATCCCCGGTCGACGTGGGTGGCGAGCAATACACACTCACCCGGTCGAGGCTGTGGTTCCATCTCCCCCTCAGGCAGCCTTGCTGCACCCTTGGCGATCAGTCCGGACTCCGCCAGCTCGTCTAGATCTTCTTGCCGGAGCGAAGACCGGATTCAATCGCCCTGGATCTAGCCTGGCGGCAGCCCCGCGTGCGACGACGATCCGCAGTTCTGCTTCTTGCCTTTCGCCGCCCCCGTCGCCTTCTTCGCACGGTCCAGCGCCGCCGTCTTGTCCTTCACCATGGCGGCAGAGCGGCAGCATCGGGAGCAGAAGAGCTGGATGCGGTGGAGGAGCAGGAGAAGAAGAAAGAGAAACAGGCGTGCACAGTGCAGACGCCTCGGCTCTGTCGCCTTATAAAGGGCTGCTTCCGAGTGGCTAACGTGTGGGACCAGGCGATCCTGTCGAATCCCGCAACAGTCACGTGCAACATATGTGGCAAAAAAGGAGGCGCAGAAATCGAGGCACCACTATTTATCCGCTCTGCCTACTTCGGCGCTCCCCGTCTCGCGCGCTTCCCTGAAATTTCGTATCCCGTGAAATCCAGGATACTCTGCAGGCAATCGCGCCAAGGATTCTACACTCCAGGACAGCACTCGGCAGATGATGCTATAAGTTCAGTCGGCAACTTTCTAAATGGATCAAGGCGATTGAATCGATGCTGAAGTACCAACGTGAGTTTTTCATGTTGCGGAAAACGCTCGCGAGGTGCAAAGCTCGGAACAAGTTCAACTTCAACCTACTTTCCACTTGAACCTTAATCCATTCGGGGGCTACTGATAAGGATACAGACCTGGGGTAGGGTCACGGGCCTGACCCATACGTCCTACCCAAGGTCACTACCCTAGAAGATAAGAAGTCCAAGAGGCAACAAGGGACCCCCAGTCAAAGATGTCGAGTGCAATCCACTCGACCAGTAATGTCACTCGGGTGTCCCCATACCTATTGTCACTCGACCATCCAAGGAATCACTCGACCTACCGAAGATCAGGAGTCACTCAGCATTGCAATGGGCAAGCGTTCACTCCGTAGTCTTTAAGGTCATTAGTAGCACTTAAGGCTGGCGTTATCAGTAACGCCCCTACTTTATGTACATTAAGCCCCTTGTAATGGAGGACGGTGAGGGTCTAGGCGTACTCTATATAAGCCACCCCCTCCTCTGGCACAAGGGCTCGCACCCCCTGTAACATCACACACTTATAATCCAGTTGACCGCCTCCGGGCACCGAGACGTAGGGCTATTACTTCCTCTGAGAAGGGCCTGAACTCGTAAACATCGTGTGTACACCTTCACCATAGCTGAGATCTTGAATCTCCATACCTACCCCCTTTCTACTGTCAGTCTTAGAACCACGACATCGGCCACGTGGTGGTCGGTCAGCCGCATTATGCGCTGGTAGGACAGGCTCCGGCGCCTCGTCATCGAATTGGGGTAACAATTTGCGCTTCGGGTAACTTCGGGTAACTTTTGGTTGGGCTGCTAGGACATTAGTCCATCTATCATTGAGCAAATCTTGATCAGCTTCAAGCTGCTACTGCTTCTTTTTCAGGCTCCTTGCAGTGGCTATTAGCTGGCGCTTAAAGCGCTCCTGCTTGAGAGGTTCCTCAGGCATGATAAAATCCTCATTGCCGAGGCTCACCTCATCTTCGAAGAGCAGAAGGTAGTTACTGTCCTCCGAGTCTTCGTTCATGGCATGTTCATCAGGGCTAACTCGCCCATCTTCCTGTTCGTCATGTTCAGAGGTTGGCTTAACGGGGTCTTCATTGTCTTCGGCATCATCGAGAGTATTGTTTTCTCCTGTGTCGGTATTGTTCTCTTTTCTGCGGCGTGGCTTAGAGCAGCGCCGCTGCCGTCGGCGCTTCGGCTATATCTCAGGAAGCCTGTCCTCGACTGGATCTTCCTTGTCATCGCCGCTATTCTCCTTGGGTGTATCCACCATGTACACGTTGTACGAAGAGGTGGTCGTCCAGTGTCCGGTGAATGGCGGGTTTTGGGCTTGTTCTTCTCCGGCATCGTCGTCCATACCATCGATGTCTTCGGAGTCATAATCGAGCATGTCGGTTAAGTCGTCGACAGTGGTTATAAAGTGGGTGGCGGGTGGGACGCAAAATTCCCTGCTCTCGGCCCCTAGTCCAGGCTAGGAATGGTTCAGATGTTGCTCCTTTGTAATGACAAGGGATCACATTAAGTCCAGAGCTTCGCTTAAAGGCGAGGTTTGGCTCGAGAGAAGAGAGCCCGTGGAGTACGGCGAGAGGGAAACTCCTTGGACGAACTCACATGATGTTGGTTCTGAGGATTCGGAGCTAGTGTCCGGAGAAGGGTACGGCTCCATAATGGCTGCCGGCGACACCACTTCCTCCGTTTCCTCCACAATGGGCCTAGGGGTCGCAGACAGTCCGACGAGCTCAGAGAGCCCTTCTTCGGACCTGGCGATACGCTCTGGATCTAAGGCCAGAGCAGAGGTAGGAGGCGCGATTCCTTGGAAGATCAAGTCTCCTCGGATATCAGCGACATAATCCAGATTTCCAAACTAATCTGGTGACCTGGGGCGTAGCTGTCGACCTGCTCTAGATGGTTGATACGTCCATTTTGCATCATGCTTTTATATCGATATTTATTGCATTATGGGCTGTTATTACATGTTATGTCACAATACTTATGGCTATTCTCTCTTATTTTACAAGGTTTACATAAAGAGAGAGAATGCCGGCAGCTGGGATTCTGGACTGGAAAAGGAGCAAATATTGGAGACCTATTCTGCACAGATCCAAAAGTCCTGAAACTCCACGAAAGTCATTTTGGGAATTAATAAGAATTATTCAGTGGAAGAATACTTGAGGGGGGCCACCCACCGTCCACGAGGGTGGGGGCGCGCCCACCCTTACAGGGCGCGCCCCTGCCTCCTGGGCCCCCTGGCAGCCCTCCGGTGGCCATCTTCTGCTATATGAAGTCTTTTACCCTGGAAAAAATCACAAGCAAGCTTACGGGATGAAACTCCGCCGCCACGAGGCAAAACCTTGGCGGAACCAATCTAGGGCTCCGGCGGAGCCGTTCTGCCGGGGAAACTTCCCTCCGGGAGGGGGAAATCATCACCAACGATCCACTCATCGGGAGGAGGTCAATCTCCACCAACATCTCCACCAGCACCATCTCCTCCCAAACCCTAGTTCATCTCTTGTATCCAATCTTTGTACCCAAAACCTCAGATTGGTACCTGTGGGTTGCTAGTAGTGTTGATTACTCCTTGTAGTTGATGCTAGTTGGTTTATTTGGTGGAAGATCATATGTTCAGGTCCTTAATGCATATTAATACTCCTCTGATCATGAACATGAATATGCTTTGTGAGTAGTTACGTTTGTTCCTGAGGACATGGGTGAAGTCTTCCTATTAGTAGTCATGTGAATTTGGTATTCGTTCGATATTTTGATGAGATGTATGTTGTCTCTCCTCTAGTGGTATTATGTGAACATCGACTACATGAAACTTCACCATTATTGGGCCTAGAGGAAGGCATTGGGAAGTAATAAGTAGATGATGGGTTGCTAGGGTGACAGAAGCTTAAACCCTAGTTTATGCATTGCTTCGTAAGGGGCTGATTTGGATCCACTAGTTTGATGCTATGGTTAGGTTTACCTTAATACTTCTTTTGTAGTTGGGAATGCTTGCAATACGGGTTAATCATAAGTGGGATGCTTCTCCAAGAAAGGGCAGTACCCAAGCACCGGTCCACCCACATATCAAATTATCAAAGTAACGAACACGAATCATATGAGCGTGATGAAAACTAGCTTGAAGATAATTCCCATGTGTCCTCGGGAGCGCTTTTCTTATTATAAGAACTTGTCCAGGCTTGTCCTTTGCTACAAAAAGGATTGGGCCACCTTGCTGCACCTTATTTACTTTCACCGCTTGTTACCCGTTACAAATTATCTTATCGCAAAACTATCTGTTACCTATGATTTCAGTGCTTGTAGAGAATACCTTACTGAAAACCGCTTGTCATTTCCTTCTGCTCCTCGTTGGGTTCGACACTCTTACTTATCAAAAGGACTACGATAGATCACCTATACTTGTGGGTCATCAAGATTCTTCTGGCACCGTTGCCGGGGAGTGAAGCGCCTTTGGTGAGTGGAGCTCGGTAAGGAAACATTTATATAGTGTGCTGAAATTTACTGTCACTTGTTACTATGGAAACTAATCCTTTGAGGGGCTTGTTCGGGGTATCTTCACCCCGACCAGTAGAGCAAAGTGTTGCTCCTCAACCTACTGAACCTACTGAAAATGTTTACTTTGAAATCCCTTCGGGTATGGTAGAGAAACTGCTAGCCAATCCCTTTGCAGGAGATGGAACATTGCATCCCGATTTATTATCTATGTGGATGAAGTTTGTGGATTATTTAAGCTTGCGGGTATGCCCAATGATGTTGTTAAGAATAAGGTCTTCCCTTTATCTTTGAAGGGAGATGCATTGACATGGTATAGGCTATGTGATGATATGGGATCTTGGGACTATAAACGATTGAAATTGGAATTTCACCAGAAGTTTTATCCTATGCATCTTGTTCATCGTGATCGTAATTATATATATAATTTTTGGCCTCGCGAAGGAGAAAGTATCGCTCAAGCTTGGGGGAGGCTTAAGTCAATGTTATATTCATGCCCCAACATGAGCTCTCAAGAGAAATGATTATTCAAAAAAATTATGCTCGGCTTTCTCTCAATGATCGCACCATGCTCGATACTTCTTGTGCTCGCTCTTATATGATGAAGACTATTGAATTCAAGTGAGATTTATTGGAAAGAATTAAACGCAACTCTGAAGATTGGGATTCCGACGATGGTAAGGAGTCAGGTATGACACCTAAGTTCGATTGTGTTAAATCGTTTATGGATACCGATGCTTTTCGTGGATTTAGCACTAAATATGGACTTGACTCTGAGATAGTAGCTTCTTTGTGTGAATTATTTGCTACTCATGTTGATCTCCCTAAGGAGAAGTGGTTTAAATATAATTCCCCCACTGAAGTAAAAGTAG
This sequence comes from Triticum aestivum, assembly GCF_018294505.1. Taxonomy (NCBI): domain Eukaryota; kingdom Viridiplantae; phylum Streptophyta; class Magnoliopsida; order Poales; family Poaceae; genus Triticum; species Triticum aestivum. The sequence continues at coordinate 306,026,241 of NC_057807.1, read as the reverse complement.
TTGCACCTGTTATAGTTGAAGAAAATACTATTACTTATAATGATCATATTGTCCTACTACTTATGTTGAGAAACCACCTTTCCCTATTGGTGTTGGAGATATGCCCTAGAGGCAATCATGTATGATGATATTTCCTATGTGTTTATGAATAAAGATAGTCCTTGGACATTATCAATGATGTGTATCAGCAAGTACGTGACTTGTTTGTGGGACTATGCATTGTATGATGACTGTCCTAAAAGGTCCCTAGTCGAAAGGGCTGTGTGGACGCGCAGCCGACTAGACTAGCATGTGACACGGTCGATGGCTTGGTCTCACTAGCCATGGAGCATTGGATGCTAACCGGATAATATGGACTTGGAAAGGTCTGGTCGGATACGATGTAGTTGGATCTGAGTCGAGATAAGGTCCGAGTCGGACAGACCCAACTATGAGACGCAGCGATATGTCATCTGTGAGTCTCTAGTACAACATACGTTCTATGTCCTAAGACCTGAGCTGACGCATGTACTCGAGGTGGTGACAGACTTGCTTTGGGCCGACCAAACGCTACTCCGTGACTGGGTAGTTACAAAGGTAGGTTGCGGGTTTGTCCAGTCCCATGCTGCGAGACATGGTCGAGCAAGATGGGATTTGCCCCTCCGATCAGGAGAGATATACTCTGGGCCCCTCGTGTGATCCGACCAAGAGAAGTATGGCCATGCGACAAGGATTATGAGATAATTCGGATTGTGGTTGGCATCACTGGAACGAGAAAGAGGTCGGGCTAGCACAAGGATGACAGTCTCGCCTTGAGTCCAACAACATATATCGTGAGGCAAAGTGAACAGAAGTGTGACACGTTGTACAGGTTCGCTTAACCAGCTTCAAGTCGGCTTGGTCACAGTTCGGATCACCTCCGACCTGCATGGTTGGTAGCAGGGTATCAGAGCCTCTGCTATAGGATTTGGATTCAGATCGTATGCATATTAGATATGTGGAGGCGGCAGATGAGATCTGCTGTCGTTGATAAGATCGACTATGTGCACGATTGATGTGATCAACTGCACATGGGGATCGTTGAGGCCATGTTTTCAGTCAATCGGGATCGATGAGGTCGTGACACGATCTACCCCTACCGGTCGGTCATCCGCCATCAGGGTTAACTGTGAAACGTAAATCCGAATCGGATTCGCAATGATCGATATGATCGGTCAGATTAGAAAATTCGACGTGAACGGAGTTCAGATGCGATCTGTGATTTCCGAAAACCTCGGGCGCTGCCCCTTCGAACCCCGCCCGCTAACCGGCTAGCGGGACCACCGTGTGCATAGCGCCGTGTATTACGTACCCAACACACAAACCGGTAGAATGCGATTCTATGCACAACTTTGTTTTGCAGGTTTGATGTGAATAGTATGGCTCATGTGTATGTGATGCATGTGTGTAATTTATACGTGGCCTGCGTGTCATGTTAGTCAGCCGGCAGGAGCCAAAGTGTTGTCATTATATTGTATAACGACCTGCGTGTCGACTTGTGACTCTATGTAAAATTCAATACTAGTTGTAGTAGTTGGATAATAGAGATCAGGTTGGTGGCTTGGCGTCCCGGCGTGACAAACAAGATGGAGTTTGTAGATGGTCATCGGAGTCGGAGCCGACCTGGAAGAATGTCCATGAAGGAGCCATACTATTTCACAATATGTGTTATTTGTGATTGTTATGCTTCTTTGTTTCTATGCATGTTAGAATGGTAGAAATATCCCTCATGAATATCAAGTAAAATGCCATTCCCGATGTTGCACCTTCGCACGTCAAGTACGTCTAGTAGTGGGCTCATAAAATTGGGGTGCTGCTGGGTGTCCTTGAACTGAAGGGTTCATGTCGGACACGGACATGCACTGCGTCAGGTTAGCTTGACAAGGCTATCAAAACAGTTTTGGGCCTTGTGGCAAAGAAGGTTGGGAGCCGGGGTATGAGATACCTTCCTGACCGACAGGAGTCGTATAGAGATGCGATTAGCAAGGAGTTGCTTACCGGATAGGTATGTTGGCTAGCAGTGATGCTAAAGCTCACTAGTCGATGAACGTCTCCGTCGTATCTACTTTTCCAAACACTTTTGCCCTTGTTTTGGACTCTAACTTGTATGATTTGAATGGAACTAACCCGGACTGACGCTGTTTTCAGCAGAACTGCCATGGTGTTGTTTTTTGTGCAGAAAATAAAAACTCTTGGAATGTCCTGAAACTCCACGGAACACCTTAGAAAAAATAAAGAAAAATCCTTGCAAAAGATGAAGACCAGGGGGCCCACACCCTGCTCACGAGGGTGGGGGCGCCCCCCCCCCCCCTAGGCGCGCCCCCTACCTCGTGGGCCCCCTGGTGGCCCTCCGACGCCAACTCCAACTCCATATATTGGCTTTCGGGGAGAAAAAAATCAGAGAGAAGAAATCATCGCGTTTTACTATACAGAGCCGCCGCCAAGCCCTAATCTCTCTCGGGAGGGCTGATCTGGAGTCCGTTCGGGGCTCCGGATAGGGGGATTCGCCGTCGTCGTCATCATCAACCATCCTCCATCACCAATTTCATGATGCTCACCGCCGTGCGTGAGTAATTCCATCATAGGCTTGTTGGACGGTGATGGGTTGGATGAGATTTATCATGTAATCGAGTTAGTTTTGTTAGGGTTTGATCCCTAGTATCCACTATGTTCTGAGATTGATGTTGCTATGACTTTGCTATGCTTAATGCTTGTCACTAGGGCCCGAGTGCCATGATTTCAGATCTGAACCTATTATGTTTTCATGAATATATGTGTGTTCTAGATCCTATCTTGCAAGTCTATAGTCACCTACTATGTGTTATGATCCGGCAACCCTGAAGTGACAATAATCGGGACCACTCCCGGTGATGACCATAGTTTGAGGAGTTCCTATATTCACTATGTGCTAATGCTTTGTTCCGGTTCTCTATTAAAAGGAGGCCTTAATATCCCTTAGTTTCCAATAGGACCCCGCTGCCACGGGAGGGTAGGACAAAAGATGTCATGCAAGTTCTTTTCCATAAGCACGTATGACTTTATACGGAATACATGCCTACATTACATTGATGAACTGGAGCTAGTTTTGTGTCACCCTATGTTATGACTCCTACATGATGAACCACATCCGGCATAATTATCCATCGCTGATCCGGTGCCTATGAGTTTTCCATATACTGGTTTACGCTTATTTACTTTTTTGTTGCTACTGTTACAATCACTACAAAATACCAAAAACATTACTTTTACTGTCTTTACTTTTGTTACCGTTACCACTACTATCATATTACTTTGCTACTAAACAACTTGCTGCAGATACTAAGTTCCAGGTGTGGTTGAATTGACAACTCAGCTGCTAATACTTGAGAATATTCTTTGGCTCCCCTTGTGTCGAATCAATAAATTTGGGTTGAATACTCTACCCTCAAAAACTGTTGCGATCCCCTATACTTGTGGGTTATTAAGACTAATTTCTGGCGCCGTTGCCGGGGAGCATAGCTCTATTCTTTGAGTCACTTGGGATTTTTATCTGTTGGACACTATGAAGAACTTGAAAGATGATCGAACTACTATTTTGCCCTCAACTATGAGGGGAGGTAAGGGATTGTCATCTAGCCTTCCACTAGATTCTCCTGCTGTTATGAGTAAGTTTGCGACACCTAATCCTACTACTGCTATTAATTCTGATATGTCGCATGTTATTGATGATGCCACTTCTGCTATGCATGATACTTATGATGAAACTACTTCTATGCTTGATACTACTGTGCCACTTGGTGAATTACTTGATGAGCAAATTGCTAGGTCTAGAGAAAGAGAAATTATTGAACCTGAACACGATGATGTTAGTGATGATGAACCTATGCCTGCTATTCCTGAGGGTTATCTTTTTGATGCAGAATCTTCTGCAGCTATTTTCGCTTGCCAGGATAGATATGAACTTAAGGGGTTGTTATTTAAATGGAGTAAAGAATCTCTTAGAGATAGAATGAGACCCGACCCTGCTTTTGCTACTTCACCTATCTGTGTTCCTGATCAGGACTATTATGATTTTTCTGTTGATCCAGATATAATTACTTTGGTTGAATCTGATCCTTTTTATGGCTATGAATCTGAAACTATTGTGGCACATCTTACTAAGTTAAATGATATAGCTGCCCTATTTACAAATAATGAGAGATCGCGCTACCTTTATTTACTTAAGATATTTCCGTTCTCATTAAAGGGTGATGCTAAGATATGGTATAACTCTCTTGATCCTGGTTGTGTGCAAAGTCCCCAGGATATGATTTATTACTTCTCTGCTAAATATTTCCCCGCTCATAAGAAACAAGCTGCTTTGAGGGAAATATACAATTTTGTGCAGATTGAAGAAGAGAGTCTCCCACAAGCTTGGGGGAGGCTTCTCAAGTTAGTTAATGCTTTGCCTGATCATCCTCTTAAGAAACCTGAAATATTTGATATCTTTATAATGGACTAACTGATGCTTCCAGAGATTACCTGGATAGTTGTGTTGGTTCTCTTTTCAGGGAAAGAACACCGGATGACGCTGAAATTCTTTTGAATAATATGTTGGCAAATGAAAATAATTGGGCACCTCCCGAGCTACCTCCTGAACCAGTTCCTGAGCCAATTACTGAGCCTATTCCTAAACCGACTCCAAAGAAGAGAGGTGTTCTATTTCTCAGTCCCGAAGATATGCAAGAGGCAAAGAAATCTATGAAAGAAAAAGGTATTAAAGCTGAAGATGTTAAGAATTTACCTCCTATTGAAGAAATACATGGTCTTAATTTACCGCCTGTTGAAGAAGTATATGATCTCAATTACTTATTTAATGAAGAACCTCCCGGTATCCTGACACAGGTAGTAAAGGTAAACTCTCTCTATAGATATGATAAAGCTGAAGCCCCCCCTACTAAAATTGCTAGTCAGTGCTTGGATGAGTTTGATGACTTTATGTTTAAGCAAGACGACTTTAATGCTTATTTTGGTAGACAATTAAAACAGAATACCTTTACGATTAAACACTTGGGTGATTATATGGCTGATATTAGAGGTGAACTTAAACTTGTTAGCAAACATGCTTCTATGGTTACCACTCAAGTAGAACAAGTACTTAAAGCTCAGAGAGAAGTGCTTGATGAAATGAATAGTAAGAAAAATGATTATGCTGTTAGAGTGGCTACTAGAACCGGTAGAATGACTCAGGAACCTTTGTATCCTGAAGGCCACCCTAAGAGAATCGAGCAAGATTCTCAGAGAAACAATATTGATATACCTAGTTCCTCTAAAAGGAAGAAAAAGAAAAACGACAGGACTTTGCAAACTTCTAGTGAACCTATTGCTGAACCACCTGAGAATCCAAATGACATCTCTGTTTCTGATGCTGAAACACAACCAGGTGATGAACATGAACCTAGTGATAATGTTAATGATAATGTTCTTGTTGATGCTCAACCTAGTAATAATAATGATGTAGAAGTTGAAACTGCTGTTGATCTTGATAACCCACAATCAAAGAATCAATGTTATGATAAAAGAGATTTTGTTGCTAGGAAACTTGGTAAAGAAAGGGAACCATGGGTTCAGAAACCCATGCCTTTTCCTTCGAAACCATCCAAGAAAAAGGATGATGAGGATTTTGAGCGTGTTGCTGAAATGATTAGACCCATCTTTTTGCGTATGCGATTAACTGATGTGCTCAAAACAAATCCTTACGCTAAGTATATGAAAGATATTATTACTAATAAAAGAAAGATACCTGAAGCTGAAATTTCCACCATGCTTGCTAATTATACTTTTAAGGGTGGAATACCAAAGAAACTTGGAGATCCCGGAGTGCCTACTATACCATGCTCCATTAAAAGAAGTTATGTTAAAACCGCTTTATGTGATCTTGGAGCCGGTGTTAGTGTTATGCCTCTCTCTTTATATCGTAGACTTGACTTGAATAAGTTGACACCTACTGAAATATCTTTGCAAATGGCTGATAAATCAACTGCTATACCTGTCAGTATTTGTGAGGATGTGCCTGTTGTGGTTGCAAACGTTACTATTTTAACGGACTTTGTTATTCTTGATATTCCCGAGGATGATAGTATGTCTATTATTCTTGGAAGACCTTTCCTTAATACTGCAGGGGCTGTTATTGATTGCACCAAAGGCAATGTCACTTTTCATGTTAATGGCAATGAGCACATAGTACATTTTCCGAGGAAACAACCTCAAGTTTATAGTATCAACTCTATTGGAAAAGTTCCATCGATTATATTTGAAGGTTTCGAATTTCCTCTCCCTACTGTCAAGAAAAAGTATGATATTCTTATTGTTGGGGATTTTCATATCCCCATTGAGGTAACTTAGTGTCATTCGAAATTTCTCCGGTTCCGAGATTATTCCGAATGAGTTTGTTAACAAGACTTGATCAACCTTGTTAGTGGGTTCATTTTGATGATCACGAGATGGATGAAACTAGAAGCACAACTTTCTGTACCCTCTTTATATTTTCTGTTATTTAGTAGAAATAAAGTAAAATAATATTTTTCTGTCTGTTTCCTGACTTATCCGTGCAATATAAAAATATCCCAAAAATAAAAGTCCTCAGAATGCCATGCCAATTTAATATGATTTTTTCGGGAATATTTGAGAATTTACTGTGCAAAAATTACCACGGGGGGAGCTGCCACCTGGCCACGAGGGTGGAGGGCGCGCCCTACCCCCCTGGGCGCGCCCCCCTGCCTCGTGGGCCCATGGTGGCCCTCCTCCACTTATTCCTGCACCCATCTTCTTCCTCTGCCTCACACAAACACGAAAAACCAACTCAAGCACGAGTTCCAGCCCCCGTTGCTGTGATTTTCGATCTCCTTGCTCAAAGCACCTCTCTCAAAACTGTTTGGGGAGATTGTTCCTTGGTATGCGACTCCTCCATTGGTCCAATTAGTTTTTGTTCTAGTGCTTTATTCTTTGCAAATTTGTGCTGCATAGGTGACCATGTTCTTGAGCTTGCATGTCAAATTTATATGGTTCCAAGTAGTTCCAATGCTTTATATAGGCCCTAGGCACTTGTGGGAGTTGTTGCTATCAATTTTGTTGAAGTTGGTTCACTTTTATTTGAAGTTACTAAAAATTTCAGATTGTTTCAGAAATAATGAAGAGACTTTTGAGGGGTTCGTCAAGTTGAAGCTCTAAGGAAAAACAAAAGTAAGAAGAGGAGAAACCCAAATTTAATTTACCTCGCACCGCGGAGGTCCGGCCTTGTGAATGGCCCTCTGATGACTTCTTGAGGAAAGTTGGGATTCATGAAGATTTCTATTTATTGATTGAGAATGCTGGCCTCACCAACTTCCTCCACGACCAACGTCATCAGTATCTCTTACTCACAAATACTTTTGTGCAAAACTTCTACTTTTTCCCTAAAAAAACACCTCCAACAGTAGAGTTTCATTTATATGACGTTGTTAAAATATGACATTAGCAGAATTCTGCGAGGTTTGCAGAATACCCTCTGAGGGCACCTTAGATGAACCTCACCGTAACGAATTAGAAGCTTTTGTTAACACCATCAAGGTGGGAGAAACCAGGAAGGTTTCTGATGCAAGGATCACTAGCATCCATTATCCTGTTTTACGCTACTTTGCCCTATTTGCTAGTCGTTGCTTGATTGGACGCGGGAACTATGGGAACCTTAGTATTCCTGATATTATTATTTTGCTCCATGGTTTATACCGCAATAACTCTGTTAGTATGGGTGGAATTGTTGCTAGACGATTAAGTTTGAACCGCACTAAGGGCCCCATCTTTGGAGGCATTTATGCTTCACGCCTAGCTGAACATTTTGAAATACCTATTAGGCATGAGGAGGAGGAAGAAACAACGCTGCCCAGTGCTTATTTAGATTACAAGAGTATGATAGCGCATGATTTTCTTGTTAAGTGTCGCGATGGGGAGCTCAAATATAAATTGTACTTTGATAAACATCACCCTGAGACTATTACCCTGCCTGGTCCTTCTTTGTTTAACTTGTTTGTAGAACCTCACATCGTTCCATGGTCGGCTGTTCAAGCCTATCAGAATCCTGCACCAGCCACGGAGCCACAAGATGAGCCTCCACGACTATCAGTTTATTCTTGGGATCCAGAGGAGGCTGCCAGCCAATGGCAGTCAGAGTCTTCTGCGTCACAGTACGACCCTAGCTTCACCTACGGATATCCGCCAGGCCATCCCTGGCAATAGACCAACTTAGGCCAAAAGCCTAAGCTTGGGGGAGTACGTATTTCCCACCGACATTACATTTATGTTCACACACACACTCATTGCTAGACGTCGGTGCTCATACTCTTTCATTGTATTATCCATGCTAGTTTAAATTTCTTTTTCCTTCTTTCTTCTTGTGTGTTTGATAACCTTAAGAAAAAAACCAAAAAAAATAGTTAGTTTACTTTTCATGCTTGTAGTAGAATTAAAAAGAAAACCCAAAAATATTTCCCGTTCTTCTTTTACTTGTTGGGAGCTTTCTCGTGTAAATAGTTTTTATTTCTTTTCCTTTCTCTGGGGGTCGAGAAGACCATATTGAAAATGCTTAGTGGCTCTTATATGCATGATTGTTTATTTAAACTTAGAGCCCATATTACTTGTCTTCTCTCTTGAGTTGAATGCTTGCAGATTCCAGCTTAGTCCAATGCACATGCACTCTTATTATTATACACATCATTCGGTCGTGCATGTGAAAGGCAATAATGACGATATATGATGGACTTATTGGGATGAGAAAAGCTGGTATGAACTCGACCTCTCTTGTTTTTGTAAATATGATGATTCATCGTTCTTGATTCGGCTATTATGAAGTAAACATATTTGCAATGACATTTAGAGATTATAGTTGCTTGTGCCATGCTTGATTAGCTATGAGTTATAATGGTTTACCTTGCGTGCCAACATGCTATTATAATGATTGTGATGTGGTACGATGAGGTGGTATCCTCCTTAAATGCAATGAGTGACTCGACTTGGCACACGTTCACGCATGTAGTTGAATCAAATCAACATAGCCTTCATGATATTTATGTTCATGGTGGATTATATCCTACTCATGCTTGTACTTGGTGTGAATTAATTTTAATGCATGTTTACGACTGTTGTCGCTCTCTTAGTTGGTCGCTTCCCTGTCTTTTGCTAGCCTTCACCTGTACTAAGCGGGAATACTGCTTGTGCATCCAAACTCCTTAAACCCCAAAGTTATTCCATATGAGTCCACTATACCTACCTATATGCGGTATTTACCTGCCGTTCCAAGTAAATTTGTATGTGCCAAACTCTAAACCTTCAAATAAACATTCTGTTTTGCATGCTCGAATAGCTCATATGTCAACTAGAGCTGCCCTTATCTTCCGTGTTAGGCGGGTTATTCTCAAGAGGAGTGGACTCCGCTCCTCATTCACGAGAAAATGGCTGGTATGCGGGATGCCCAGTCCCATGCTTCGTGCAAACTAAATCAAAATAACTGCAAACAAAACTCCCCTTGGGACCCATTGAATGTTGGAGGCACTCATTGTTTCGAGCAAGCCATGGATTGATGCTTCTGGAGGAAGGGGAGTACAAACTTTACCATTTTGTTTGGGAACCGCCTATAATCTGTTTAGCATGGAAGATATCGTCGTCTTTTAGTTGTTATGTTGACAATGAAAGTATGCCGCTCAAAATATAATTTATCTCTATTTCAAAACCGAGCTCTGGCACCTCTACAAATCCCTGCTTCCCTCTGCGAAGGGCCTATATATTTACTTTTTATGTTGAGTCATCACCCTTCTTATTAAAAAGCACCCGCTAGAGAGCACACTGTCATTTGCATTCATTATTATTGGTTTATATTGGGTATGACTTGACTGGATCTCTTTTACCATGAATTACAATGTTTAGTCAGTCCTTAATCTTTAAAGGTGCTCTGCATTTATGTTTTGCGGTCTCAGAAAGGGCTAGCAAGATACCATTTTGTTATATCATGTTATGATTATTTTGAGAAAGTGTTGTCATCTGAGTTTTGCTATTATGGCTCGCTAGCTGATTATGCTATTGATATGAGTGATTGTGAGACCTACGTATCATTGTGAGTATGGTTAGTTCATGATAATTGCTGAGACTTGAATGCTGGCTTTTCATGTTTACAACAACAAGAGCAAACAGAGTTTGTAAAAGTTTTTCTTTTTCTCTTTCAGTTTTTCAACTGAATTGCTTGAGGACAAGCAAGGTTTAAGCTTGGGGGAGTTGATACGTCTCCGTCGTATCTACTTCTCCAAACACTTTTGCTCTTGTTTTGGACTCTAACTTGTATGATTTGAATGGAACTAACCCGGACTGACGCTGTTTTCAGCAGAACTGCCATGGTGTTGTTTTTTGTGCAGAAAATAAAAATTCTCGGAATGTCCTAAAACTCCACGGAACACCTTAGAAAAAATAAAGAAAAATCCTTACAAAAGATGAAGACCAGGGGGCCCACACCCTGCTCACGAGGGTGGGGGTGCCCCCCTCCCCCTGGGCGCGCCCCCCTACCTCGTGGGCCCCCTGGTGGCCCTCCGACGCCAACTCCAACTCCATAAATTGGCTTTCGGGGAGAAAAAAATCAGAGAGAAGAAATCATCGCGTTTTACGATACGGAGCCGCCGCCAAGCCCTAATCTCTCTCGGGAGGGCTGATCTGGAGTCCGTTCGGGGCTCCGGAGAGGGGGATTCGTCGTCGTCGTCATCATCAACCATCCTCCATCACCAATTGCATGATGCTCACCGCCGTGCGTGAGTAATTCCATCGTAGGCTTGCTGGACGATGATAGGTTGGATGAGATTTATCATGTAATCGAGTTAGTTTTGTTAGGGTTTGATTCCTAGTATCCACTATGTTCTGAGATTGATGTTGCTATGACTTTGTTATGCTTAATGCTTGTCACTAGGGCCCGAGTGCCTTGATTTCAGATCTGATCCTATTATGTTTTCATGAATATATGTGTGTTCTAGATCCTATCTTGCAAGTCTATAGTCACCTACTATGTGTTATGATCCGGCAACCCCGAAGTGACAATAATCGGGACCACTCCCGGTGATGACCATAGTTTGAGGAGTTCATGTATTCACTATGTGCTAATGCTTTGTTCCGGTTCTCTATTAAAAGGAGGCCTTAATATCCCTTAGTTTCCAATAGGACCCCGCTGCCATGGGAGGGTAGGACAAAAGATGTCATGCAAGTTCTTTTCCGTAAGCATGTATGACTATATACGGAATACATGCCTACATTACATTGATGAACTGGAGCTAGTTCTGTCACCCTATGTTATGACTACTACATGATGAACCACATCCGGCATAATTATCCATCGTTGATCCGGTGCCTACGAGTTTTCCATATACTGGTTTACGCTTATTTACTTTTTTGTTGCTACTGTTACAATCACTACAAAATACCAAAAACATTACTTTTACTGTCTTTACTTTTGTTACCGTTACCTCTACTATCATATTACTTTGCTACAAAACAACTTGCTGCAGATACTAAGTTCCAGGTGTGGTTGAATTGACAACTCAACTGCTAATACTTGAGAATATTCTTTGGCTCCCCTTGTGTCGAATCAATAAATTTGGGTTGAATACTCTACCCTCGAAAACTGTTGCGATCCCCTATACTTGTGGGTTATCAGTCGCATGCGCTAGTCAGATCCTGAATCACTGAGAGTTTGTGGAGGGATGCTGACTTCAGTGGGAGTATTTATGTTTAGGCTTGAATTACTCTACGTAAACACATCGCTTAGTGATTGCATATTTTCTGTTGTAGATCAATGGCACCACCTGCTCAACCCAACTTTGCATTGAAATCAATTCTGGAAAGTGATAAACTGAATGGAACAAACTTTACCACCTGGTATAAAAATCTGATAATTGTTCTCAAGCATGATAAAAAGGAACATGTTCTAGAGGATCCACTTCCAGAGGAAACTGCCAATAATGCTAATGCCACAACTAAGAATGCCTACCAGAAACTCGTTGATGAATCAATGGAGATCAGCTGTCTGATGTTGGCTTGTATGGAGCCCGATTTGCAACAGCATTTCGAAAATGTTGAGGCTTACGATATGATCGAGAGTCTCAAGAGCATGTTTCAGACACAGGCTAGGACCGAAAGGTTCAACATCTGGCGATCCTTGATGGATTGCAAGCTGAAGGAAGGTGATCCACTGAGCCCACATGTGATCAAGATGATCGGATATGTGCAAGCTTTGGATCGTTTGGGCTTCCCGCTCTTGGATGAGCTGGCTACTGATGCTGTTCTGGGTTCTCTTCCGCCCAGCTATGGGACGTTCATCTCGAACTATCATATGCATGGCCTAGATAAGAAGCTCACTGAATTACATGGGATGCTCAAAGTGGCAGAGCAGGATATTAAGAAAGGCACGCATCAAGTGTTGATGGTGCAGAAATCGGCTAAGTTCAAGAAGAGTTGGTCCAAGAAAAAGGCTAAGGCAAAGGGCACGGAGACAGTAACCTCTGCCGCTGCGCCGAAGTCTGTACCGGACTCGAAGACCGTTTGCTTTCACTGCAAGGAGACCAGTCACTGGAAGAGGAACTGTAGCAAGTGGCTTGCAGAGCATGGCAAGAAGGCCGGAAATGCTTCTTCAGGCAAAGGTACACTTGTTGCATATGTTATAGACATTTACCTTGCTGACATACCTAGTAGCTCTTGGGTATTTGATACCGGATCGGTTGTTCATATTTGCAACTTGATGCAGGGGCTAGTAAGAACTAGGCGTGTGGCACAAGGGGAGATTGACATCAGGGTCGGCAACAAAGAAAGAGTTGCTGCGTTGGAAGTCGGCACGATGCAACTCCATATTCCTTCTGGATTCATAATGGAATTGAATAATTGTTATTTCCTGCACTTAGTCGAAACATTATTTCTGCCTCATGTTTGATGAGTCAAGGTTATGAATTCAATTTAAAGGACAATGGTTGTTCGATATTTTTGAATGGTATGTTCCACGGCTATGCACCCATTGTTGATGGGCTATTTATATTGAATCTAGAACAGGAACCGGTCTATAACGTGAATGTCAAGAGGCATAAGCCTAATGAGATAAATCTGACATACTTCTAGCATTGCCGGCTTGGACACATTAGTCTGAAACGCATGAAGAAGCTCCATGATGATGGGCTCCTAAATTCGTCCGACTTCGGGTCGTTCGAGACATGTGAATCATGCTTGCTTGGCAAGATGACTAAATCTCCTTTCGCAAAGAGTTGCGAGAGGGCGTCCGAGCTGTTGGAGCTTATACACAGTGATGTGTATGGTCCAATGAGCACAACTGCCAGAGGTGGCTATCAGTACTTCATGAATTTTACCGACGACTTGAGTAGATATGGATATATCTATTTGATGAGGCACAAGTCGGAAACTTTTGCAAAGTTCAAAGAGTTTCAGAACAAGGTTGAGAATCAGCTCGGCAAGACTATAAAGCTTATGCGATTTGATCGTGGAGGTGAGTACATGAGCCAGGAGTTTGATGATCATCTAAAAAGCCGAGGTATAGTACCTAAGTTCACACCTCCAGGTACGCCACAGAAAAACGGCGTGTCGGAACGGAGGAATAGGACCTTGTTGGACATGGTTCGGTCTATGATGAGCAAATCGGAATTACCCTTGTCATTCTGGGGATACGCTCTAGAAACTGCAGCTTTCACACTTAACAGGGTACCATCAAAATCCGTAGACAAGACACCACATGAGATGTGGACCGGGAAGAGTCCCAGTTTGTCTTTTCTAAAGATTTGGGGTTGTGAAGCATTTGTCAAGCGACTTATGTCAGACAAGCTTACACCTAAGTCGGATAAATGCATATTCGTGGGATATCCGAGGGAAACCTTGGGATATAGCTTCTACAACCAGGAAGAGAACAAAGTGTTTGTTGCTCGGAACGGGTTTTCCATGAGGAAGAGTTTCTCAGTCGGGAGGCCAGTGGGAGGATGGTTTGACTCAAAGAAATTCGAGGACCACTCGGGGACGGCTCGGTTGGTGATGATATCATACCGGAGTCAGTCAGGGAACCTGTAGTGGAAGCGGCACCGGAACCACGGAGGTCGAAAAGATTGCGCAGAGTGCGCGATGTATTGTTGCTAGAAAGCGACAAGCCGACCACATATGCAGAAGTGATGGTGAGCCCAGGTTCCGAGGCATGGCTGGAGGCCATGAGATCCGAGTTAAAGTCCATGGATGAGAATCAAGTCCGGGACTTGGTTGATCCGCCACCTGGCATAACTGCCATTGGTTGCAAATGGGTCTTTAAGAAGAAAACTGATGTGGATGGAAATGTTCAGATCCACAAAGCTTGGCTTGTCGCTAAAGGTTATGGACAAGTTCAAGGAATTGACTACGACGAGACTTACTCGCCGGTAGCGATGCTGAAGTCGGTGAGGATCATACTAGCTATAGCTGCATATTTCGATTACGAGATATGGCAGATGGATGTCAAAACGGCTTTCCTTCACGGAAATTTAACCGAGGACGTGTATATGATACAGCCTGAGGGTTTTGTCGATCCGACTAGCACTAGTAAGGTATGAAAGCTCAAGAGATCCATTTATGGGTTGAAGCAAGCATCTCGGAGTTGGAACATTCGTTTTGATGAGGTCGTCACTGGTCTCAGTTTCATCAAAAGCAAAGAGGACTCTTGTTTATACAAGAAGTTAAGTGGGAGCTCGATAGTGTTTTTGATCTTGTATGTGGATGACATACTACTGATCGGAAACGATGTTTCGATGTTGAACTCGGTCAATGGATCATTGAATGGCAAGTTTTCGATGAAAGACCTTGGTGAGGCAGTGTATATTTTAGTCATTAAGATCTATAGAGATAGATCGAGGAGGTTGCTCGGCTTAAGCCAGAGCACGTACATAGATAAATTGTTGAAGCGGTTCAACATGAGTGAGGCGAAGAAAGGGTTCTTGCCACTCTCACATGGTATAAGGCTAAGCGAGAGTCAGAGTCTTTCGACATCTGATGAGCGAAGCAGGATGAGTAGGATTCCGTATGCCTCGGCAATCGGATCCATCATGTATGCCATGATATGTACAAGGCCTGACATTGCTTTTGCAATAAGCCTAACAAGTAGATACTAGGCCAACCCAGGTGAGAGTCACAGGGCAGCGGTAAAGACTATTTTGAAGTACCTGAAAAGGACTAAAGAGATGTTCCTAGTTTATGGAGGTGAGGAAGAGCTCGTCGTAAGGGGTTACGCCGATGCTAGTTTCCAATCCGATAGAGATGATTGTCGATCACAGTCTGGATTTGTGTACGTCTTGAATGGAGGAGCAGTGCACTGGATGAGTTCCAAGTAGGATACGGTGGTCGATTCTACCACCGAAGCCGAATACATTGCGGCTTGTGAAGCTGCAAAGGAAGGTCTTTGGATCCGGCATTTTCTGGATGATCTTGGTATTTCCTCAGCCTCGGTGAAACCGTTGGACCTTTATTGTGATAATTCCGGTGCCATCGCACAAGCCAAAGAGCCGAGGAATCACCACAAAGTGAGGCACATAGACCAGAAATATCACCTGATACGAAAGATCGTAAAGAATGGTGATGTAGAGTTATGCAAGATTCACACGGATGCAAATGTTGCAGTTCCGTTGACTAAGCCGCTTCCACAACCCAAGCATGAGGGGCATGTTAGAGCTATGGGCATTCGATGTCTATTTGATTGACTCTGGTGCAAGTGGGAGACTGTTGGAGATATGCCCTAGAGGCAATCATGTATGATGATATTTCCTATGTGTTTATGAATAAAGATAGTCCTTGGACATTATCAATGATGTGTATCAGCAAGTACGTGACTTGTTTGTGGGACTACGCATTGTATGATGGCTGTCCTAAAAGGTCCCTAGTTGAAAGGGCTATGTGGATGCGCAGCCGACTAGACTAGCATATGACACAGTCGATGGCTTGGTCTCACTAGCCATGGAGCATTGGATGCTAACCGGATAATATGGACTTGGAAAGGTTTGGTCGGATTCGATGTAGTCGGATCCGAGTCGAGATAAGGTCCGAGTCGGACATACCCAACTATGAGACGCAGCGATATGTCATCTGTGAGTCTCTAGTACAACATATATTCTATGTCCTAAGACCTGAGCTGACGCATGTACTCGAGGTGGTGACAGACTTGCTTTGGGCCGACCAAACGCTACTCCGTGACTGGGTAGTTACGAAGGTAGGTTTCGGGTTTGTCCAGTCCCATGCTGCGAGACATGGTCGAGCAAGATGGGATTTGTCCCTCCGATCAGGAGAGATATACTCTGGGCCCCTCGTGTGATCCGACCAAGAGAAGTATGGCCATGCGACAAGGATTATGAGATAATCTGGATTGTGGTCGGCATCACTGGAACGAGAAACAGGTCAGGCTAGCACAAGGATGACAGTCTCGCCTTGAGTCCGACAACATATATCGTGAGGCAAAGGGAACAGAAGTGTGACACGTTGTACAGGTTCGCCGAACCAACTTCATAGTCTACTTGGTGGTCGGCACGCCTTGCTAGAGGCCGCTACCAACCGTGCAGGTTGAAGGTGATCTGAACTGTGACCAAGCCGACTTGAACCTAAGAGGTCGCGCTTAAGGGAAGGAACCTACGAGGTCGGTTCGTAGGACACTGGTCGGATGTGATCCGAACTGGACTAGGAACATGACCGAGTAGACTTTGGGCTTTAGGGTCCGTGCGAGGCCCAAGTGTTGAGCCTACGACGGATGCCTATATAAAGTGGAGGTGCGGCACACTCATGCGGTTGATCGCTTTGGTGTTGCGACTAGGGTTTGCATGTGGTGCAAATAGCCACCTCCACTCCCTGCCGACTGTGTGATCGGACCTAGCAGTCCGCCGCACGGTGTTCCTCCTGCACGCGCGGATACCGTTAGAGGCGGTGCACTTGCGCCGCTCCGGCGAACTTGTACGTGGGATCGGACGACCGGCTGTTCTAGGGAGATCGGACGAGGAGGAGATGATCCACGTGGACGCGCTGCCCCAACTCTTCTTCCGCTGCACGGCACTGCGCGTCTAGTGGTAACGATCTGTGATCCATCTCGCGTAGCAGGTTCTTGGTTGTTCTGTGCGTAGGAATTTTAAATTTGCAGTCAACGCACCCTACCGTAGAACCCAATAGTTAGGATAATGGATCATGCTAAAGCATCAACTGTGGTTCGTAAGAGTAATACTAGAACATATACACCTCCTGAACAAATTAAAGTTGAACCTAGTATTGCTATGGTTAAAGATCTCTTGGCTGATAATATTGATGGGCATGTTATTTACTTCTGTGATGAAGCTACTAGAATTGCTAGACCAGATACTAAGAATAAACATAGACCTGTTGTAGGCATGCTTGTTATTTCTGTTAAAATAGGAGATCATTGTTATCATGGTTTATGAGATATGGGTGCTAGCGCTAGTGCAATACCTCATTCCTTATACAAAGAAATTATGCATGATATTGCACCTGCTGAGGTAGAAGAAATTGATGTTACCATTAAGCTTGGCAATAGAGATACTATTTCACCAGTTGGGATTGTTAGAGATGTTGAAGTCTTGTGTGGGAAAGTTAAATATCCTCCTGATTTTCTTGTTCTTGGTTCCCCACAAGATAGCTTTTGTCCCATTATATTTGGTAGACCCTTCTTGAATACTGTTAATGCTAAGATTGATTGGGAAAAGGATGTTGTTACTATTGGTTTAGGGGATATGTCTCGTGAGTTTAATTTTGCTAAGTTTCATAGACAACCCCATGATAAAGAATTTCCTAGTAAGGATGAAATTATTGGTCTTGCCAGTATTGTCGTGCCTCCTACTGATCTCTTAGAACAATATTTGCTAGACCGTCAAAATGATATGTTTATGAATGAAAGAAGCGAGATAGATGAAGTATTCTTTAAACAGGGCCTATTTTGAAACGCAACTTGCCTGTTGAAATCCTAGGGGATCCTCCACCACCCAAGGGTGATCCCGTGTTTGAGCTTAAACCATTACCTGATACTCTTAAATATGCTTATCTTGATGAAAAGAAGATATATCATGTTATTATTAGTGCTAACCTTTCAAAGCAAGAACAGGGAAGATTATTGAAAACTCTGAAGAAGCACTGTGTTGCTATTGGATATACTCTTGATGATCTTAAGGGAATTAGTCCTACTCTATGCCAACACAAAAAAAAATTGGAGGAAGACACCAAACCGGTTGTTGATCACCAATGACGGTTAAATCCTAAGATGAAAGAAGTGGTATGAAAGGAAATACTAAAGCTCCTTGAGGTGGGTATAATATATCTCGTTGCTGATAGTCAGTGGGTAAGTCCTGTCCATTGTGTCTCTAAGAAGGGAGGTATTACCGTTGTTCCTAATGATTAGGGATGGCACCCGCAGGGTTTGGGTATGGGTGGAGCTACCCCATACCCTTACCCGTACGCTCCTAGCTTACCCATTGCCCTTACCCATACCCGTCAATGGGTACAATTTTTTCCCATACCCGTTACCCAACAGGGTAGATGGGCACCAGCGGGTAAAATTACCCACATTTGCAAAGCATCAATTTGACCAACTAATAGTCATAAACGACAACATATAATTATAACCTATAAACAAACAACAGATTATACAACAAGACACACTTTTAAAAAACAACACATCATAAACAACACCATACTTAATAAACAACATCACTTTCTCTTAAATAACAATACATTGAAACATCTTCACATAAGTCATACATTTTGAGTTCACAAATTTATGACAAAGTTTAGAGATAATTTCGAGTTCATACAAATTTTATATGGGTACATGGGTCCGTGGGTATGGGTCATACGATCCCATACCCGTACCGGCTCTACCTGATGGGTTTAACTTTTCCCTATTTATATACCCATGGGTAATGTTTTGTCTCATACCCTTACCCTAATAGGGTTTTTACCCGTAGGGTACGTGGGTAATGGGTACCCATTGCCATCCCTACTAATGATAAAGATGAATTGATCCCGCAAAGAATTATTACAGGTTATAGGATGGTAATTGATTTTCATAAATTAAATAAAGCTACTAAGAAAGATCATTACCCTTTACCTTTTATTGATCAAATGCTAGAAAGACTATCCAAACATACACATTTTTTCTTTCTAGATGGTTACTCTAGTTTCTCTCAAATACCTGTGTCAGCGGAGGATCAAGAAAAGACTACTTTTACTTTCCCTTTCAGTACTTTTGCTTATATACATATGCCTTTTAGTTTATGTAATGCACCTGCTACCTTTCAAAGATGCATGATGGCTATATTCTTAGACTTTTGTGAAAATATTTGTGAGGTATTCATGGATGATTTCTCCGTTTATGGATCCTCTTTTGATAATTGCTTGAGCAACCTTGATCGAGTTTTGCAGAGATGCGAAGATACTAGTCTTGTTTTGAATTGGGAGAAGTGCCACTTTATGGTTAATGAAGGCATTGTCTTGGGGCTAAAATTTCTGAAAGAGGTATTGAAGTTGATATAGCTAAAGTTGATGCTATTGAAAAGATGTCGTGTCCCAAGGACATTAAAGGTATACGAAGTTTCCTTGGTCATGCCGGTTTTTATAGGAGGTTCATTAAGGACTTTTCTAAAATCTCTAGGCCTCTGACTAATTTATTGCAAAAAGATATTCCTTTTGTCTTCGATGATGATTGTGTAGAAGCATTTGAAATACTTAAGAAAGCTTTGATTTCTGCACCTATTGTTCAGCCACCTGATTGGAATTTACCCTTTGAAATTATGTGTGATGCTAGCGATTATGTTGTAGGTGCTGTTCTAGGGCAAAGAGTTGATAAGAAACTAAATGTTATTCAATATGCTAGTAAACTCTAGACACTTCCCAGAGAAATTATGCTACTACTGAAAAAGAATTCTTAGCAGTTGTATTTGCATGTGATAAGTTCAGACCTTATATTGTTGATTCTAAAGTAACTATTCACACTGATCATGCTGCTATTAAATATCTCATGGAAAAGAAAGATGCTAAACCTAGACTTATTACATGGGTCCTCTTGCTCCAAGAATTTGATTTGCATATTATTGATAGAAAGGGAGCTGAGAACCCCGTTGCAGACAACTTGTCTAGGTTAGAGAATGTTCTTAATGACCCACTACCTATTGATGATAGCTTTACTGATGAAAATTAGCAGTCATAAATGCTTCTCATACTGCTCCATGGTATGCGGATTATGCTAATTACATTGTTGCTAAATTTATACCACCTAGTTTCACATACCAGCAAAAGAAAAAGTTCTTTTATGATTTAAGACGTTACTTCTGGGATGACCCACACCTTTATAAAGAAGGAGTAGATGGTGTTATTAGACATTGTGTACCTGAGCATGAACAAGAACATATCCTACGCAAGTGTCACTCCGAGGCATATGGAGGACACCATACTGGAGATAGAACTGCACATAAGGTATTGCAATCCGGTTTTTATTGGCCTACTCTCTTCAAAGATGCCTGTAAGTTTGTCTTGTCTTGTGATGAATGTCAAAGAATTGGTAATATTAGTATACGTCAAGAAATGCCTATGAACTATTCTCTTGTTATTGAACCGTTTGACGTTTGGGGCTTTGATTATATGGGACCTTTTCCTGCCTCTAATGGATATACACATATTTTAGTTGCTGTTGATTATGTTACTAAGTGGGTAGAAGCTATTCCAACTAGTAGTGTTGATCATAACACCTCTATTAAGATGCTTAAAGAAGTTATTTTTCCGAGGTTTAGAGTCCCTAGATATCTCATGGCTGATGGTGGTTCACATTTTATTCATGGTGCTTTTCGTAAAATGCTTGCTAAGTATGATGTTAATCATAGAATTGCATCTCTGTATCATCCGCAGTCTAGTGGTCAAGTAGAATTGAGTAATAGAGAGCTCAAATTAATTTTGCAAAAGACTGTTAATAGATCTAGAAAGAATTGGTCCAAGAAACTTGATGATGCATTATGGGCTTATAGAACTGCATATAAAAATCCTATGGGTATCTCTCCATATAAAATGGTTTATGGAAAAGCATGTCACTTACCTCTCAAACTTGAACATAAGGCATATTGGGCTATTAAAGAGCTCAATTATGATTTCAAACTTGCCGGTGAGAAGAGGTTATTTTACATTAGCTCACTTGATGAATGGAGAACCCAAGCCTATGAGAATGCCAAGTTGTTTAAAGAAAAGGTTAAAAGATGGCATGACAAAAGGATACAAAAGCGTGAGTTTAACTTAGGTGATTATGTGTTGCTATTCAACTCTCGTTTAAGATTTTTTGCAGGAAAACTTCTCTTTAAATGGGAAGGCCCTTACGTTATCGAGGAGGTCTATCGTTCCGGTGCCATAAAAATCAACAACTTCGAAGGCACAAATCCGAAGGTGGTGAACAGTCAAAGAATCAAACATTATATCTCAGGTAGTCCTATAAATGTTGAAACTAATATTATTGAAACTGTAACCCCAGAGGAATACATAAGGGACACTTTCCATAATGTTTCAGACTCCGAAAAGGAATAGATATGTGGTACGGTAAGTAAACCGACTCCAAAATAGTCCTAGTAGCAATTTTTCTCCGTTTTGGAATATCTAAGAAAATAGGAAAATAAGAAGTAGTCCAGGAAGGACACGAGGCGTCCACGAGGGTGGAGGGCGCGCCCCCTACCTCGTGGGCACCTCGTGTGCTCTCCGGACTCTGTTTTCTTGCATGTTACTTCTTTCGGTCGGTGAAAATTCATTATATAATCTCCCGAAGGTTTTGACCATCGTATCACGCAAATATCCTCTGTCTTTGTTTCGAGCTGTTTCTATTGCAGATATAGAGCAAAATGTCTTCTCAAGAGTCAGTCGGGGAGAGTAGGGTGTCTCACCCGACGCCCGGTCGAGGAGCAAACAGCGATGATTATCACTTTGGGCCAGCAACGGAGGATGAGATGGAGGCCGACTTGAAAAGGATAGATGCTATGGAGGAGGATCAAGAAGTTACCTCTCGTTTCCAAGTCGGATTCACGATGGGGGAACTTCAGATCTCAACCATCCCAGACTCGGTCATCCCTTCCAATGTTAAATTTCTTTCTTATGAAAATATGAAAAAGAGTGTCACTTGTTCTCCAGCAGCTATCCAACATCCTTGGGTGAAAGGAGCTTTAGCCATCACGGGCAAGCTCTGCAAGGAAAATATGGACCTCAAGCAACAAATCAATAAGCTCGAGGAGGAGAATCGTATCCTGAGGGGCATCATCGCCAAGAAGATCACAACACCAACTCTGAAGAAGGAGACATAATCACATGGGTATGGGCACTCCCCTTGGCAACTGCCAAGCTTGGGGGAGTTGCCCCGGTATCGTATCACCATCACACTCCTATCTTTACCGTTTACTTAGTTCGATCCTTTTGGTGATATCTTGATCTAGTAGAATAAAGTTTTGGTATGAATTAGTTTTGAGTTTTGCTTTGTGATCCCCCTATGTAATCGAGTCCATGAGCTATATATAATAAAGATTAGTGTTGAGTCAAGGGCTTTGCTATCTTGCTATGATCTTGAGAAAATAGAAAGAATGAAAAGAATAAAAGAGTTCATATTGATCTTATGTATAGTAATGACTTCATATATAGAGAGTATGAGGCTTAAAAGCTGTTGGGAGTTGGCAAACATAGTTTTGGTCATCGTTGCAATTAATAGGAAGTAATAAAGAAAGAGAGGTTTTCACATATAAATATACTATCTTGGACATCTTTTATGATTGTGAGCACATTAAGTATGACATGCTAAAGAGTTGATGTTGGACAAGGAAGACAACGTAATGGGTTGTGTTTTCTCACATCTTAGTTAAAGTATATTGTCATGGATCGTTCAATATGTTGAGCTTGCCTTTCCCCCTCATGCTAGCCAAATTCCTTGCACCAAGTAGAGATACTACTTGTGCTTCCAAATATCCTTAAACCCAGTTTTGCCATGAGAGTCCACCATACCTACCTATGGATTGAGTAAGATCCTTCAAGTAAGTTGTCATGTTGCAAGCAATAAAAATTGCTCTCTAAACATGTATGACTTATTAGTGCAGAGAAAATAAGCTTTATACGATCGTGTGATATGGAAGTAATAAAAGCGACGGACTGCATAATAAAGGTTCATATCACAAGTGGCAATATAAAGTGACGTTCTTTTGCATTAAGATTTCGTGCATCCACCAAAAAAAGCACATGACAACCTCTGCTTCCCTCTGCGAAGGGTCTATCTTTTACTTTATGTCTTTTACATTATGCAAGAGTCAAGGTGATATTCACCTTTCTCTTTTTATTTTATCCTTTGGCAAGCACCTCGTGTTAGAAAGATCCTGATATATATATATATAGACACACACACATATATATATATAGAGAGAGAAAATCTATCCTACCACCCGGTGGTAGTTATCCCACATATCTCATATACTACCATGTAGTACTATATATACTATTTTATTATTTTAAATATGTTCATATACTATATCTAAGATATTTCAAAGCAAGTTACATAAAAAAATTACATATGAGCCCATAGTTTTTGTTTATTTGTGAAATATGTATATATTTGTACGTAAAAAAGAGCATACTCAAAACATGGTACATACTACCTAAAAATTAGTATATATACTACCTAATCATTGTTATATACTACATACTACACATGCATACTCTCGGTTTCGATAGATACTACATACAACATACAAAACGCAAGTGGTGGTAACTACCATTGCTTGTAGGAAACATTTGTCATATATATATATATATATATATATATATATATATATATATATATATATATATATTATTCTGATCACGGGATCAGAATAATATTCTGATCACAACATGAACTTCCCGAGTAACGCGTCTGACCTTCCCCGAGTACTAGGTTGAACTTTAGCTAAAAGGTGTCCAAATTGGGCTTGCAATATACCGTTGGAAAGCTATGGACACTAGTATCATGACCAAAGTTAATTTTTTTTGCAAAATGTAAGCGATTTAAGAGCAGTTTTGAAAACCGTTTTTTCTTCATACAAAAACGTGAATCGTATTTTCGATCACATTTTAAAATTGTTTATTGGGATGAGGCAAATAATATGGCGTTGGAAAGCTGCTGCAAAACCGCTCCTTTCACATGTTGAAAGTTTTCTCTAATTCCCTACGGTTAAAGAGTAATTTGAAAAATCGTAAAATTTCGCAAACCCAACAGCAGAGTCTGTATTTTCGATGTCATTTCTAAATGGCTAATCCAATTGAGGCAAATGATATGGTGTTGGAAAGATTATGAAAATGCGCTACTTTTTCATGTTGAAAGTTTTTTCTAATTTGGAACGGTTTAAAAGTGATTTATAAAACGGTCCAAGTTGCACTGAGTTCGTATTTTTGAGCTAATTTTTTAACCGTACGTCCGAATGTCGCAAATTATACTCTGTTGGAAAGCTTAAGTAAATGCAAAACTTTTTGGTATATATTGTTTCTTACAATTCCTTAATGTTTTAAGTCAATTGTGAAAATGGATAAAAACATATTTTCTCCATAATTTCTACAAACTTTATCGGAATGGGGAAAATAATATACCATTGAAAAGCTAAGCAAAATGCGAAACTTTTTCATGTTGATAGTTTTCTCTAATTCCTAGCCGTTTTCAAGTAATTTTGAAAATGGCGAGATCATTCGTTCTGCCTTTATCGCGAAACAGATTCTTCGAAAATGCACCGCGTGAAGAACCTGAACTTCTCGGCATGTCTACTCGAACTTCACTCTATTTTTCACGTGCTTTTTTTGCTTGTAGATCTCCATCCACTGCTCGTAGCTCTCCATACATTCACTGGAATTGAGCAAGTGATATACCGATTGAAAGTTGATGTAAACGCGCAACTTTCCCGTGTTGATCGTTTTTTCATACTCGCGACAATTTTAAAAGTTGTCATCTCAAATTCATTTAGTGAAGTTGGTAACTTCCTGCTGTTTTCACATTGAACTTCGGTGACATATTTTTGCTTGTAATTTTCTCATCCACAAATGATATTCTTTTTGTACAAACCTCTCTCAAAATATATTTTTGAACTTTCTCCGACCGAGGACTTGAACTTACACAAATGATATTCCTATCATTTTGAAGTAAATTAGAGAAATGACGAGATCATGATTTCTGCCTTCATTCCGAATGGAAACGCACTGCGTGAAGTAGTTGAACTTCTCGGACATGTCTATTTGAACTTCACTCTATTTTTGACGTGCTGTTTTTTGCACTGTGTGAAGTAGTTGAACTTTTAGGGCATGTCTGTTTGAACTTCACCCTGTTTCACTTTTTTTGCATTTTTTCTTATATGAAATGCACACCATGTAGTACGTGAACTTCCGGTTGTTATCACTTTGAATTTCTCTCTGGTTTGAGAGAATTATTTTCAAACACAAAAAACAACATATTTTTTATGTATTTTGGACATCTAAATACATGGTGAACCTATCTCACAAGATTTTTTGAACTTTTCCTCCCCGAGCACTTGAACTTCGAGCAACCATTTTTTCCGTTTATTAGTTGTTTTTAAAATTGCAAAAAATGGCGTTGTGTTTTTTATTTTTTGAACAGGTAAATCCTATGTTTTAATAAACTCTGAACTTCTCAGTTATTTCAATTTGAACTTCACCTTTTTATATTTTGAGTAAAGAATTGTATTCGATTTTTATACGGAAAAAATCGAACATGGAAATACAAGGTGAACCTCTCTCGCAAGAATTTTTGAATGTCCCCAGAAAGAGCACTTGGACTTCTTTCAACAAACCTTTTAAAATTTTATTTTTCTATACTTGAACTTCTCATTGTTTTCACTATGAACTTCTTTCCACAGGTAAGAATTTTTTGAATACATCAAAACATGTTTTAAATGGTATACATGAAAATTTTAAACCGTGCATCAAAATGTGGCACATAATATACCTGGTGGAAAGCTTATGAATCACGGCAAGTTTTTCATGTAGACATGTATTACAAATTCGTTGTCATTTGAGAGCAATTTTTAAAAT
The DNA here is from genome assembly GCF_018294505.1 of Triticum aestivum. Classification (NCBI taxonomy): domain Eukaryota; kingdom Viridiplantae; phylum Streptophyta; class Magnoliopsida; order Poales; family Poaceae; genus Triticum; species Triticum aestivum. The sequence continues at coordinate 306,000,126 of NC_057807.1, read as the reverse complement.
GGCAAAACAACGTTGTTTTTTGCTTTTTAAAACAACATATAAATGAACGACGGACGTCTCATTAATATAATTTTTGAACCGTGCATGGTGGAGCACGTGAACTTTTTGCAACAAACCTTTTAGGCTTTTAATTTTGTATTCTTTTATTCTCTTCTGAAACAAAGTAGTTGAAGTTCCCATTGTTTTCACCTTGAACTTCTGTCACGTATTTTTGTTCAACCTCTCTCACAAGAATTTTTGAACTTTCTCAGGTAGAGCACTTGAACTTCTAGCAACAAAACTTTTAGCCTTTGTATTTTCACTCTTTTCTCGCAATTGCCAACCTGAACTTCTCTCGGTTACGTGAAAATATCTTAGTTTTTTGTACACATTGAACCACTATACCTTTTTTATTTGAACTTCATTTTGTGTTTTTTAGAAATGTGAAGATTGGAGGTTTTTTAGAAACATTGAACTTCTTCGTTATTTGAAATTGAACTTATTGGTTTTATTATTTAGTAACTAGAAAATCCAATTTTTCAAATAAATATCAAACTGCTCCGCCTTTTCCAGTTGAACTTCTTGGTTTTATTCTCTAGTAACGTGAAAACCTGAGTTTTTTTATATACATTGAACTTCTACATTTTTCAAAACTGAACTTGTTGGTTTTATTCTTTAACATTTTGGGAAAATCTGAGTTTTTATAAACACTAAATAACTTCATTTTTTTTTACTTTTGGACTTCTTGGTGTTATTCATTAGTAACAGGAAAAGTCATAGTTATGTAATAAATATCGAACTACTCAATTATTTAAAGTTGAACTTCTAAGTCTTATATTTAAAAAGAAGGAAAATATGTTTTTATAAACTTTTTGAACTACTCAGTCTTTTCAATTTGACCTTCTTGATATTGTAATAATATTGAACTTCTCCATTATTTAAATTTGAACCTCCAGTTTTTTTCTTGAAATGAGAAAATACGATTTTGTGTATAATTTCTTAACCGATCTACTTTTTTTATTTGAACTTAATGGTTTAATTTTTATTAAAGGTGAAAATCCCAGTTTTATAATTAACAAAGAGCATCTCTGCTATTTTAATTTCAACTTCTATTTTTTAAAGCAAGTGTTCAATGTGTGCCTTTTTTTCTGTTCACTTCAGTTACATGATGTTTTACAATGGAACATTTTTGTAAAACCATGGATTCACAAGGTTCACTTGTCAACTGATATTTTTCATGTGTTCAACTATCTTTTCTTGGATACTCAAGGTGTTTTGTTTTTTTAAAGCGTCTTTTTTTTTTGAACTATCAGCGATAGAAACTATAAACTTCTCACCCGCATAACATATTTAGTACACCCCACACACACGGCACACACAACTGTAATATATCCTTTTTGAAATTTGTGAATTTCTGCAACTGGCGCACACACTGAACCTTTACAAGGATAAGGCTGGACTTCGTCATTTTTACAACGCACACCGGAATAGGAGCACAAAAAGACAACCCTCGGCACATTGTGCTTGAGAATTTCCATCCCTGAGCACATGGTGCTTGAGAAGGACACTTTAGAGGCGAGGAGAAATTCAACTTCTCGTACACAATAGTCATCCACAACTAACCCGTACATATTCATCAGTACAAGGGTAACAAAGTCGACGTCCACCAATATGAGGATTCGCCAGTCTAAAACAGAAAAATAAGCAGTGCTGAACATGGTTGCTGCTGTGTCTAACCAAATCTTCCTAGACTGAAAATACCTGTTGTACTTGATTGAAAAATGTTCGAACTGAAACATCTGACAAACTTGAAACTGAACCTGTGTCACAGGGTGAGGAAGTTGTTTTTTGATATGAAACAGGAGGTTGAGAAAACAATGGGTTAAAGTAGAATGTTACGATAACATTCTGCCGTAGAATATGACTGAAAAGCAAACTCAAATTGAACTCGTCGCTCGTATGTTGCTCTACTGGATCGTACATCCCTGTGTTTTGTCACTTGCACGGGCGGCTCCCCAGCTACACATTTCTACTTCAACAACATCTGCGAGAGGAATTGGCTGGCAGCAACGCGCACGTGCTATAAGGGGAGCGGTGGCGCGCATGCAGCCGAAGGCAGTGGCGTCCTTCGTTGACCTTCCTAGTATGCATGCGTGCCCCCTGGCCTTTGCTGCTCTCCACCGCATGGGATGCGTCCTCGGCGCTTCCTGACTCATGACAGCTCGAGCCTGAGGGATACGACGCATGGCTAGGGGGAGATGCCATCGCTGCAGCACTGAGAGATGCCGGGAAGGTCGAAGACAGGCGCCGGAGAAGGTCGGCAAGAGATGCCCATGCAGGTCATGCGTGTGGGATGCGACCCCATGGGCCTCAGCTGACGGAAGGGGTGGAGGGATGGGACACGAGATGACAGCAAGATTGGAGGCTGCGACCCATGCGAGACTTGCGCACCTGGGTTGCTTCAGCGTCGGCGGTAGACAAGATCGTGGTCAGCGGCGGCGCCACGGTGCCCAGCGTGGTCGTCCCTGAGCCACTCCGGTCATGATCCTGCCGGATCCGTGTGTGGCAGCGCTGATGGGGGCTGGTAGTTGTGGCGGCGTCCTGCTGGAGGGTGGCGACGACAGCGGCGTGAAGGGCAGCAGAGACATCGGCTTGCGGTGTCGAGACGGTGGCGCGCGAGGTGCTGGTGAAGTCCGGGGCGGCGCCGGCGTGCAAGGGTGGGCGGCCGCCAGCGTTTCTGGATGGGGGTGGGGGAGTTACGCGAGAAGGTGGGGCGCGCTGGAGTTCGAGGGCGCCGGCGGGATGCACGCCTGAGCCGGGAGGGGGGGCGCTGGGGTTAGGGGTGGCGGCGGGAGGTGCGCCGGAGCCAGGGGGCCGGCCGCAGGAGGCGCGCTGGGTTGGGGGCGGCGACGCGCCGGAGCCGGGGGCCCGGCGGCGGGAGGTGCGTTGGAGGATTGGAGAGGTCGCGGGGAAGGTGGGCGCCAGAGTAGATAAGGTGGGTTCAGGTTGGGGAGGATCTCCTCGGCCCTATATAGGGCTGCTATGATCAGAATAGTTATTCTAATATCATGATCATAATAGTGTTGTCCTGTGAAAATCATTAATCAGTGAAAATCTGGAAACTTCTGACCCGGGGCGTTGGATCGTTGACGGATGGCATAGATGAAAGGTGGGTTTGCTACCAGCCACTTAAGGACACTTTTCACATAATCCCTTGTACACGGGGCAGGAAACCCTTTGACGCCGGAGTTCATGACTTCGATCTCGCCTTATCCATGGACCACCCTGGCGCTGCTGCTGTCCCCAACCGCGACGACCGAAGGCGGAGGCGTCCCCCATGGCCCTGCCACTGTTTGGATGCCACGAAGGTGTCGGGCGCCGACACAACCCACATCGGCGAAGCTTGAGGGCGGCGACAGCGGGCGGGGCTCCCAACGGCGCTGATGAAGGCATCCACATCGTCGAAGCTCCCATCGGCGTGGAGTGATTCCACAAGTCACGCTGCCCATGGGCTAGGCGAGGATGCCCACGAAGTTTGGCCCAGCCAACAGGACCCCGTGGACGACGACGGGTGCACCGGGGATGCCGGCCGCAGAATGTGCTGTTGCTCCTTCAAAGCTTGATTCTGCAATGCCTCCTTCTCCATGATTTATCCTTTGTGTGCGAGCTTGTCATGTAAAGACAAAATTTCTGAATGCAATTTGATGTTGTGAGGTGTTATGACTGAGCTTAGACGGGTGGTCCTTCATTGCTGTAATATGGGAATTTGTACAAGACAAAAATTTCTGAATATAAGCTTCTGAACTGCTATGTATTGTTGAGCTCCATTGGAGTTTGTTGGATGAAACTTTACACAGAATTCAGTGCAAGGGTGTTCTGTTCATGCACTTCTGTGGTGATCCTCGGGGCAAGAAGTATTTGATCTGAAGAAACATTCTTAGTGGTTTTATCTAAATTGTACCATGCATCTTTTTTCGACATAAAGTGGATGTATCGCTGAAGATTTTGTTGGAAGAAGCTTATGCAGCATGTATATATGTTAAAAGTGATGGTTACAGTGCAGGTTTGCTGAACTATTTTACAACTTTGCTTTGACAAAAATGACATGATGTATGGAGTAAAACCGAAAAACAGAGACATGATACATGTATTCCCAGGCTACATCTTCAAGTTGGCAAAATATGCAATCCTGAAGCTCTCAACAGTTGTACAATATCCAATGATACTGAATTTGGTCGTCCAAGCAAAATATGGCCAAGCAGAAATTTGAAATCATGCAAGGCATGGACTTCTTCTCGTACACCAAATCGTACAATCTGGAGTTCTCCTCTGTTAAAAGTGACAGCTACAGTGCATGAACAACTACAAATTCTGACAAACAACTACAGTTCTTAATTAAAATATTGTGGAGCTTCAAATATTCACAGAATCTCTCAACAGATAACGCTCAAGCTCTCTTTTTTTGGAGGAAACAAAAATGCTCAATCTCTCAAAAGCTCAAAAGATAATACTAGGGTGTCCAGTACAGGGGCCGGTCCAGGGTTAAGACGAGGCGGGACATGAGAGAGGATGGAGCAGCGAGGGCGTCGACGAGGGCCGGTGCAGGTGTAGGAGGAGGCGGGGCCATGGGATAGGAAGGAGCAGCGCGTGATGAAGTCATGTACCTAGGGTAGGGTCATGAACCTGATCAAGGTACCCTCCCCAAGGACATCTCTTAGAAGAAGCCGTCTTCCAGTCGACCAAGAGGGATTCCACTCGGCGGACTAGAAGGACGACTAGAAGACACTCGACGAACCTGAAGACACTCGACCATGAAGACTCACTCGACCATCAGGAGTTCAGGATCTATTCTGTATCCAAGCGGTCTGTAATTAAGTAGTTTTAATGGTCATGATGGCACTTTATGTAGGGCGTTACCAGTAACGCCAGACCTTAATGTACTTTAACCCTCTGCTACGTGGGCTGGTTGAGGTCTTGGCGTCCTCTATATAAGCCACCCCCTCCACTGGTAGAAGGGTTCGCAACCCTGTACCTCTCACACACATAATCCAGTCGACCGCCTCCGGGCTCCGAGACGTAGGGCTATTACTTCCTCTGAGAAGGGCCTGAACTCGTAAAACACTCGTGTGTATAACTGCTCCATAGCTAGAATCTTGCCTCTCCATACCTACCCCCCATTCTACTGTCAGACTTAGAACCACGACAGTTGGCGCCCACCATAGGGCAGGTGTCTTAGCGACTTGTTGAAGAAGTTGCAATCTTTTCAATTCCCATCATCATGGTTTCAGGCGGATTTTTGGTTGAGGGCCGCGAGATCCGTCTCGGCGCGCTCACGTTCGTCGCCGACGACTCTGCCTGGCTGCAGGAGGCTCCGCTCGACGTGGATGCGCTCCCGGTCCGCGGAGCAACGCATTTTCGAGCATGCGTCCGCGGCGTCCTTCTGCGGCAACCGTCGACTCAGTAGCGGTCGGTTTTCGTGTCATCCTCCCTCCCAGCTTCCCGCCGGCGTAAGCCCTCCGGTCGGTCGAGGCTCCAGCGTGGGTGAGGCACGCAGCGGCTCGCCAGACGACCGTTGCCCAAGTCGCGACAATCGAGCCCGACGAATCTCTCTACGGCCTGTTCGACCTGTCGACTGGCTCCGCAGAGACTGCATCCGAATGCGACAGCAGTGATCCGGCGGCGGAGGTCCTGATGGTCAATGGGCTGCACGTTCCTCCCGACTTCCCTGGCGCCGAGGGAGGTAACGGCGGAGACAACCCGTCACACGACCATGAGGAGTACCGCCCCGAGCCCCTCGACTCGCAGCAGAGGGAAGAGCTTCGCCGCCGGAACATGGATGTGCTTCATACTCCGATTGTTGGAGAAACCCCTGAGGCCCGCGCCTTAGAAGACGTGCGCTTGGCCAACCTGGCTGAGCGCACTCGACTGGAGAACCTTCAGCGAGCACTCGACGAGCGCGCACGTCAACAGGTCCCGGACTCCGGTCGACGCCAACTCTTTAAACCTCCGACTCAGGTATACCGCACTCCAATCCAGAATTTGGCAGCTGCAACACGTATAGCAGAGTCGATTCAGCCTTCCCAGTCAGAGGCTGGCAGAGGCTTGATGCAGATCAGGGATTTGCTCCGGGCAGCTGGAGATCAGAATTCGGCGGTGTCGCAGTCACGGAACAGGATTCATAGCAGGTCCGTGGCGGCGAATACTGTCCAGTCTACTCATAGCCCCAGATCGCCCCCGAGGCGTGAAGGGCATGGCGACCGACATGATCAGTACAGGAACTATGAGCAGGATGATCACCGAGTCGATCGCAACGATCGACGTCGAGTGCCCACTCCTCCCCGGAGAGGTGGATCATATATGCCTCGATAGCAAGATGACAGAAGCCAGTACAACGGCGGACGAAGAATTCCAATCGACCCTAGGGAACCAGGCTTTGACGCGAGATCCATCATCGTTCAAGGTCTGATCGACCGGAACAGAGCCCACAGAGAGGGTAATGACAGAGATGTACGCACCAGCAGCCGAGTGCACGTCTCCGGACCAGAGTGTTTTAGCAGAGCCATCAGAGCCACAGTGATTTCTCCCAACTTCAGGTTGGCGACTAGAGTCAGCAAGTTCAACGGTGAGTCCAAGCCCGATACTTGGCTTGAGGACTACCGAGTGGCTGTTCAGATCGGCGGTGGAAATGACGAGGTGGCCATGAAGCATCTGCCTCTCATGTTGGAAGGGTCAGTGTCGGTGTCAAAACCGGCGGATCTCGGGTAGGGGGTCCCGAACTGTGCGTCTAGGCGGATGGTAACAGGAGACGAGGGACACGATGTTTTTACCCAGGTTCGGGCCCTCTTGATGGAGGTAAAACCCTACGTCCTGCTTGATTAATATTGATGATGTGGGTTACAAGAGTAGATCTACCACGAGATCAAGGAGGCTAAACCCTAGAAGCTAGCCTATGGTATGATTGTTGTTCGTCCTATGGACTAAAGCCATCCGGTTTATATAGACACCGGAGAGGGCTAGGGTTACACAGAGTCAGTTACAATGGTAGGAGATCTACATATCCGTATCGCCAAGCTTGCCTTCCACGCCAAGGAAAGTCCCATCCGAACACGGGACGAAGTCTTCAATCTTGTATCTTCATAGTCTTGGAGTCCGGCCGATGATGATAGTTCGGCTATCCGGACACCCCCTAGTCCGGGACTCCCTCAGTAGCCCCTGAACCAGGCTTCAATGACGACGAGTCCGGCGCGCATATTGTCTTCGGCATTGCAAGACGGGTTCCTCCTCCGAATAATTTATAGAAGATTGTGAACACCAGGATAGTGTCCGGCTCTGCAAAAATAAATTCCACATACCATCGTAGAGAGAACAATATTACACAAGATCAATCTGCTGACGTATTCTGTGGCGTAACGTCACACCACTTCCAAGCCTTTACTCGAATTGTTTCTATTGTTCCACCTCAGCGCGTTTAGCGAGGCGGTTTCCTTGGCACGTCTGTCGAAGCAGAGATCGTGTTCCCCTTATTCCAGGATTCCCATCAATACGGACATGGGTAACCCAACCGCGCCCGTTGCCACGCCCCCTCCATCGAAGGCGGGTTCCAAACGGTCACGGGGACGGCTCTTGGTATTCTTCCTCTTTATAATGAGACCAAGGCCCGTTCCTTTTATTCAATCCTCTATCGAATCCGCCCCTCTCCCTGAGTTCCAACACCCAGGGCTCCGAATTCAGGTACCTTTGATCCTCGACAATGTCCGGTCCTGATCTACGAGGCCGGTGGATGCCCTCCTCCGTCACGGAGGAGGACGTGCTAAAGCTGAGAGATGCCAGGTATTTAACCTACGAGATTTCGCATAGGCTGCCTGCCCAAGGGCAAGTTATCCCAACTCCCGAGCCTGGCGAGATCGTCGTGTTCACGTCTCACTTCCGTCGGGGTTTAGGCTTCCCGACGGATCCCTTCATGAGGGGGCTCATGTTTTACTATGGGCTGGAATTCCACGACCTGGCTCCGGAGTCCATCCTCCATATCTCATCATTCATTGTCGTCTGTGAAGCCTTCCTCCGCACTACCCCTCACTTCGGCTTATGGCTCAAAACCTTCAACATGGAGCCGAAGATGATTGAGGGGCGTCAGGCAGAGTGCGGCGGGGCGGTTATAAGCAAGAGGGCCGAAGCTCCATGGCCCAAGGGCTCTTTCCAAGAGGAGCTCAGCTTGTGGCAACAGGAGTGGTTTTATATCACCACTCCCCGGGGCAGCAGGCAGAAGCCGCCGCCCGTCTTTCGCTCGGGCCCTCCACAGCAGCTGACGTCATGGGTCAACAAGGGGCGTGACTGGGGGCCGCCCAAAGACGTCCCCCTGTTGCAGGACCGGATTCGAGGCCTCCAAGAAAGGGAGATCAATCTGGTCGCAGTGGTGCAGGTCATGTTGATCCGGCGCCTACTGTCCTGCAAATGTCGCCTCCTCTGCCTGTGGGAATTTAATCCGAAGGGGCCGCGAGCTCTTCAACACTTCATGGGTTTGACTCCCATGGAGATGTATAAACTGTTCTTCGGATCGCAAGAGACACATCCGGAATTGACCGAGGACGCTGGCCTAAGCTGCAATCGCCCGGATACTCAAGTAAGTAGCCCTATGTCCGGACACACCATCCATTTATTTATCGTGAGCTTGCCTTTTAACCAGCTATCCCTAGACAAGAGTGGATAGCGCAAGCAAAACTGATACGATGTCCGGCCCCCCTCCCTGAGACCACGCAGGATCCCGTGTTAACCAAAATGTTGGAGGTTGCACCTTCGAATGAGGGCGAAGGGGGGCACGGGGAAACTGTCACCTCTGCCAAGGAGGCGTTTAGTAAGGGAGGAACCGAGAGTCCCTCCTTCCAGGGGGAGAAGAGGAACTCTTCCGAAGACCCGGAGGCCAAGGCCTCAAAACGGGGAAAGAAATCTGTACCGGAAGGTCCTGCACCAAAAAGCGCCCCAGCCATACTGTCTCCTCGGAGGAATCAGCCCTCTAACGAGCCTTAAGTGAAAAGGGGGATTTTATAATTATCAGACACCCCTGCTTAATGTCTAAAGGTAACGAAGTTTTTACCTTGTAGTTCGGATCCCAGCCCATCTCAGCACAGCTCATCTTCGGGAGACCTTCGTCCGGAGATGATGGAAAGCGAAATGCCTTCATCTGCCACTCTGTCGTGCGGGGCGGACGACCCTGAGGTGTCGTCGCGGAGGATCTCCCTGAATCCGGTGGGACCGGAGAGTTCGGCGCCCATTGGAGTACGGCCGGTGGAGCTGCAGGATTTGCTTAAGAGGGCGTCCATCTCAGAAGATCACTGCACATTAATGGGTGATGTGATTGAGAGGATCTCGTCCGCCGAAATTGGGTTGTATGAGGCCGTCGGAAGTTTACTGACGGGATTTGAGGTACGCAAAAAATGACATACCTGTTGACAGTTTTGCACATGAAGTGCGCCCTGTATAAATAGTAGCCCCCGAGACTTGGTATGCTGTCAAATAACGACAGCGTGCCTAGGATCTTAATCTCGGTTATTAACTGTCGCCTTTCCCATGCAGGTGGCGGAACATTCGGTGGCCAGCCGGACTGATGAATTTGCCGAGCTGAGGAAGCAACTCGACGCTGCAGATGCGGACATCTCACTGGTCAATAGATGACTTGATGAGTCACAAGGTATGTGGTTGCCCCGCGGTTGGTTAGTAAGGGAGCTGACGCCCATTCCTTACAAATTGTACGCTTAGATGCAGATGGTGCTGCTACTGTGGAGGACCTTCGAGCAGAACTTGCTCGGGCCAAGGAGCAAGCCAGAAAAAGCGAGGCGGCTGCCTTGAAGGCAGCGGAAGGGCTAGAAGCCGAGAAGGCTGATCACTGTCGAAGCAGGGAGGAGATGGCTGGAATGGCCATGAAATTAAGAGTTGCTACCGGCCGCCTGGAAGTTCTTGAAGGAGAACGCCAAGCGGAGCAAGAGGACCTGAAGAAGGCCGATGCCGAGGCCAAGGATGCCCGTAGTGCGATGCGGGCTATGAAGGAGGAACTGCGTCAGGTCGGAGACATTGTGGCTGGAAAGCCCTTTATGATGCGTAGGAAGTTCACGAATCTGAAGTATGCTCAGCTAGGCCGATTGTACGGTGCGGAGGATCCTTATCTGGACTTGGCGGCGAGTGCGGCTGACGCAGTCATGCACTTTCGAAGCCAGGAGGATCATGAAATGGAAGAGCTTTTCTGGTCTCAATTCCATAGTCCGGAGCGTTCACTTCCGTTGAGTGATCGGCTGGTTGAGTGGGCTGAGCTGAATAGATTGTCCGGACTGGCCATGACGGATGTGGTAACTCATCTGTGGCCAAAAAGGCCCAAGCCGAAGAGTTACTTTGGCTTGTTGCAGCAATTCCTTGGGGCAGTGCCGCATATTAAGGCGATGAAGTGGTCGGCATGCATAGAAGGTGCGCGGATGGCTCTCGCCTGTGGTAAAACATACTGGGCGGAGATGGATGCCACCGCTGTTGCATCCCGGGGTTCGGACAAAAGCCGATTCCCCACCGAGCATTACTTTGAGGAAGTCCTGCAGGGCGCTCGTATAATAGAGTCGCAGTGCTCGAAAGATGTTATGTTTGAATGACATGTATGATTTCTAAGATCATGTTTATAATGCAATGACTTTTTATACTTGTGGTTCAAGTATTGAACTATCTCCTGTGCGGCCGTATATGTATGTATAATCTGAAAGATGGCAGTCTTTGGCTTCAGCCCCCACGCACATGGTGCGGGGGTGTTTGCAAAAAAGAAAAATGCTTTTTCACACTTAATCCAACGTCTTGGTCCTTTTAAGGAGGTGATAGCATAGCAAACTAGGCAACCGGACTATAATGCTTTATCACTTTCACTTAGCCATAGGAGCTTGAATGTGGGGCTACTATATAGCCCCTGATGGCACCGCGCTTCTCCGAACTTGGGGCGCGTATGTGCCTGACCGGGAAGCGGTCCTTCGTCAAAGCGGAGGAATTCTAAACATTCCAATGGTCGATCGAGTGGTTGACCAGTCTCTCGCTATATCATGACAGTCAGTTTTCGGCTTTCTCTACTGAGGTGCTGATGTAGGGTGGAACCCTATAGCGTCGATCTTTCACGTTTGGAGTGGATCCTACGGGGAGACACGAAGAACGAGCGGGAGAACACGAGGAAATCACGGGGAGGAACGAGGGAAAACACTCAACCAACAAGGGATCGGTCACACAAGTGCTAGATCGAAGAACACAAAGAGATACACGAGATCCAAAGTCAACAAAGGTAAGGATACAAAGGTAACCGATCTTCTCCGTGAGGAGGCCTTGAATCCACAAAGGGATCTTCCCACGAGGGGGTCTTGAATCCGATAGGATCTACTCCGAAGAGGCCGCGGTCTCTCACGAGGAGGAGATCCGATGGATGAGCGAGGCTCTATCTCTAACTTGAGCTAAATCAACGCTAACCCTCAAAGTGGGGAGGAGGAGGTCTATTTATAGTGCTAAGCCACGAAGGGGTAAGTGAGGGGCGAAGGGGTACACGGGCCTCGGCCCAAGTCATGCGCGCAGGCAAGGCCGGATGATCCGGACGGGGTCCCGGATGATCCGGGCGTCAGGGGTCCGGATGATCCAGATGGAGTCCCGGATGATCCGGCTTCGATGGAAGCCTTCGGGTGTCTTCAGCGCAGTTACCCGAACGATTCGGAGGGGGACTCGGATGATCCGGCTGGGTACGAATGATCTGGATGGCGGTTCGGATGTCCGGGCTAGCTTCAGCCGCAGCTCCGTCTTCTTCTCCTTTCTTTCGTCTTCTCTTCCATGCTTGGCCTTGATCCTTGGATTCTCCATGATCATCTCGATTGTACCTGAGTATATGCAAGGTCCATGCATGAGGTAGTAGCCATGTCTCACATGCGGAAAGTGACGGTTCGAAGAGGAGTGAATTCACCTTGTGTCCAATGGCGCATCGTCGAGGTCTCATCTTATGTATCCTTAGGGCTTGGGGAGTAGTCGGAGTGTACATGGGGATGAACGTGGGATGCTCCGCATAATCTCCCCCCCCCCCTTTTGAAAGATCCGACCTCGTATCGTGATCCTCATCACCATGGAAACGGTTGTCGTGGACGGACTTGTAGTTGGACGAAGTTGAAGGCATTGCACAATCCAAGTACTCCCAGGTGTCTCCGGTATGTGGTACATGCAAAATGAGCAAACACAAGCGACACTCAGAAATACAATGGTTAGCGCACACAAAATGTCCATCATGTAAGAATGAGTCCGTGCGGCAAGATATTGCATGACAAAGCGCATGAAGCTTATCAAGATGATATTGAATGATATGTAAAGCATTCATGGGATAATTAGCATGGTGCACAAAGCGACAAATTCTACCATTGTGCAAAATGATGTCATAGAGAGACGGTTCATCAATAGCATGAATATGGCAATGGATGCTCAATATGTGTAAGCTATCATGCAATTGATGGTGGACAATATGATCATGATGTATGAATATGCCATCAAGGAAGATCACAACAAATTTGCTTAGGAAGTGCACAAGCTCATATATCATGGATGTCATGGAAACAGATGCAACAAGGCAAGCATAATGTGAGTCAATCCATGCATAGGGTGCAAACTTGTGGTGAGTATGGTATGTCCATCGAGCATGACATGTATGAGCACAATCAACAAATATGGAGGTGTTGGTGTACCAATGCTCGATGTTGTGGTATGAGTGGAATTCCGAAGGTGCATTCAATAAGTGCGAGCGCTCCTCAATGTGAAGGTCCATGTAGCCAATCTCCAATCTCGCTCCTCCGTTCACGAAATGTATCATGTAGACAACAAGAAGGAAACAACAATGAAAGAGTGACCCATCCAATATTCGTACTTGAGGATGGCTCAAAGGGAAGGAGTTCACCTTTAGTAGATTCTCGCAAATGTTGGTGTTGCACATCGTGTATGCCTTCGCATGACCAAGTTGTCGCATAACGGCATCGCCTTGTGAAACCTCCAAAATGAAAGAACATGGCAAACACTCGGAAAAACAAATGAGGTTAGCGGAAATGCAAAACCTATCATTCGAGTGGTAAGATACCCAACAAGTGTATGCATCATGCTCATCATAACAAAGGACAAGGGAGCGTGTCATAGTATGGAGGCATATGATGCAAGAACAACCAAGTGCAATAGGCTCAATCAAACAAGCATGCATCACAAGTAAGGTGTCCAAGTCTCCAAGATCAACAAGCATAGTATGGTTGCACTCAATACAAGTGGATATGAAAGAGGCAACTAATGGACACAAGAGACAATGATCAAGATATATCATGTGAGAGGCATGAGCATATATGTCATCAACCCAAGAAAGCAAGTAATAGTGGAACATGGGTGATGCAACATAGCAAGGAATCATAGCGATCAAGTCAAGCAAGCTAGTAGTGCGAAGATGCAACATACTAGAAGGAATCATGGCAAGCATCTCATGTGTGCAAATGGTGGGCATGAATAATTCACATGTCATAGCACAAGCATGAAAGCAAGATATGAGTAAAATGTCATCAATGTATTGGCGAGAGACCATATGTAAATAGCAATGGGGCATCATGACTCTCCCAACACAACAATCATCAATAGCATGGGGCACATGATAAACATGGCAAAAGCAACAAGAATCTCCACCAAGCATGCAAATACACATAGAAATAGCATAATGGTGAATCATGGGTAGATGCAAGCAAGGGTCACAATTGCATGGCAAAGGCATAGGAGCAAGCATAACATGCAAAGGGAACACAATAGTATGGGCATAAGGGGACAAATGGTATATAGCCCATAGCCGTGTGAGATCCAAGTAGAAGAGGTGCGCATAGTCCTTGCGCGAAAGGAACGGTGGTAAGGATAGTCCATGGGATCCCAAGTCATCGTTGCTCACAAGAGCTCGTTTCGTCAACTCTTGGGATTGAGAGGTTGACGAGTATACATGAGTACCTACACAAAACAAGACAAAGAGAAAATTGTGTGTGCGTGGTATATGTACACATCATCCATCATGATGCGCACGTGCATGTGTCGGTTAGCACAAAATATCCAATGCTCAAATAAATGAGATGCGTGATATAGAAACATGTCATCCATCATGAGAGGTTTGTTGTTATGTATCGCATAATGGAGACTCAAATTGTGTAATGCATCATGAGAAATATCTAGAGCATTGTTATTCATGGAATGCATATGGTGCAAGCAATCATGGGAATCATGCAAAGTATGAAATGCATCAAGATCTCCTAATATGTATGAGGAAACTATGGGGGTCTCCTCATGAGCATGAGTAGCAACATCACATGGAGAATATTGACAACATCCAAAACAATGCATATTCGAAACAATGTGATCATGGCATGACATAGTAGATGAATTGCACAAATCATGTAAAGGAAGCATGGCAATATCATCACAAGAGAAGCAAAAGCCAATGACCATCATCTCGTCATCTATGCCATAAGTGCAAATGGGATTGATCTTAATGGGGCATGCATAGTTACTATGTTGAGATTGAAATGAAGCAATATGGGAGATCTCACTCATAGCATATGACAAGTTCAATGGATCGTCAAGCATAATGTGACCAATAGAATTTTCACAAGTTATCCTATGGAGCATAGCATCACAACTAGGCAACTCAACATGTTCATCATCATATTCATCATAAATAGGTAAGTCAAGACATGAAGAAGTTTCACTAGCATGAAGCATGGCAATAGGTGGGTCAACATCATGGGAGCAATCGATGTCAAGAGAGTCCACTAGTGGAACAAGAGAAGCACCATCACCTATGTTACCTTTGGAGCGTCGCTCATGTGTTGTAGGTGAGGTGTTGAAGATCCATTCGTTGTCATCTTCATCTTGATGGAACCATGTGGGGGGTGTATCATCATCCACCATGGCCATCGGTGTTTCCATTGGAGAGATGGACTCGTCGAGGATAGGCATGTCGTCATGTAGGAGACCTAGCACCAAAGAAGAAAACACACTAGGAGTAGAGGTTAAGTCGTTAGAAATCATAGTGGCCTCACATGCTGTGTCAACTACCTCACTCACTAAGTGTTGTGGCTCACTCACTCCCTCAAGGATGCTCTCACTCGTATGGTAGGTGGAGTCACTCAAATGGCTCTCAACCTCACATAGGATGTGTTGCATGCTCTCATGTGTGGGGCTAGTGGTGGTCACACTCATCCTCTCATAGGAAATGCTCTCAATGTCACGTATGGTGGAGTCACTCATGTCACTCATGTGGTGGTGGCTCTCCTCACATGGCACTTTGGGCATCTCTTCATATGTGGGTGTCGGAGAGGTGTAGGTGCAAATGTCTCCATGCGCGGTCGCGTAGCTTGACTCGGAGTATGAGTCCAATGTGGGCGCCGTCTTCATGGTGTTGAAGAGGTTCGCGCTCGTCGCCGTGGTCGAAGGGGATGGCCCTTGCTCAACCGTCTTGTCACCGTCTTGGTGTTGGAGGTCCATATGATGTGGCACCTCGTAGCTCGTCTCCATGACCGAAGGGAGTTTCCCATGCTCGGCCATCTTCCTTGAGGGGCTTCCGAAGATGGAAGTGTCACCCTCGCTCGTAGGTAGTCGCCTTGGACTTGATGAAGTCATTGTAGGCGTACTCGTGGGAAGTAGGCGAAGATGCCGTACGTCCAAAGGCGAAGATGCCTTGAGAACACTTGGCGAAGATGCTGAAGTGGTTGATGTAGCCGTAGCGCCGTCTTGGTGGTGGTCATCTCGCGGTCTTCTTTTATGATCATGAAGCTTCGACTTGGCGTGTTGGGACTTGTGCATTTGTGCTTGTGGAGCATCTTCATGATGATGGTGTCGTTGTCGCGCTTGAGCTCAAAGGCGTTCATCGTCTTCGTGCACATGATGCTTGGAGGTGACTTGCCCTTCATGACGATGTTGATCACGAATGTGATGGTGGTCGCCATGTAGATGTGGACGAGGACGATTTGCACTTGCATCTTTTTCGCGCTCCGAAGACTTGTGGCTTGAACGTCGTCGTCTTGAGGATGATGAAGTGGAAGAAGACTTGATCAAGGCCCGAATCTCTTCCATCCTTGCATCTTGCTCCTCCTTTTGTGCGGCAAGCTTGTTGTCTATGTAGTCCCTTTTCCTTGCTTCGGAGTGGAAAATGTCGATGGAGATGTTCTCGATGCGCTCTCGCAATCTTGATTGTGTGCCTTGCACTTGTCGTTGTAGATCGAAGATAGACGCTTTGGTGATGTAGTTGTTCACGCCGTCGTTGTTGTCGAGGACCGGAGAGGAATGCCTTGCCTATCCATCACAAGACTCGAGCAAATATGAGTGGGAGAAAGAGAAGAACTTATACCAATGTACCTTGACCGATGTTGACAATGAATCAAGTTCACTCAAATGCGGACAATGAAATAGCACTATTGGTACCAATCCTTGTCGGTTCTCACACCTACACAAGTAAAGCTTATAGTGGAGCTCGGTGAGGATAGTGGCACAAAAATTTAATGCAAAATGTTAGCAAGAGTCAATAATGTTGAAAGAGATTCACAAATTCGCAAGTGAAACAAGTAGACCAATAGCAATATGGAAGGCACACGGAAACACACACACGGATAGATAAATGGGGTCGTGCAACCAAGGAATGAGCACAAAATGTGGAATCCACGAAAAACGCTCGTGTTGCACAACTCAAGAGAGACGCTAGCACGATTGCTCAATAGGCGGATACGACACTTGTGCACAACCTATAAGATGCAAAATGGATAAACTTCTATCCCAAGTATGCTATGTATGTATGGTTCCCGGTGTTTCTCTCAAGATGATCCAAGATGATCGGATATGACAATCTTATATGCAATGTGGTATGATGCTATGGCACTTGCTTACAAGCTTCTTTGCTCTCTTTCTCTTTTGCTTAAAAGCTTTATTTCTTTTTTTTATGGCCACTTTGCACAATGCACAAACCAAGATAGCAATTGTGTATATGCGGGAACAAACTTGTGACACAAGATATGATAGCAATATATGCACCACGATGATATGGTATGTATGCTATGGGAAGTATGATCACTAATGTGCACAAGTAACGTTGCCGGCAATACTCAAATGGCTAGTCTCGATAGGCAAGCGACGCAAAAGTAAGGCTAGGGGTTAACAATGCAATAGCAAGGGAATATACAATGGAGGGATACCATGATACCAAGATGATATGGAGGTTACCGTCCGACGATGATGAGTAGCGGTGTTCTTGATGTAGATACCAAGATGATGGAGACTCGTCCCTAAGTAGCCGAAACACCTTAGGAAACGGAAAAAACCGCGAACTCAAAATCTCACACGTCAAATGTCAAAATGGTGGTAGCGGAAATGCGGTGGTGGTTTGCACTTGGCAATGCGGAAGTGGAATGATGGGCTATACATGTGTCGAAGTTGAAGTTGCCGTCCCTAAGTAGCCGAAACACCTTAGGAGACACAAGCCACAACTCGAACAAGCTCAAACAACAATTGGGTTAAGTTGGGTTGGTGGAAGTGTATGGTGGGCAAGGTTATGCGGAAGTGGTGGTGGTGGTTGATGAAGAAGCAATTGTCCCTAAGTAGCCGAAACACCTTAGGAGACTCTAATCACAACTCAAACAACCACATATGCTATGGGGAACAAAATGGGTTAGGTTGCGGAAGTCGGTGGTGGCTATGCGGATGATATGGTGGAAGCCCTAGGCAAAGATGCCAAAATCCCGAAAATTTGATGGTGTCAAATGGTGTTGGTGGTATTTTTGTGGGATGGGGGATGTCAATAGCTTCAAAACGAGCTAAAGAACGTCAAAAACGGACTCCGGATGAATTAGTTATGACCAAAACAAAATTTCAGCCGTGTCAGTTTCAGGGTTAACCGGACATCCGGGAGGAGGTCCGGATGATCCGGGCTAGGTCCGGATGATCCGGGTGTACATCCGGATGATCCGGGTTCGTCAGCTCCGGTTCTGTTTTCTGGGTGCGTGGGGTATCCGGACGTCCGGGAGAGGGTCCAGCTGATCCGGGAGATGTCCGGATGATCCGGGAGAAGGTCCGGATGATCCGGGCAGGTCAAACTGCTCGGGATTTCCTCTCGGGGACGAATTTTTGGGCGGAATTGGGGATTTTGGGGTCAAAATTGACGAGATTTCGTGGATGGAAGGTGGGGAAACTTGGGGAAATGCTAGATCCACTTGAAACCAAGCAAATCCACGGATCAAAATCAACAAAACATCATCAAACCAACAAATCACAAAAAAATTTGGGGCTATTTTTGGTGGGGATTTTCGGATTTAGGACGAAAACAACAAAATCAAGCTAGAAAAAGAGGGGTAGGGGCTCCAAAAACGTGATCAACGTGGCTCATGATACCAAGATGATGTAGGGTGGAACCCTATAGCGTCGATCTTTCACGTTTGGAGTGGATCCTACGGGGAGACACGAAGAACGAGCGGAAGAACACGAGGAAATCACGGGAAGGAACGAGGGAAAACACTCAACCAACAAGGAATCGCTCACACAAGTGCTAGATCGAAGAACACAAAGAGATACACGAGATCCAAAGTCAACAAAGGTAAGGATACAAAGGTAACCGATCTTCTCCGTGAGGAGGCCTTGAATCCACGAGGGGGTCTTGAATCCGATAGGATCTACTCCGAAGAGGCCGCGGTCTCTCACGAGGAGGAGATCCGATGGATGAGCGAGGCTCTATCTCTAACTTGAGCTAAATCAACGCTAACCCTCAAAGTGGGGAGGAGGAGGTCTATTTATAGTGCTAAGCCACGAAGGGGTAAGTGAGGGGCGAAGGGGTACACGGGCCTCGGCCCAAGTCATGCGCGCAGGCAAGGCCGGATGATCTGGACGGGGTCCCGGATGATCCGGGCGTTAGGGGTCCGGATGATCCGGATGGAGTCTCGGATGATCCGGCTTCGGTGGAAGCCTTCGGGTGTCTTCGGCGCAGTTACCCGGATGATCCGGAGGGGGGCCC
Organism: Triticum aestivum; assembly: GCF_018294505.1. Classification (NCBI taxonomy): domain Eukaryota; kingdom Viridiplantae; phylum Streptophyta; class Magnoliopsida; order Poales; family Poaceae; genus Triticum; species Triticum aestivum. Next base: position 305,981,105 of record NC_057807.1, on the reverse strand, counting down.
GGATGATCCGGCTGGGTCCGGATGATCTGGATGGCGGTCCGGATGTCCGGGCTAGCTTCAGCTGTAGCTCCGTCTTCTTCTCCTTTCTTTCGTCTTCTCTTCCATGCTTGGCCTTGATCCTTGGATTCTCCATGATCATCTCGATTGTACCTGAGTATATGCAAGGTCCATGCATGAGGTAGTAGCCATGTCTCACATGCGGAAAGTGACGGTTCGAAGAGGAGTGAATTCACCTTGTGTCCAATGGCGCATCGTCGAGGTCTCATCTTATGTATCCTTAGGGCTTGGGGAGTAGTCGGAGTGTACATGGGGATGAACGTGGGATGCTCCGCATCAGGTGCTCTCCCGGCCGAACCGGGGCACAATCGCAGTAGTTCTCCTGGTGCCGCGTTAGCCGATGATACGGGATGTAAGGCAGCAAAACACAGAAGTCGGGCAAACCTAACATTTGACCAAAGACATGATTCAGAGCTGATGCATATAAGGCCTAACTCGAGACGCCGAACACTCCCTGAGGTGTTCGGTCTTTATGATATCGGGCAGAATAAAGCCCTAAGCCCCTAGTGTCCAGGTACAGGCGGGAACTTCTGACGCGGCTGATGCCAAAACGCCAGCCTCCTCCTCGGCTCTAGTAGGAAACCGGGGGATGTGTATCAACAAGAGACAGTGAGAAAGGTTTACGCAGGGTCTTAATCTGAAAAGAATCCTTGCAACGGGTCCCTACTACACGTCTGTGCCTGTGTCTCCGTTGTGCTGTGTCTTGGACGGGTGTAGCACGTGCTTCATCTATAAAAGAGAAGGACTTAGTTTCTAAGAAATATCGTGCAAAAAGTGTATCAAAATAAAGTATAATTTGGAAGATGAAGAAAGTTGAGCTTTATTAGCTTTCATCATTTATGCGCGCGGCCCCCTAAAAAAAGGGGTATGCGGCTGGGAAGCCCCTTGTTGAGTTACGCCGGACTCGTCTAACCATGTCCGAGGTCTAAATGACCTGTTTTTAGGGGCTTTGACCTGCAAGGTCGGAATAATGTGTGGCTGTCTAGGCAGCCGCACATTCTCCGTGGTCGAGAGACACCTGGAGTTTTAAGAATATGCCACGTGGACCTTGAATTTTTAAGCGTAAGAGACGCATAATGTGGTATTGCATTAAAGCGGGCGAAAGCTGCACGCCCCAGTAGTGCTTAAGGGCTACTGCTAAATGGGGCGATGGAGGGTGAGCTTTTCGCGACGGAGGTTGTCGGATGAACCGAACACGACCTCTAGTGGTACAGAGCCTGTGAAATTGCCTGAAAAAGGCCTGGCGTCACTCCTTTGAAGGAAGTGCTTGCTATAGCGAATTTTGGTGGGTTCTATCCCCAGTCTGCGGACGGTGTCCTGGTATAGCAGGGGCCGCGCTGCGTGTTATCACGTGAAGTGAGTTCACTGTTTTGACTTCTAATGGGAAAGTCTTTTGGTTTCCAGAGCGCTGCTTTTGGGTTTCATCACTTTCACTTGGTGTGTCGAGCCCTTTGTGTTCGGCGTTAAGTCGGCCGGACTGCTTGAAGACCCAACAATCTCTGTGGGTATGGTTTGCACGCTTCTCGGAGGTACCGTGTATTTGACACAGTCTATCCAGGATCTTGTTGAGGTTGGATAGCTCGTCACTGTTATCCTTTAAGGGCAGTGTTTTGTTGTTCGGCCGAGAGCTTTTGAATCCGGCGTTGACCGTCGTACTATTTGGGCCATTCTCCTTATTCCGGCGCTGATCTTTTTTGCGTCGTGATTTCCCATTTCCATCCCTGATTTCGGATGTACTCGGGTCGCTGGTGCTGCATCTAGCCAACCAGCTGTCTTCCCCTGCGCAAAAGCGGGTCATGAGACTTGTTAGTGCGGCCATTGCTCTTGGTTTTTCTTGGCCGAGGTGTCTGGCGAGCCATTCGTCTTGGACGTTGTGTTTGAAGGCTGCTAAGGCTTCAGCGTCCGGACAGTCGACTATTTGGTTCTTTTTAGTGAGGAACCTGTTCCAGAATTTGCGTGCTGATTCTCCGGGCTGTTGAGTTATGTGACTTAAATCATCTGCATCCGGAGGCCGGACATAAGTCCCCTGAAAATTTGCTCGAAACGCATCCTCAAGCTCTTCCCAACTCCCAATCGTATTTTCTGGGAGGCTTTTAAGCCAATGCCGTGCCGGCCCTTTGAGCTTGAGGGGAAGGTATTTTATGGCATGGAGATCGTCTCCTCTTGCCATGTGTATGTGTAGGATATAATCCTCAATCCAGACTCCGGGGTCTGTTGTTCCGTCGTATGCCTCTATGTTTATGGGTTTAAATCCCGCTGGAAATCCATGATCCAGTACCTCGTCGGTAAAACATAGTGGGTGTGCGGCGCCCCTGTATTTGGGTGTGCCGTTGTCTTCAAATGCTCGGCTGGTTGTGTTACTTCCTAGAGTCTTCTTTTTTGGCCCATAGATAGACCTGGCCGGGTTATCCTTTTTCTGAAGATCTTTATGCTGATCATGTGCCGGCTTGTGTCTGGCGCCCCGTGTTGCTCTTGGCCTGTCATCTGGTCGTCTATACGGCCAGGCGGCCCCTTTCTTTTTTGACTACGGGGGCTCGAAGGCCTCCTCGTCAAATTCGGGCAACAACTTGCATTTCGGGTAGCTCTTTGTCTGGTGACTAGTGCCATATTTATCTACGGTGTTGAGTACTTTGCTCCATCTCATTCTGAGTGTTCTTCCGCTGTTTTCAGCTTCTGCTTTTGCTTCTTCAAACTTCTATCAGTGGCGACGAGCCTGTTATGGAGATTCATATGCTCTGGTGATGTGAGATCATCTTTGCCGGGGATGGGTTGCTTGTCTGGTTCATGTCCGGCTGGCTGCTTGTTGACATGTGCGTCGTCCACTGCTTCGCCCTGCTCTAGGGTCGGGTCCATATGGGTACCGCTTTTGTCGATGCCGGTCTTCGGGCGGCGCTTGCGTCGCCGCTTTGTTTGTCTATTGGGGGAGTTGTCCTTCGCCACGTCCCGTTTTTCCTTATTGTCGCTTCCTTTTGGTGTGTCCACCATGCATATGTTGTGGGATGGGGTGGCTTTCCTGCGCTCGTTAGGCGCTGGTTCTTGGTCGTCCCCGGCATCGTCGTCCATACCATCGATGTCCTCGGAGTCATAGTCTAGCATGTCAGTTAAATCGTCGACAGCGGCTACCAAGTGGGTGGTGGGTGGGCCTTGAATTTCTTCGTCATCCGCATCCCAGCCGTCCTGACCACAATCTGGCCAGGTCTCTCCTGATAACGAGAGGTATTTTAGCGAACTCAAGATGTCGCCGAAAGGTGAGTGTTGAGAGATGTCCGCTGTGGTGAACTCCATGATCGGCGCCCAGTCGGATTCGATCGGGGCGGGCGCGGGAGGTTCGGAGTCCGGCGAGGAGTCCGGCACCTTGGAGTCACGAGCTTTATGAGGGACGAAGTCAGTGTTCGGCTCTATCGCCATAGAGGTTGCAGCCCCCGAGGCAGTGTCTAGGCATCCGTCCTCGATCTGCCGAGCTGGCTCCGAATTGAAGATCGGAGTGGTTTCGAGTGCGGCCTCCAGGGTACTATCCAGCGGCAGAGCTAAATCATGCCCGACGTGACAACGCGGCACACTTGGCTGTGGCTCGAATCCATCGAAGATCAAGTCCCCGCGGATGTCAGCCGTGAAGTCCAAACTTCCAAATCTGACCTGACGGCCCGGGTGTAACTTTCGATCTGCTCTAGATGGCCAAGCAAATTGGCCCGCAGTGCAAAGCCGCTGAATACGAAGATCTGTCCGGGGAGGAAGGTCTCACCCTGGACGGCGTCGTTGATGATGATCGAAGAAGCCATCGAGCCTATCGGTGACGACACAGAGGAACTCTCAATGAAAGCACCAATGTCGGTGTCAAAACCGGCGGATCTCGGGTAGGGGGTCCCGAACTTTGCGTCTAGGCGGATGGTAACAGGAGACGAGGGACACGATGTTTTTACCTAGGTTCGGGCCCTCTTGATGGAGGTAAAACCCTACGTCCTGCTTGATTAATATTGATGATGTGGGTTACAAGAGTAGATCTACCACGAGATCAAGGAGGCTAAACCCTAGAAGCTAGCCTATGGTATGATTATTGTTCGTCCTATGGACTAAAGCCATCCGGTTTATATAGACACCGGAGAGGGCTAGGGTTACACAGAGTCGGTTACAATGGTAGGAGATCTACATATCCGTATCGCCAAGCTTGCCTTCCACGCTAAGGAAAGTCCCATCCGGACACGGGACGAAGTCTTCGATCTTGTATCTTCATAGTCTTGGAGTCCGGCCGATGATGATAGTTCGGCTATCCGGACACCCCCTAGTCTGGGAATCCCTTAGTCAGCCACGGCATGGCTGAATCAGTTGACACCCAGCAGCATCTACACGTGGGAGGATCTCTCCCGAGTGTTTGTCAGGACGTTCGAAGGAACGTGCAAGCGGCTGGCGGGACTGACAGAGCTGCAATCTTGTGTGCAGAAGTCGAGTGAGACTCTGAGGGATTACATCCAGAGATGGAGCACACTGCATCACACAGTAGAAAATGTATCTGATCACCAGGCAGTTTGCGCCTTCAAGGAGGGTGTAAAGTACAGGGAGCTAAGTCTGAAATTCGGTCGAACCAGAGACATGTCTCTGAGTCGAATGATGGAAATTGCCACCAAGTATGCCAATGGTGAGGAAGAGGATCGGCTCCGGAGCGGCAAGCACAAGTCAGTCGCCCAGGACACCGGAGGGGGAAAATCCAGTCGAAAGCAAAAGCGTAAAGCCGAGCCAGCCGCACCTGGAGAAGCCTTGTCCCTGAACCCAGGAAAGTTCAAAGGGAAACCCAAGGGGCCCTGTAACCCCAAGAAATTGAAAGATAAAGAAGGAAATGACATTTTGGATTTACCATGTCACATCCACACCAAGAAGGACGAAGAGGGTAATTTCATCTACCCGAAGCATACCACTCGACAGTGTCGGCCCCTGATACAGCAGTTCCAAGGGAAGCAGTCCAAGGACAAAGAAAAAGAATCGGATAAGGTTGAGGACAAGGAGGATAGTGACGAGGAATATCCACAAGTCAATTCCACCTTGATGATTGTTGCCGATGTTGAGAGCAAAAACCGACTGAAAGTTATAAACCAAGAGGTGAATATGGCCGCTCCATCAACACCCAATTACCTGAAGTGGTCTCAGACTGCCATTACATTCGACCAATCTGATCACCCCACACATATAGCCACCCCTGGGAGGCAAGCGCTGGTGGTCGATCCCATCGTCGAAGGCACTCGACTGACCAAAGTGTTGATGGACGGCGGCAGCAGTTTGAATATACTGTATGTTGAGATGTTGAAAGGGATGGGCATTCCGATGTCCTGGCTGAGTACAAGCAATATGAGTTTTTATGGAGTCATCCCTGGCAAGAAGGCCGCATCGCTCGGCCAGATTGCTCTTGATGTAATTTTTGGTGATTCAAAGAATTTCCGCAAAGAGAAGCTGACATTTGAGGTTGTGGATTTCCAAAGTGCCTATCATGCAATTTTGGGCAGGCCAGCCTATGCACGTTTTATGGCTCGACCTTGTTACGTGTACCTCAAACTAAAGATGCCAGGCCCTAAAGGCGTGATCACTGTCACTGGTAACCGCAAGAAGGCAGAAGAGTGCTTCCAGAAGGGCTCGAAGATCGCCGATGCTCAGATGGTGGCAAAAGAGTGGCAAGAACACCAAAGGAACGCAGATCCGAGTGATTTGTTGCGAGCCAAGAAGCCTACTATGGAATCAGCGTTTCAGTCGTCCGGTGAGACAAAACCCGTTCACATCCACCCAACCGACCCAAACGCTGCTCCGACTCATATCTCCACAACACTCAACCCCAAATAGGAAGAAGCGCTCATCCAGTTCCTCCGTGAGAACTGGGACATCTTTGCATGGAAACCTTCTGACATGCCGGGTGTACCCAGGGGACTGGTTGAGCATCGTCTACGAGTCGATTCAAAGGCAAAACCTGTGAAGGAACATCTGCGACGGTCCGCCATCCAGAAAAGGAAGGCCATTGGTGAAGAAGTGGCTCGGCTCCTAGCAGCAGAGTTTATCCGAGAGATTTACCACTCCGAGTGGCTTGCCAATGTCGTCATGGTCCCCAAAAAGGACAATTCGCTTCGCATGTGCATCGATTTCAAGCATATCAATCGGGCCTGCCCAAAAGATCATTTTCCTCTTCCCCGCATCGACCAAATAGTCGACTCGACTGCGGGATGTGAGCGACTTTCTTTCTTGGACGCTTATTTCGGGTACCATCAGATCCGTCTGTTTGGACCCGATGAGATCAAAACGGCTTTCATCACCCCATTTGGGAGCTTCTGTTATGTCACCATGTCATTCGGCCTCAAGAATGCCGGAGCCACGTTAATGAGGATGATTCAGAAGTGTTTGCTCACTCAAATCAGTCGGAATGTGGAAGCGTACATGGATGACATTGTGGTCAAGTCACGGAAAGGTTCCGACCTGCTGACTGACCTCGCTGAAACATTTGCCAACCTCAGGAGGTATGATATCAAACTTAATCCATCAAAATGCACATTCGGAGTTCCTGGCAGAAAGTTACTCGGTTTTCTCATTTCCGAACAGGGAATGGACGCTAGCCCAGAAAAAGTTGGCACTATACTCCGAATGAAACACCCCGTGCGTGTGCACGATATCCAGAAACTTACTGGATGCTTGGCCGCATTAAGTCGATTCATCTCTCGCCTCGGTGAAAAGGCATTGCCTCTTTACCGACTGATGAAGAAGTCAGACAAGTTTGAGTGGACTCCAGAAGCTGATGCAGCGTTTGCAGAGTTAAAAACCCTGCTTTCCACCCAGCTGGTGCTTGCTGCCCCAATCAGCAAAGAGCCTTTGCTGCTTTACATTGCAGCCACAGGACAAGTCGTCAGTACTGTACTTACGGTCGAGCGGGAAGAGGAAGAAAAAGCCTTCAAAGTTCAGCGCCCAGTGTATTACATTTCCGAAGTCCTGACCCCATCCAAGCAACGATACCCTCATTATCAGAAGCTTGTATATGGGATTTACATGACCACGAAGAAAGTTGCCCACTACTTCTCTGACCATATTATCACAGTCGTCACCGATGCCCCCTTATTAGAGATTCTGCACAACAGAGACGCAACCGGTCGAGTGGCAAAATGGGCGATTGAACTTCTTCCCCTAGATAACAGATTTGAGGCAAAGAAAGCTATCAAGTCCCAAGCAATAGCAGATTTTCTCGCCGAGTGAACTGAACAACAGTTACCAACCCAAGTTCACTCGGAGCACTGGACTATGTTCTTCGATGGCTCCAAAATGCTGAATGGTTCTGGTGCCGGAGTGGTCTTGGTTTCCCCCCGAGGAGATAAGCTCAGATATGTACTCTAGATTCACTTTGATTCCTCCAACAATGAAGCAGAATACGAAGCACTCTTGTACGGGTTGCGTATGGCCATTTCACTCGGCGTCCGTCGCCTCATGGTCTACGGCGACTCGGACTTAGTGGTCAATCAAGTGATGAAGGAGTGGGACGTCAGAAGCCCAGCCATGACTGGATACTGCAATGCAGTCAGAAAGCTGGAGAAGAAATTTGAGGGATTAGAGCTTCATCACATTCCCCGACTGAAAAATCAAGCAGCCGATGACTTGGCCAAGATAGGTTCCAAGAGGGAAGCCATTCCGAGTGGCGTGTTCTTGGAGCATGTTCACACGCCGTCGGTTCAAGAAGATCCTTTCACTGAGGAAGCCCCGCAACCAAAAAGCGCCATAGATCCGACTGAAGTCGAGGTCCCAGCTGTGGTCGACTTGATCATGGAAGTTCTGGTCATCACTCCCGACTGGACAGTGCCCTATACCGCCTATATTCTGAGGAAAGAGCTCCCCGAGAATGAAGAAGAGGCTCGGGAGATCGTCCGCCGATCCAAAGCCTTCACCGTCATGAGGGGACAGTTATACAGAGAAAGTGCGACTGGAGTCAGCCAGAAATGCATAACACCAGAAGAAGGTCGAATGATTCTCAACGACATCCACTCGGGGACCTGTGGCCATCATGCGTCTTCTCGGACCATCGTGGCTAAAGCATACTGAGCTGGTTTCTATTGGCCCAGAGCAAATGAGATGGCGAAAGAGATAGTCGATAAGTGTGAAGGATGTCAATTTTACTCCAATATGTCACACAAACCCGCCTCAGCCTTGAAGACCATCCCACCCGTCTGGCCTTTTGCTGTGTGGGGACTGGATATGGTTGGACCTCTGAGGACAGGCAGAAACGGCTACACCCATGTGTTGGTAGCAGTCGACAAGTTCACTAAGTGGATTGAGGCTAAACCCATCAAGAATTTGGATGCCGGCACCGCCGTCAGCTTCATCAGGGAGTTGGTATTCAGATATGGAGTTCCCCACAGTATCATCACGGACAATGGGTCAAACTTCGACTCCGAAGAGTTCAGAGCCTTCTGCGCATCTCAGGGTACACGAGTCGACTACGCTTCAGTTGCTCACCCTCAGTCGAATGGACAAGCAGAACGAGCAAATGGCTTAATTCTCAAAGGACTGAAACCCCGACTGATGCGCGACCTCAAACACGCAGCTGGTTCATGGGTCGACGAACTTCCGTCGGTGCTTTGGCGATTAAGGACCACGCCAAATCGGTCGACTGGGAGGACTCCGTTCTTCTTGGTCTACGGAGCTGAAGCAGTCTTGCCGAGTGACCTGCTTCACAACGCACCCCGAGTCGAACTCTACACCGAAGCTGAAGCAGAGCAAGCCCGACAGGACGCAGTCGATCTTCTAGAAGAAGAAAGAGAGATGGCCTTGATCCGATCGACCATTTACCAGCAGGACTTGCGTCGCTTCCATGCCAGAAATGTGAAGAGTCGAGCTTTCCAGGAGGGAGATTTAGTTCTCCGAGTGGATCAATAGAAACCACACAAGCTTGCTCCTACTTGGGAAGGTCCCTTCATCGTCACCAAGGTTCTCCATAATGGGGCATACCACCTTTACAATGTTGAGCACCAGATTGACGAGCCTAGAGCATAGAACGCGGACTTACTCCGCCCTTTTTATACTTAAGTTTTCCACTCGGATGAGTTGTAATAAAAGTACTCCCATAGTGTATTCATCCAAGACAAGAGTTTCATAATTTTCTTAGAAATTGTTATTGCTTTTGCTCTCATAAATCTGTCCCCCAGTGGGTGGCTTAGCTGCGAACCCGTTTCGCCTAAGCTTGTAAAAAATCCTACCGAGTGGTATGCCAGCCTTCCACTCGGAGGCTTAGCTGCGAATCTGTTTCGCCTAAGTTAAAACAAAATCCTACCGAGTGGTAAGCCAGCCTTCCACTCAGAGGCTTAGCTGCAGCCCAGTGCTCGCCTAAGTTTTTGAAAATCCTACCGAGTGATAAGCCAGTCTTCCACTCGGAGGCTTAGCTGCAGTCCAAGTACTCGCCTAAGTAAACAAAATCCTACCGAGTGGTAAGCCAGCCTTCCACTCGGAGGCTTAGCTGCAGCCCAGTGCTCGCCTAAGTTTTTGAAAATCCTACCGAGTAGATAAGCCAGTCTTCCACTCGGACTTAGCTGCAGCCCAGTACTCGCCTAAGTAAAAAAATCCTACCGAGTGGAAGCAGCCTCCCACTCGGGGGCTTAGCTGCAGCCCAGTGCTCGCCTAAGTAAAAACTGCTCCGCAGGAGGAGAGCTAAGCGCTCTACCACCTCCCAAGCCGTTTCGCCTAAGAAAAATCCTACCGAGTGGAGAGCAAACCTCCCACTCGGGGGCTTAGCTGCAGCCCAGTGCTCGCCTAAGTTTCTTAAAAACCTACCGAGTGGAGAGCAAACCTCCCACTCGGGGGCTTAGCTGCAGCCCAGTGCTCGCCTAAGTTTCTAAAAAACCTACCGAGTGGAGAGCAAACCTCCCACTCGGGGGCTTAGCTGCAGCCCAGTGCTCGCCTAAGTTTCAAAAACCTACCGAGTGGAGAGCAAACCTCCCCACTCGGGGCTTAGCTGCAGCCCAGTGCTCGCCTAAGTTTCTAAAAACCTACCGAGTGGAGAGCAAACCTCCCACTCGGGGCTTAGCTGCAGCCCAGTGCTCGCCTAAGTTTCTAAAATACTACCGAGTGGAGAGCAAACCTCCCACTCGGGGGCTTAGCTGCAACCCAGCACTCGCCCAAACATGATGAGCACAGGTCGACTGCAATTTGTGCTTCACTCCTACCTGCAAAAGAGCATTACAGATGCTAGTATATACTCCAACCCAAAGAAGATGGTTGTCCGAAAGAAGCAAACGTATTTCGACGGCAAATCAAGTTCGGATAACGTCCTACGGACCCAGAAGTACTCAGGCATCAAGCCTGTTAAAGTTTGGCGGTTACAAAAATCACTCGGCATTCCGAGGCAAATTCAAATCATCAAGCATAGAAGTTTTTTACCCCTCCTGCGGAGGGCTGGAAGGCGCAACAAACTCGTCCAGGTCGATCCCATCTGCGATCCGAGTGGCAGCCGCGATGAAGGTCTCCATGAAAGAACGGAAGTCATGCTTCCTAGTATTGGCCACCTTGAGAGACACCAGCTTGTCTTCTCTAGCTTCCTTGCAGTGGACGCGGACCAAGGACAGAGCGACGTCAGCACCGCACCTGGCAGAAGACTTCTTCCATTCTTGCACTCGACTCGGAACTTCGTTCAGTCGAGTCATCAGCGACTCAAGGTCGTTCTGAAGCGTTTCTTCTGGCCAGAGCGATGTGTCGATGCGCGACGTTGCGGCCTTCAGTCTTGCAAGGTAATCGACCACTGCAGCAATGCGGGACTCGAGGCGGAGCACGTTCATAGCAGTTTCATCCTTCACCGGAGAATTGATGGGATCCAAGCCAGTCTCCACTCGACTAGTCTCCTCTTCAAAGTTTTGGCAGAATTCTGTGGACACGATTCAAGGATAAGCTAATGCCCTTACAGCAAGTCAGTAATTACCAATCGGAGATAAGGGTTACCTTCGAGCATGAGGAATAGCTTCTTGGCGAGTCCTCCCAGATAAACCTCCAAGTCATTCTTCTTTCCCTGCCAGTTCACCAGCTTTGTCGTCCAGGACCATATTGGCATTCTTCAGTCGAGTGACTTCTTGGTTGGCCACGTCGAGAGCGCTTTCAGATTAGTGTTTTCTTCTTCAAGTTTGTTGACAGAAGCCAACTTCTCTTCTGCAAGTCTAGTCTTGTCTGCAGCCGTTTTCTGCGCCTCGGCAAGGTCAAGGTCCTTCTTCTTCAGAGCATCCCTCAGTTTTTCTGCGAAAATCACAATAAGATCAGATTCGGAGACAGGCAAGAAGCAAGGACAGTCGTCAAGATTCTCACCAAACATACCTTTTGCCTCCTCCTTCGCCTTCGTGAAGTTCTCTTGGACAAGCTTCTGGTCAAGCTCAAGCTGGATATACTTGTTCTCCAATTCGGTATAACGAGAAACAAGGTCACAAGATTTCTGCGAAAGTTCAGTCGACAAACATCAACGACAGATCACTTCCGAGTGACTAAAGGAAAAATCGTAGTATTTCTAAGACTACAGCTGAATCTAAACATTCAACTGTAGTCTCGGGGACTACACCCAGTGGGTGCACTCAGCGTGCCCCCACTAGTTCTATCAGCTAGACTCAGAGTCGATCAGTCGACCGGAAGCAGTTAACTGTCAAAAAAAAAATCAGACCATAGCGATTGCCAGCAATCGACCACGGTCTCGGGGACTACACCCAGTGGGTGCACTCAGCGTGCCCCCACCAGTTTCATTGTTCCACTCGACCATGCTCGCGTGAAACAAGTAAAGTGAGAAATCTCAAGACACAAAGACTATAGTCGACTGCCAGCAGTCCACTGTAGAATTGACACACCCAGTGGGTGCATGACAAATATCAAGATTTCCAGTAGGTGTTCAACTAACCTGGACATTGCTTTGGAGAGCTGAGCTCGCGTCATAAGCTGCTTGGCTGGCGGTTCGGATCGCCTTCACCTGCTCCATCATAATCCCGGCCTGGCGTATGGCTTCCTTGGCAGCGCTTGCTTGGTCCTCCGAGACGTGGTAGGTGGAGAAGAGACAAGGCGGGTCAGCACTCGACGACGAAGGGCGGGCAACCGTCAAAGGCTCCGCAAAGGACACGGTAGCCCGAGCAACGTTGCTCCCCTCTGGAATCTGTGGTCCAGGTGCTGACATAACCTGTGCAGCCTTGCCAACAGTCGCCTTCCTGCTCCTCCTCTGCCTCAGTGGCGCTTCGTCGTCATCGTCAGGAAGATTGATGACAATGTTAGGTGGAGCTGCAGAAGAAGTTCAAAATCAAAAATAAAGATTCAATCGACCGAAAGCGAAACCGCGCACATCATACCAGGATGAGAAGTAGCAGCATCTTCCATTTCTTGATCCTCATGCCTGGCTGAAGTCTCAGAAGTAGCAGCACTGCGATTTTCAAATATCAGTCGGTCAGCGATTGAGTCGACCAAGAATGGAAAACATGAGTTATGACCGTTACCCAGAAACAGTCGGAATCTCCATCCTCATCTTCGGTAGGGCCTTTGCCGGTTTTGACGGGGCCGCTCGGGGTTGCTTCGACGCCTTTTTAGTCGGCGCCGGTGAAGTTGTCCGAGGACATTTCGTCGATTGCCAGCAGGCGCGACTCCCTTGCCACGATCAGCCGCAGGGTCGTGGGCGAGCTGGACCTCCTTTCGGAATGAGGAGGCGCAACTTCCTCCTCCTCTTCCTCTCCTCTTCCTCCTCGTCAGAGCCTGCGTCTTCCTCACCCTCATCGGCGTCCGACTCCCACTCCTCTTGACTTCCACCTCTGCTTCCTTCCTCCTCTTCGGCCTGTGCCTGCGCCCCGTTGGGCATCGAGTACAACTCAGTGGTTTCCTGAAAGACAGCAAGCAAGACAAAAGTCAATCGACTAATCTACAATGAAACAGAATGGACGGAGCGATCGGAGGAAAATGGTCGTACCTTGTCCACCTCATAAGATTGGTCGAGTGGAACGATCCTCCTAGCTCCACGAGGGTTGTCCTTGTTCCCTGTGATGGCAGTCATCCACCTCTCCAGTGTAGCATCGTCGACCTCCTCTGGGTGGACCCGACTGGTGTCTTCAGTACCAGAATACAGCCACATCGGGTGGCCCCGGTACTGGAGTGGTTGGATGCGCCGCCGAAGGAAAACCTCCAGAAGGTCCATGCCAGTCACACCGTCACGAATCAACTGAACTACTCGCTCCATCAACATTTTTACCTGAGCCTTCTCCTCCGGAACTACTTTCAGAGAGGATGGCTTGTTCACTCGACTCATAGAGAAGGGAGGGAGCCCAGTCGACTGCCCTGGCGTCGACTGGTCTTGGCAGTAGAACCAGGTCGACTGCCACCCTCTGACTGACTCGGGAAGGGTCATAGCTGGGAAAGCGCTCTTACTCCTCATCTGGACCCCGAGACCCCCACACATCTGGATTACCTGAGTTCTCTCGTCATTGGGGCTGGCCTTTTTCACCGTCTGAGAACGACAAGTGAATATGTGTTTGAAGAGGCCCCAGTGCGGCCGACAACCCAAGAAGTTCTCACACAAAGATACAAAGGCGGAGAGATAGGCGATGGAATTTAGGGGTAAAAATGGTGAAGCTGAGCTCCGAAGAAATTCAGAAATCCTCAGAAGAAAAGATGCGATGGCAGAGAGAACCCTCGATCTACATGAGTCGCCAAGAGGATGCACTCACCCTCCTAAGGTTGCGGTTGCCACTCCGCCCCCGGAAGCCTCGCTGCTCCGTGCTCGATCAGCCCCTCGTTGGCTAGGTCGTCGAGGTCCTTCTGGGTGATGGTCGAGCGGATCCAATCCCCATTGGATCCAACCCTGCGGCAGGCAAGACCGCGATGAGGATCCACCCCGACTGGGCGCTCTCCTCTTCGCTTGCGCCGTCGCCTTCTTCTCCCGCTCCAAAGCCGTCGTCTTCTCCTTCACCATTGTCACTCGATGAAGCTGGAACGGAGCAGCGGCGCCGGGCAGTTGGCGAGCGCAGCAGATGAATCTGGAGACGAGGGAGGAGAAAATGAGGAGGCACTGTTCGAAAACCTCTACCTGTTCCTTATATGGGGTCACTTCGAGTGGCTGACAGGTAGGCCCAGGCAATCCTGTCAAATCCCGAAACAGTCGCGCAGGCGATACGTGGCGAAAAAGGCGGCGCGGGAATCGAGGCGTCCCTGCCTTATCCCATCCGAGTACCGCGGTCTTCTCCGCTTCGCGCGCTTCCCAAAATTCGGATCCCACTAAATCCGCTAACCACAGGGCAACTTGTCAGACGGAAGATCTCCTGCGATCCGTCGCTCGGAAATCTCCAAGTTCATAAAGTTCACTCGACAGATATAAAGAATGGATCAAGGCGACTGAACGAAAGTTGACACCCTCACTTGAAAGTCATTGATCCAGAGCAAAACACCTTTACAGCACCAGAAAGCAGGTCGGAAAGATTGCCAACTCCTTCCTCACTCAAACCTCGATCCATTCGGGGGCTACTGATGAAGTCATGTACCTAGGGTAGGGTTCATGAACCTGTCCAAGGTACCCTCCCCAAGGACATCTCTTAGAAGAAGCCGTCTTCTAGTCGACCAAGAGGGATTCCACTCGATGGACTAGAAGACACTCGACGAACCTGAAGACACTCGACCATGAAGACTCACTCGACCATCAGGAGTTCAGGATCTATTATGTATCCAAACGGTCTGTAATTAAGTAGTCTTAATGGTCATGATGGCACTTTATGTAGGGCGTTACCAGTAACGCCAGACCTTAATGTACTTTAACACTCTGCTACGTGGGCTGGCTGGGGTCTTGGCGTCCTCTATATAAGCCACCCCCTCCACTGGTAGAAGGGTTCGCACCCCTGTACCTCTCACACACATAATCCAGTCGACCGCCTCCGGGCTCCGAGACGTAGGGCTGTTACTTCCTCTGAGAAGGGCCTGAACTCGTAAAACACTCGTGTGTACAACTGCTCCATAGCTAGGATCTTGCCTCTCCATACCTACCCCCCATTCTACTGTCAGACTTAGAAGCACGACAGCGCGGGCGTTCTCCATCACGTCCGGCGGCGGGCGAGGGCTTATAGCCGGCGGCGCAGCCATCGTCGCAACAGAGATCGAAGACAAATCGTTCATCGGGTGCGGCGTCAAAAGATTTCCTGCCCAGTGTAAGACAAGGGGTTATGTGAAAAATACACTTAACTGGCTGGTTAGCAAACCCACCTTTCATCTATACCATCCGTCAATGATCCAACGCCCCAGGTCACAAGTTTCCAGATTTTCACTGATTAATGATTTTCACTGGATACTCCGCCATTATATATATATGACAACACTACATATATATATATATATATATATATATATATATATATATATATATATATATATATATATATAGGACAAATGTTTCCTACAGGCAGTGGTAGTTACCACCACTTGCGTTTTGTATGTTGTATGTAGTATCAGTCGAAACCGAGAGTATGTACGTGTAGTATGTAGTATATAACAATAATTAGGTAATATATATACAAATTTTTAGGTAGTATGTACCATTCTTTGAGTATGCTCTTTTTTACGTACAAATATGTACGTATTTCACAAATATAAAAAACTATGGGCTCATATGTAATTTTTTCATGTAACTTGTTTTGAAATATCTTAGATATAGTATACGAACATATTTAAAATAATAAAATAGTATATATATTACCATATGCTAGTATATGAGACATGTGGGGTAACTACCACCGAATGGTAGGATGGATTTTCCATATATATATATATATATATATATATATATATATATATATATATATATATATATATATATATATATATATATATATATATATATATATATATATATATACTAGCAAACATGCCCGTGCGTTGCTACGGGGCGGAGGGGCAGTGGTTCGAGAGAGAGGGGTGCCCGGAGGACTTCCACGTAGTGCATTTTTCTCGACTTTGAAGCACATTTTTCAAGAGTTTAGTTACTAATTTAAATATTTTGAAGTAAGAGCACATATGATGTTTTTCGTCTGTCTTCCACATGACATCGTAGATTAGACTGTCAATATATAGTGACAACGCATACTAAAAATATCATACACGCAACACTTATGTTGAGTGCACTGATATCGCACAAATAAAATGTTGCATAGTTTGCCTAGCGCCCAACCATATTGTGTGTGTGCTATCCACAAAGTCCTTCTCTATAGATGTACTAACTTCGTTACCTGTCGCAATATATGAAGGATTCTTCATCGGAATTGAATCTTTGCTTAGTGTGTTGCGCCTCAATTCACGGCTATCTTCTAGCTTTTTTCTCTGGTTGCATATTGGTGTATTTCTGCAAAAAAAAATTGAGGAATCAACGGGGGGGGGGTGTATTTTTCATGCACACTTTTTTATCTTCTGTGTTGACGCCATGTTTGCATATTTCTTCTTTACTTTTGTGTCTTTTTTAACTGGGTCGAATCTTTTATTATTTGTTAAGTTGATAGGCTTGCGTTTTTTCAGTTTTTAGTTGAAGCAATTTAGAAAGCAGAAAAATGATAACACAAACAGATGCAAATCCAACGTCTAGAAGAAAAAAATAGAACCAAACCAGGCAATGCACGGCGAGAAACAAATGATCAGGATGGACGCGTGCATGCATCACACGCTGGCGACGCGTATCGTTTGGCCGCACGCACCGCTGTCCATTCCTCCAAGCTTATCTTCTCACCCTCCCAATCATCCCCTATCTTATCTCTCCCCAACGCACTCCCTCCTCTGTCCGGCGAGGACCATGCGCAGCACTCCCCCTCTCAACGGCCGCCACTATAGGAGTACTAAAGAAAATATACCCTCCTCTCGCCCTCGTTTGCATCTACTACTCCAAGAACACACTAAATCAAGGGGAGCGCGCAGAGAAGCCATGGTGCATCCGGTGGCGGAGGCCGACGAGCGGAGCCCCTTCGGCCGGCTCACCACAGAGGCGTACTGCGCGCGCCACGGCGTCACGCACTCCTCCTCCACCTTGGTCAACCCGCGAGGGCTCCGCATCTTCACGCAGCGCTGGGCGCCCCCGTCCTCGGCGCCATCGCCGTCGTCCACGGCTTCACCGGCGAGTCCAGCTGGATGGTCCTGCTCACCGCCGTCCACTTCGCCAAGCAGGGCTTCGTCGTCGCCGCCGTCGACCACCAGGGGCACGGCTTCTCCGAGGGCTTCCAGGCCCACATCCCGGACATCGGCCCCGTGCTCGACGACTGCGAGGCCGGCTTCGCCCCCTTCCGCGCTGACTACCCTCCCCCGCTGCTCTGCTTCCTCTACGGGGAGTCCCTCGGCGGCGCCATCGCGCTGCTGCTGCACCTCACCAAATCAGACACAGGTGTCGCGCGCGCGAGCATCGCACCGCCCAGGGCCCGCAGCCCGCAGGCACTGAAGCAAGATGTGGACGCCCGCATCGTTCCGCTGCAGCCGCCGTCGGTGGGTCCAGGGCAGCACCTCCTCCGTGTCGCCCGTCAAACCACCGCCCCGGCCCCGGCGCCACCCGCAACAGCCCGACGCCGTGCTGCCGCGCCGAACCCGGCGAGGCGGCCTCCATTCTCCCAAGCGAGCACGCCTTCCATCTTATCGTCTTCCGCCGCGACGCCTCGCCCCAAGCGAGAAGGCCAGCCGCCGGGACGCCTCGCCCCCTTCCTAGGCTCGGGCGGCGCGGACGCCCGCCGTGACACCTCTCCCCTTCCTTGGCTACCGCGGCGACGCCTCGCCCATTCCTGGGCTCGGGCGGCGCGGACGCCGCCGGCAAGATGCGGTGGTGGAGGACGGCGCGCAGGCGCCGGCGGCGAGCGGCGTGCCCGGCGGTGGAGTACGGCAATGTATAAGCCGCGGCGGAGAACGGCAATGGACGCAGGGGGCTTTTTGCAAAATCCAACCGTTTTTTCAGGACCACACATTAAATAGGACTGCGGGTTGATTTCCAGAAAAACAGAGGTCCTTTTTGCAAAAGTTCCTTGACGACGGACGACCAGAAGCGATCGCTGCTTTATTAGTAGGTAAAGAGGTAAAGAGGTAAAGATAAAGATAAAGATAAAGAGGTAAAGATATATATATATATATATATATATATATATATATATATATATATATATAAGACAACACTATTATGATCATGGTATTAGAATAGTTATTTGGATCACGGCCAACGGCTGTATAGGCCCCGATGGACTCGTTTCCGAACTCCCGAACCGAGCAGTGACCACAGAAAGAAAAAAAGCCCACCCTCCCTCGATCTCCCACCTACCGCCCCCAACAGCAACGCACCCGCCGCCCCGTCCCCAACCGGCGGCGGCGCCGCCACCAACCCCCCAACCAGAGACGCGACCGCCGCTACCCCACCACGCCCCAACTAGAGACACCGCCGCCTCAAGATCCCACCGCCGCCGCCACCTGCGCACATCACCGGCGTTGTGGTCCCTGGCTTTCCCCGCCGCCGCGCCGAGCCTCCCACGCGCTCGCCTCCTGCCTCTGTGCACCGCCGCCCTACCTCCCGTGCGCAGCAGCCCGTCTCCGCGCACCACCGTCCCCCATCCGGCCATCCCACGCGCCGCCGCTTCACCTACATGCGCTTCTGCCTTCTTCCACCGTGGGGATGCCCTCCCTCTACCCTCCTTCTATGTTTTGTGCGACAGCATCCTGGCGCTGCGCTTCCACCATGGCCACCTGTAACCACCAAATAGTCGCTGTCGCCTGCAGTCCGACCTCATTCGCCTGCGCCGTTCAACTCCTTCCTCGAGTACGTTGGCGACGGATGCGTGCCACCCTCGTCTATGGATAAGGTGTGATCCGCCCTGATCCTCCCTAATCTTCTCTCATGGGGCGCACGACTCTCGGAGCACCTCGGGGCATCCTGCTAGGGCGCCGTTCAACTGGGCCACCTCGAGCACCATCTCGGGCCGCCGTTCAACTACACCAACTGGCATCGTTCAACAAACTCACCCGACAACGTCTCAGGCCGAGTCCCAGCGAGGGCCTGTGGCGGCGCTCGGTTGGTTGACCTTCTCGCAAGGGCCGCCTCGACCTTCCCGACGAAGGTTGCTTCCGGGGCAAAGGATCACCAGGTGCACGCAATCTGTCCTAACCGGCCCATCATCACGCTGCTGGGTGAAGATCCGCTAGCCTGAAGACGCGAGAGGAAGACTTTCCAGCTAAAGCTCCCGTTACACTTTCTGCCAATGCTGCTTTTCGTTCTCTCCCGATGAAGGTGATGCCTTTATTTTGTTGGATAAGCAAGAGTACAAATAGATGGAGAGAGATACAGAGCATATGACGAATTAGATAAACGAATACCAGGGTAAAACTGAAAGTGTGTGTGCGATGCAGATAGAGTACTACTTGTACAGGAGGTGGTCAGGTGGGCATGTACTAGTTGAGATGGCTATATACCAGGTTCTAGTACATTTATATGTTGACCGCCGTGAAGGTCTAGTACGGCTATATGCCAAGTTCTACTACGGCCATACTCCTACTATCAGGGTTTCTGCGTGACTTGCTGCTGCTAAGAGCATGTCTAGTAGTACCCTCAAACCCTAAAAAACAACCATTTTTTTATGGGTTGAGACGAAAAAAAACACAAAGACTAGAACCCTTTAACCAAACCTGTAAACAATTTTAAGGGTTAGAGCCGGGTCGCTCTCCCAGCCTCTAAAAGTGAGGGTTGGAGAGGGAAAACAACCCCAACCTCTATTTGTCAGTTGCGCGCGCGCGGGAAAAAATCAGGTTCGTCGCCCGCCTCCTCCCTTGCCCCGCCCCCAATCGCCGCCGGCCGCCGCGCGCCATGGAGCCGCCGCCCGCCCCTGTCCTCACGCCCGCCTCCTCCCTTGCCCCGCCCGTCGCCCCGCCCCAATCGCCGCCGGCCGCCGCGCGCCCCCGTCCTCACGCCTGCCTCCTCCCTTGCCCCGCCCATCGCCCTGCCCCCAATCGCCGCCTCCGCGACGCCCACGTCGGCCCAGCAGCCGCCCGTCCCGAGCCAGGCGCAGGTCGCGTCGGTGGTGGCCGACACCCACGTCCTCGACGCCAAGCGGCGGCGTGCTGGCCAGCACGTCGTCCCTCCGCAGCCCGCAGTCGCCCTGGCCCCCGCCTCCTTCCTCGCCCCGCCGCAGCCGCCCACCACCAAGCGTCGTCGGAAGACGTCATCGGTTGGGCCGAAGGGTGCTGTGGTGGCCAAGCTCACCGCGGGAGGGACCCCGGTCATGAAGAGGACCACCTCCCGGACGAAGACCGCGCCCGTGCCCCCAATCGCCGACCCTCCGCCCGTCGTGCACGAGGTGCTCGACAGAATGCCCCAGGTCCTCGACGGAATATTCCGTTATAAGGATTGGGTTTGAGGTTCTAGTATTTGCCCCTGTTTTTCAACCCTTAAAAGTGTCAAAAAGTGGCACTTCTCAATCCTTAGAACTGCTTTAAGAATTTGAGGGTTTGAGGGTTCTACTAGTAATGCTCTAACTACTATACATGTGTGCTTGCGGGCTACTTGTTGGACGTGTATTCGTTCTTTTTTCATGTTACATACTCACGATATTTGCTAGCTTTGGTCGTCGCCTGCTTGTACATCCCATTGAGCTATAGAGAAAGAAAATGCATAAGGGAGGGACATTGTAGTGGTTAAAAAATAAATAAGAGAGAATAAGAGCAAAAAAGCGTGTGGTGGGAAACACTCACCGCTTTACCACAAATGGCCCACCACGGAAATGTTGCGTTTGGACAACAAAGACTATAGTCATTTTGTAATTAGCCTAATGAATCTTTGTACCTTAGTATGATGTGTTGGCCTCTTAATCTCTTTTCTCTTATGTTGTATTATTTCATGAAGTTCAATATTATCTATGGAAGCAAAAAAAAAATAGTCTTGTTTTAATATATTGGTTTCAATTCAAAAACTATAATACAGAGAAGCCCGAGTAAGGACAAATACTACAACAAAAAAGACATCCAAAAAGGAGCAAAAGAACACAAAACATACATGACATGAAAAACAAGAAGAAAACAAAAAGCTTCACCCAAAAAAATGCTAACTCTGGAAGTTCAAATATAATTAATTAGATAGTTCAAAGATAATATTATGGTTGTACAAAAATATTAAACAAGGATTTTCTGTTTTTGAATTTTTATACCAAACTACAAATTAAATTAATCGATATAATTAATGTTTGTAACAATTTTTTTTACGTATCCAACAAAACAAAGAAGGTCAGATTAAAATAACGAAATAATTTAGAAAAGTTTAATAAGAAAACAGAGCTTCCCCATTTCTTCAAAGAGACCCATAAGTTTTTAAAGTAAAATAACGGAGCGGTTCGATGTTTATTACAGAACTAGGTTATTTCCCATTACTAAAGAATAAATCAAGAAATCATAAATAAAAATGGAGTAGTTCAAAAAATAACTAGTAGTTCAAACAAAAATGACGGAGCGGTTCAGTGTTTATTTAAAAAAATGTAATTTACATTTCAAAAAAGTAAAACCAAAAAGAAGTTCAATAAGAAAGAACAAAGGAGTTCAAAAAAGGTTTATAACAAACCATTTTCCCCATTATATAAAAACCTAGAAATTGAAATTAAAATAACAAAGCAATTTCATATTTATTAAAAAACCTCGTTACATTGCGAAAAGAAATAAAACCAAGAAGTCCAAATTGAATTAATAGAGTATTTCAATGTTTAAAAAAACTCAATTTTTCCTTGCAACTAAAGAATAAAATCAAGAAAATCAAATTAAGAAACGAAGTAGGTTGATGTATATGGAAAACTCAATTCTTTCCATTTCTAGGGGAAAAATTAAAAATGTGTAATTGATTTAAAAAAATTGTTTAACGCTTATTTGAAACCCTATTTTTTCAAAGAATAAAACTAAGAAGTTCAAATCAAAATAACAGAGAAGTTCAAGGTTTATAAGAAACTCGGATTTTCCTCGTTACTAAAGAATAAAATGAAGAAGTTCAAATTAAAATAAAGGGATAGTTTGATGTATACGAAAAACTCAAATTCTTTCCGTTCTCTATGGAAAATAAAAGCATGAACAATTCAAAAAAGTTTGATGCTTATTTTAAAATATATTTATTTCTAAGAATAAGGCTAAGAAGTTTAAAATAATAGAGAAGTTCGATCTATATAAAAAAGTCAGATTTGTTGCAAGAAGTTCACGTGTACCTTTGTGCATGGTTCAAAATTTATATTTTTGGGCGTCCGACCTCCAATTACATGTTTTAAAATGGCAAAAAATGACGTCCGACCTTCAATTGCGTGTAATTCAACATATATACAAAAATGTGAGAAGTTCATAGTGAAAACAATGAGAAGTTCAAGTACTTCAAGGAATGCATTTCAGGTGAGAATAAAAGTGTATAGAAAAATAAAATTTTAAAAAGTTTGTTGAAAGAAGTTCAAGTGCTCTTTCCGGGGAAGTGCAAATTTTTTTGCGAGAGAGGTTCACCTTGTATTTCCATGTTCGATTTATTCCTTATAAAAATTGAATACAATTCTTTACTCAAAATATAAAAAAGTGAAGTTCAAATTGAAATAACAAAGAAGTTCGGAGTTTATTAAAACATAGTATTTACCTGCTCAAAAAACAAAAAACACAACACCATTTTTTGCACTTTTAAAAACAACTCATAAACGAAAAAAATGTTTGCTAGAAGTTCAAGTGCTTGGCGAGGAAAAGTTGAAAAATTCTTCTGACAGAGGTTCAGCGTGTATTTAGATGTCCAAAATACATAAAAAATATGTTATTTTTTGTGTTCTAAATAATTCTCTCAAACCAGAGAGAAGTTCAAAGTGATAACAACCGGAAGTTCATGTACTACATGGTGTGTATTTCATATAAGAAAAAATACAAAAAAAGTGAAACAGGGTGAAGTTCAAACAGAGATGCCCCAGAAGTTCAACTACTTCACGTAGTGTAAAAAACACCACGTAAAAAATTAGCACGTCAAAAACAGAGTGAAGTTCGAACAAACACGTCCTAGAAGTTCAACTACTTCACGCAGTGCAAAAAACAACACGTTAAAAACAGTGTGAAGTTCGAACAGACATGCATGAGAAGTTCAACTACTTCATGCAGTGTATTTCCATTCGCGATGAAGGCAGAAATCATGATCTCGTCATTTTCTAATTTACTTCAAAACAGTAGGAAATCATTTGTGTAAGTTCAAGTCCTCGGTCGAAGAAAGTTAAAAAATTTATTGTGAGAGAGGTTGTACAAAAAAAATATCATTTGTGTGACATTCACGAATCTATGAGAAAATTACAAATGAAAATACATCACGGAAGTTCAACGTGAAAACAGCTAGAAGTTCAACTACTACATTGAATGAATTTAAGATGAAAAACTTTTAAAACCGTTGCGAGTATGAAAAAATGATCAACACGGGAAAGTTGCGTGTCTACAGAAGCTTTCCATCGGTATATCACTTGCTCAATTCCGGTGAGTGTTTCGATGCGTGGATGGAGAGCTACGGGCAAAAAAAGCACATGAAAAACAGAGTGAAGTTCAAGGTTTCATACCGAGAAGTTCAGGTACTTCACGCGATGCATTTTGACGAATCTATTTCGTGATAAAGGCAGAACGAATGATCTCGCCGTTTTTGAAAGTACTTGAAAATGGTTGGGAATCAAAGAAAACTATCAACATGAAAAAGTTTCGCATTTTCCGTAGCTTTTCAATGGTATATAATTTGCACCATTCCGATAAAGTTTGTACAAAATACTGCAAAAATACGTTTTTCGCCATTTTCGAAACTGACTTAAAACCGTAAACAATTGGGAGAAATAATACATACCATAAAGTTTCGCATTTGTTCAAGCTTTCCAACGCCATATCATTTTCTGCATTCGAACGCACGGTTAAAAAATTAGCTTGAAAATATGAACTCAGTAGGACTTGTACTGTTTTCTAAATTACTCTTAAACGTTCAAAATGAAAGAGTAGCACATTTTCATAAGCTTTCCAACGCCGTATCATATGCCTCAATTGGATTAGCCGTTTAGAAATGACGTCGAAAATACGAGCTTTCCTGTTCGGTTTGCAAAATTTTACGTTTTTTGAAATTACTCTTTAACCATAGAGAATTAGAGAAAACTTTCAACATGTGGAAATAGCAGTTTTGCAGCAGCTTTCCAATGCCATATTATATGCCTCATTTCGATAAACAGTTTAGAAATGCGATCGAAAATACGATTCACGTTTTTTGTGTGAAGAAAAAACGGTTTTCAAAACTGCTCTTAAACCGCTTACATTTTGCCAAAAATTTAAGTTGGGTCATGATACTGGTGTCCATAGCTTTCCAACGGTATATCGCAAGCCTCATTTGGGCAATGTTGGCGGAAGTTCAACCTAGTTCACACGGAAGTTCAACGTACTACTAGCGGGGCAGGTGAGGTTGTGATCAGAATATTATTCTCATCCCGTGATCAGAATAGTGTTTATGTATATATATATGGGGAAATCCATCCTACCAGCCGGTGGTAGTTACCCGATATGTCTCATATACTACCATGTGGTACTATATATACTACTTTATCATTTTAAATATATTTATATACTATATCTAAGATATTTCAAAGCAAGTTACATGGAAAATTACATATGAGTCCATAGTTTTTGTTATATTTGTGAAATACGTACATATTTGTACGTAAAAAAAGCATACTCAAAGCATGATATATAGTACCTAAAAATTAGTATATATACTACTTAATCATTGTTATATACTACATACTACACGTACATACTTTCTATTTTGACAAATACTACATACAACATACAAAACGCAAGTGATGGTAACTACCACTGCTTATAGAAAATATTTGTCCTATATATATCCAATGGGATGTAAGTTAGCATAAACTATTATTGTTGACATTACCCTTGAGGTAAGACCTTGGGAGGCAACACTATAAGTCCCTATCTTTCTGTGTGTCCGATTAAAACTCCATAACCATAAGTATTGCGTGAGTGTCAGCAATTGTGAAAGACTAAATGATAGTTGAGTATGTGGACTTGCTGAAAAGCTCTTATGTTGACTCTTTCCGATGTTATGATAAATTGCAATTGCTTCAATGGCTGAGATTATAGTTTGTTAGTTCTCAATGAAGTTTCTAACTCATACTTGACATTGTGAATAGATTGTTACTTGAGCATAAGAAATCATATGACAATATATATATGGTGCTGTTATAAGAATGATCATGATGCCCTTCATGTCTGTATTTTATTTTTATCGACACCTCTATCTCTAAACATGTGGACATATTTTTCGATATCGGCTTCCGCTTGAGGATAAGCGAGGTCTAAGCTTGGGGGAGTTGATACGTCCATTTTGCATCACGCTTTTATATCGATATTTATTGCATTATGGGCTGTTATTACACGTTATGTCACAATACTTATGGCTATTCTCTCTTACTTACAAGGTTTACATAAAGAGGGAGAATGACGGCAGCTGGGATTCTGGGCTGGAAAAAGAGCAAATATTGGAGACCTATTCTGCACAGCTCCAAAAGTCCTGAAACTCCACGAAAGTCATTTTTGGAATTAATAAGAATTATTTAGCGGAAGAAATACCTGAGGAGGGTCACCCACCGTCCACGAGGGTGGGGGCGCGCCCACCCTTACAGGGCGCGCCCCCTGCCTCGTGGGCTCCCTGGCAGCCCTCCGGTGGCCATCTTCTGCTATATGAAGTCTTTTACCCTGGAAAAAATCACAAGCAAGCTTACGGGATGAAACTCCACCGCCACGAGGCGGAACCTTGGTGGAACCAGTCTAGGGCTCCGACGGAGCCATTCTGCCAGGGAAACTTCCCTCCGGGAGGGGGAAATCATCACCATCATCATCACCAACGATCCTCTTATCGGGAGGGGGTCAATCTCCATCAACATCTTCACCAGCACCATCTCCTCTCAAACCCTAGTTCATCTCTTGTATCCAATCTTTGTACCAAAACCTCAGATTGGTACCTGTGGGTTGCTAGTAGTGTTGATTACTCCTTGTAGTTAATGCTAGTTGGTTTATTTGGTGGAAGATCATATGTTCAGATACTTAATGCATATTAATACTCATCTGATTATGAACATGAATATGCTTTGTGAGTAGTTACGTTTGTTCCTGAGGACATGGGTGAAGTCTTGCTATTAGTAGTCATGTGAATTTGGTATTCGTTCGATATTTTGATGAGATGTATGTTGTCTCTCCTCTAGTGGTGTTATGTGAACGTCGACTACATGGGTTGCTAGAGTAATAGAAGCTTAAACCCTAGTTTATGCGTTGCTTCGTAAGGGGCTGATTTCGATCCACTAGTTTCATGCTATGGTTAGGTTTACCTTAATACTTCTTTTGTAGTTGAGGATGCTTGCAATAGGGGTTAATCATAAGTGGGATGCTTGTCCAAGAAAGGGCAGTACCCAAGCACCGGTCCACCCACATATCAAATTATCAAAGTAACAAACGCGAATCATATGAGTGTGATGAAAACTAGCTTGACGATAATTCCCATGTGTCCTTGGGAGCGCTTTTCTTATTATAAGAACTTGTCCAGGCTTGTCCTTTGCTACAAAAAGGATTGGGCCACCTTGCTGCACCTTATTTACTTTCATCGCTTGTTACCCGTTACAAATTATCTTATCACAAAACTATGTGTTACCTACGATTTTAGTGCTTGTAGAGAATACCTTACTGAAAACCGCTTGTCATTTTCTTCTGCTCCTCGTTGGGTTCGACACTCTTACTTATCGAAAGGACTACAATAGATCCCCTATACTTTTGGGTCATCAATGGCCAGGCGAGTTGGCCCGCAGCATGAAGCCGCCGAACACAAAGATCTGGCCGGGAAGGAAAGCCTCCCCCCCAGGCAGCGTTGTTGTAGATGATTGACAGAGCAATCAAACCTTTTGGTGACGACGCGGCGGAACTCTCAATGAAAGCACCAATGTCGGTGTCAAAACTAGCGGATCTCGGTTAGGGGGTCCCGAACTGTGCGTCTAAGGTTGATGGTAATAGGAGGCGGGGGACACGATGTTTACCCAGGTTCGGGCCCTCTCTATGGAGGTAATACCCTACTTCCTGCTTGATTGATCTTGATGAATATGAGTATTACAAGAGTTGATCTACCACGAGATCGTAATGGCTAAAACCCTAGAAGTCTAGCATGTTTGATTATGATTGCCTCTACGGACTAAGCCCTCCGGTTTATATAGACACCAGAGGGGACTAGGGGTGTACAAAGTCGGTTACAGAGAAAGGAATCTTCATATCCGGGCGCCAAGCTTGCCTTCCACGCCAAGAAGAGTCCCATCCGGACACGAGAGATAGTCTTCTATCTTCTATCTTCACGGCCAAACAGTCCGGCCATGCTACATAGTTCGGTCGTCCGAGGACCCCTTAATCTAGGACTCCCTCACCCGACGTTTTGCTGCTGAGGCGCGGGTGGCGCGGGGGGCAGCGGGAAATACCCGGGCGGCGAGGGGGGCCGCGGCTGATGTGATGGTGGCGTCGGCGGTGCGGGTCCGCCATGAGAAGTGCGCGCGGTGAGGACAGTGTGCTGCACCTGCTGCTTCACCTTTTCCGTCTGTCGTTCCTCGAGCTTCAAGTATGCGACAACGATCTGAAAGGTGGGATCAGGCAACAAAGTGAGATTAGAAGCGGCATTGCCGAAGTTTTCATTAAGACCGGCGGTGAGAGTGCTAAGCATGAGCTCATCGGAAACTTCTACACCAATGTCGCGAAGTTCGTCGGTGAGCATCTTGAGCCGCATGCAGTAGTCATCGATGGTGGAGTCATCTTGATGACACCCGAAGAACTCTTACTGCAAAAAAACAAAGTGCCAAAGTTTGTTGTCGGTGAAGAGCGTGTTGATCTTGTTCCACATGGCGCAAGCATCGTCGTCCTAGCGACGGCCGTGTGGAAGATGTCCTTCGAGAAGGTTTGATAGAACCATCAGATGAGCGTGGCCTCGATGGCAGACCACTCCGGGTCGGCCTTCATGACTGCGCTGTCGACGGAGCCGTCAATGTGCTCGGTGAGGTAGTACTCGTGGAAGACAAGAGGCTGAAGTAGGTCTTCCATGCATAGTACGAGGAGCTGGAGTGGTCGAGGCGGACGGGTACACGGGCCTCGATGTTGAGATCACGGATGGCAACGGCGGAGGGTTCGGGTCCGGCGAAAGGGTTGGAGCCGTTGGAGAAGGTGGATCCCGGGGAGTCCATGACAGCGGCGGCGGCTAGGGAATAGGCGGTGGCGGTTTGGGTGGGCGGCGGCGGCTGCGTCTAGGCGGCTGCGACGGCTAGGGTGAGTAGCGGCGGCGACGACTCGGGTAGATGGCAGCAACGGATGGAGGGGTGTTGCGGGTAGGGTTAGATGAGAAAGCAACTAGGGTTTAGGGTAGGAGAAGGAGATGGCAGTGGCAGAGAAGGGAGGTGCGGCGGCGGCGCTGGTAGAGGGGTAGCGGCGGCGGGGTGCGGCGTGGCAAGAGATGGGCGAAAGCGATTAAGATCACGTGCTAAACTGATACGATGTTAGATGAGAATTAGGGATTGCATGCATCGACAATGATTGATTGTGTGCATAAGCACATATATAGGTAAGAGGGGGGGGGGGGGCTCTACTTGTCTCTCAAGAAATACAAATATACGGGAAAGAGAGGAGGCACGGCAGTACAAAATACACAAGCCCTAGTACTATACATGTGCACAGACAACGTATGCTCAACAAGATGGATGGAGTATGTTTCTCTGCCATGGCACATATACATACAATATAGTAATAGCTCGTACTCCCTCCGTTCAAAAATTCTTGTCTTAAATTTATCTAGATACAAATGTATCTAACACTAAGATGTGACTAGATACATCCATATTTAAGCAAATTTAAGACAAGAATTTTGGGACGGAGGAAGTATTTGTTTTCTGGTATAAAGAGCCAATGGCGATGAGGATGGTTCAACAAATAATAAGCATGTTTTCATGTGACTCTTGGGAGATAAAAATGTTCATGGAAACAAGTTATGCTGTGTGTTGGGTGCGTACAAAAGATGTGGCATTCCTTACAAATACCCAATGTGTCACACTACTATGCGGTACAACTGCACGCTTCATGATCCATTCAACGGCAAAGCTGCTCTCTCCCAAAAGAAAAGAAAATGAAAGAAGAAAAAAGCTGCTACACACAAGAGTAAACAAATTTTTTTGCCCCTTATTGTTTCTTTGCTCTTAAACGAACGAAGCTAGGCTATATGTCGAAGGGAGTAACGGAGCAGTACGCATTATTTCTTCTGAGCGTAGTGGTGACGAGTCTGCTAGCTAGCGGGTGTAGGCGACGATCGCTGGTATCGGTTGAGGTCATCCCAGACCAAGTGCTCGACCTCCTCCCACGACGTTGCACTTCTCAGCTCCTTCCACAGCCCAAATATAGCCGCCAACACGTTGTCCTCGTGCAGCAGGCAGTAGCACCTGTAATGTAAGAGCACCGCGCATCAGAGCCAAACATGTTTCTCCCTCCCTTGGGAGACCGACCGACTGACAAACCAACAAGGATCACTGATCATTCCGAGATAGAGCGCAGGGAAGGATAAAACACGGATAATGTGGACTGCTCTGATTTACTATTTATGTATGTATGCACTTACATCGCGCGGTATGATGCAGTGCAGAACTTCGAATTTCGCACCGAATAGTAGATATCATTGTTTGATTTCCCTCTCAGGAAAGGAAGCTGGTAGCTTCCTAGGTACTCCCTGAGAAGATCAATATCCCCACGGAAAACATCCAGGTGCAGCGGAATCAAGTCACATAGAGGATCCCCTGTTACGACAAACAGTTTTTTGTCGCAATCAAATTAAGATCAAATAAGTATAAACTTTGTTTTTACAATCTAACAGAAGTTTTCACAGTGCAGACTGGTAGATATGAGCAGCTCAATTTAAACATTTTTACAGATATATAGTTATCCCATCTTCGGTTTCAGATGCCAGTATTACGCAAACTATTTCGTTAAATGTTCAAATGAAGCAATGTCAGATTTCCAGGGAACAAAGTGAACTGGCTGCTTACCGATGGACAGATCACTGAAGTCAATTATATTAATTGCATCCAGTTTCTCCAGATCTCTGTCACCAGTGCTTTTGGCATCAGTGAGGGACCTCTGAGTAAGAATGTTATCGTCCATAATATCTGAATGTATCCAACAAGGGAATGTGTACACTGAGTCACCATCGTCATCCTGATTGTCCAATCATACCATTAAACACAAAGTTCGACCCCAGATGCATATGAAGAACACGAAATTGAAAAAGTACCTTAACGAACTTGATTAGAGAGCTCATATCAGCAGGGAGATATTCTTCAGCCTTCTCAATTAAAACTGTTGGGACAGTACCCCCCCTTCACAGATATGTAAACAATGTTGAGGTATGAGGCAGCGTATGGAATTCTATATCAATATAATATTATGGATTTATGGTAGGCTTGTAGCATTTTGGCTAAAACAACTCAATACCAAATCAATGCATAGTCATTGCTACTTATATTTTGCTAATGTTGAAATGTTAAAATAATTTTGTCAAAAAACCATTTAAAAGAAATTCCGTCAAAAAAGAAATGTTAAAACAATAAATAATGTAATGATTATTTATTGGATGCCTGCCTCTACAATTTTTTTGTAACCCAATACACTTTAGTAGAGGATTTTAAGTTGCAAGTGAACCACTCTATAATTTGACAATATCTTCTTAATCACTTTACATCGACTGTGGTCTGTGGACACAAAATTGATTTGCAGACCCACAGTTATCGGATAAAATAAACCTGAGCAACAAAATGTCCTGTTTTAGTAAAACTCATAAAAACTAGCCAAACAAACCTGCTTTAGAAGTTTTTCACTTACCAGTTTGCTAGGTGCTTCTTTATATTATTCTTTCTTCCGTTTAGAGTAGAAATTACTTGTTTCCATTCAGGTGGATCACTGTCTCTCACATTATTGTCTTCAGGTTTGGGTAATGGTTCCCCATGTGGAAGGGGTAATAAATGGATATTTCGCATTTGAACTCCCAAGGATGATGCCAGATTCAAAAGGTCAGCCTTGGACAATGTATCACGGCTAAGAAAAATGAAGAGCACAGTAAGCACGTATTTACATAATTAATTAAGTAATTACTCCCATTTTCACTTGACAAATGAATACAACTTACACACGAGCAAAGATATCCCCTTCGCATTTTCTGGTAACCATGTAAGGCCAAATAGGTTTGTTTGAACATTCAGTGGAACTATCCATTCCAAACTGTTGTTTGCTCCATAATCCAAGAGGAAAACAGCTGTTTGCATAAGAAAGCTCCAGAGGATAGTATTTAGCCAAAACATCTGGCATTCCTTTTCCATCCCATGGGACTGTTCTGTAGACGCCATCTTCGTACACAAGAAATCCACTTGCAATGATCTCAGGGATGTGGTTGATCAAAAGCGAGCCAACTTTTCGCAGAAGATCATAGAACTCAAGCTGCATCAGGAAAGTGATCAATATCGTGAGTGTTGCATTCAATTTTATTAAGTTGCAGAACCAATGCAACATTACCTCTGTGCCTAAACCATGGGCAGAATAACCCAGGCCTCCTTCAGCATAGATTTTAATCACATAGTCAGAAACAATGAAGACCTGAAAATTTGTGGTACAGGTTATATTCACATACCATGCAACAATGAGTGTATATGCAGCGTAATATGACACTAACTGGCACCAAAGGAGTATCTTAGAATCTCAGATATGTTTAATGTCTTGGCATCGGCGCATAGCAGTGAGCAAGTATGTATATCTATAAATCTTCTAAAGCCGGAACCAACCTTGCAAGGTTGAACCACAGATGCAGTAACAAGTAAACCAGGATATTCTACACGAATCAATTTCTGTAGATAACCCTAACACGTCGAGTAAGTATTTCGAACCAACACGAATTATATGATACTAACACGCCAGAATTTTTTATCGACAGTTCTAAATCTGAGACAGCAAGTAAAAGTAATTGTATACTACTGGGTTGCTACCTGTGCCAACAGGAAGCTTCTCATCCTCTGACGGTGGTGGTAAACTATGACATGCACTTATTTCCTCTAAGCATGCATACCATTTGTCCACACTTATTGCTAGGCATGCACCCTACAGAAATAGACATATATATTGGCACAAGGAACAGAACATTATCAAGAAACAGATATATAAACCACATGGTATTTCATATAAAAATTGACAAAGTAAAATTTATGTAAATGATGGAACAAAGATCACCTTCCATATTAGTCCTCTCAGTTCAGGCTTAAGAACCCATAGCCTTCGCAGCCATTCTCTTGCTTCTCTCTGGCCAATTGGATTAGTAGGACTCCAGACAGAAGTATAGTGATATTTTTCTTTCTCAAGAAATTGGGATAAGAAACCTATATCATACGAGAAAACTTGGTTCTCCAAACTTTCATGGACGTCTGAGAACTCAAACGAAGCACACTGATTTGCACTGTTTGAAGCTCTTACGGACCCTGAACCTTTCAGTCTTTTTTCTGCACGAGTCATGTCATTGTGGTTCCATGCAGTCATTGTTCCAGGTGGATGATTTTCAATATCTCTAATAATTTTTTCCGGAACAGCAAGTAAGCCAGCACGACAAACTCCTTTGTGACAATGACCAGGTGCCATGTCTAGACATACATGCTCAAAATTCGATTGATTGACAAAGTTTTGTGTAACTGCAACAGTAGTCTCAAGGTTTAGAACACAATGCCACCATCCACTAGGAACAAATATAGTCTCTCCTGGTAATTGTGTGCATTCCAGTGGTTTCTCGTGTTCAGCAAAGATGAGGATAGATATCAAGCCACCACTGCAAACGATCAAACTAATGTGAAATGATATGGGGGTAAAGTTTGGAGAAAAGCAAAAACAGTAATAAGTTAATTACCTGCAAAGACGTTGGAGTCTCAATGTCAACATCACCATCCTCATCACTTACATGTACCGTGACACCACCAGGCACTCTTCCTGGAGGGTACAGTGCCCATCTATGAAAAAACGTGGATATCATTAATGGAAACACAAATTGTCTCTTCCAATTTTTCAGCATTCTACAACATGGGACAATCAGCTTTAACAGGTCAAGAGGAATACAAATTTAGGTTGTATAGCATATCATCACACCGTTCACAGTATAGGGTTACGATTTTTAAGTTCCAATTAAAATACAAAGCAAGCACTCAAGTTGAATCACATCTTTCTACTGCCCACAGCTATCTTCTGTCTCTGTTCAACATATATGAATATGCGTAAGATTCTCGCATGATTCTCTCTCACTCCCAAGACATTAACTATGGACATCCTGACTAAATTTGTCTATCGTTAATTCAACACACCCAATTGGCTGATTATTTCTGAACAACTGTTTTTTCACATCATTACAAAATAAGCAACACACAGAACAGCGACCACAAACTGCATCAAAATAGAAGCACTGCAATGACCTTAAAGAGCCAATAGGCAAGAAATTTTGCAAAAGATCTGTGAACGTTTATTTAAGGACCCTGATAAGTGCCACATGTCAGGTATGAGCACATGGCAACTCCGAACGTTTTTTATGGGAAGTTTAGTGACGCGAGGATGGCAACTTTAGTTGCCAAGCATGGCAACTTTCATGCTTCAGTTTATTTTCGACAGAAATTGCCGTGTGTCACTGGAATTTGCCATCCTTGCGTGACTGGAATTGCCATGGAAAACATCAGGGCCGAATGCCACGCACCTGAGTGTGACACTTATCATTTGGGTTATTTAACTGCTACTAGTAGCTTTCAAATTTACAATTACATGGTGAATACCACAGCTTGAGTACACTACCGAGTAAATACGCACACATATATATATAACACATGATCCAACCTTTTTCGGCCACAAAGAAGAGTATTCCACGCACTGGTTAATCCTGGATCAACATGCCAAGAGGCACCTGATCTTTCTGGTCCAATAATAAGCCATCTGAAAGCAGGTCTTTGTTCATAATCCAAGACACAAAAAGATCTTCTTGAAATAAATGAGGGACTCTGTAATCTTCCAATAGTGCTGGTGTTGTTTCTCCAAACTGTAACAATTTTCTGAACTAATTTTTTTTTTCTTTTCATAACTTTAGTAGTAAATGAAATGAAGTGATGATTACCTTATCATCAAATATATAAAGAGGATCTTCGTCATGCTGGAGTTCCATGTAAGAAACATAGTCTTTCAGTTTCATTATTATCTTCTTAGGGCTTCTCTGTGATATCCTAAATGTAACTTCACCATAATCATGCACCAGCTGCTGAATTGTCCATTTAGTCCTTGCTGGCCAGGTTTCAGCCAGCTTACCAAGCAAAACCTAGTTGTGCAATACGATCAGTATGATTTCAGAAAAACATCATTGCAAAACAATAATGTAGAAAATCCACATGTTGTAAATCTGAATTAAAAGCAAAAGATAATTCAATTCTTACTGGGCCTTTTCCATCATACTGAGAATGGAAATGATCCAAAGAAAGGTCATCCTTTCTTTCCACATGTCCATTGTCAAAGGAATAACTACTCAAAGTAGTAAAACATCTATACCATCTCCTGTATAAGAACAAGGAATTGAATCCTGCATGAAAATAAGTATGAATAGGGAGATAAACAAGGCAAATAGAACAAACATAAAGTAGATGTACCATACCATCAAAATGATGAGCCTTCTGCTCAAGCTCACTATTTCCGGAGCGAAGACTAAGCCTGAAAAGGAAGCAATCAGTGTCTAACCTTTTCAGTCAGTTTAGGATTATTTTCGAATACAGAATGTAGCACGACAAGATAGAATGGTCATATACCTAGACAATGTTGTTTTCTTCCAGGAACCTTTGTACTCAAGATGACCACCAACAGAAAGATATTTACTCATCCAGAGAGGTTCCTCGTTGCAAAGTATGTACATGATACTGCAAAGTGCAAAATGATTTAAGGTACCGCTTCATCCTACCACCGTTTTAAGGTAGAAAGACAAACATAACAGATGTTCTTAGCTCATGATCTCTAGATAATGACAATGTCATAAATCAGGAGCTACTCCCTCTGGTCCTCTAAAACCTGCCGTTTAGGACACAAACATGGTCTTCAAAATACAATTTGGACCACTAGTTTCTTTAAAATCATCCATAAAATCTAAAAAAATTGTATATTATGGAAATACTTCTCGAGACAAATTCACTGATTTTCAGGTATCTAATATAAATGTTCGTAAAGATAAAACTGGTAGTCAAAATTTCAAAAAATTGGCTCTACCTTTGTCTAAAACGACAGCTTTTACAGGACTGGAGGAGTATGCTTTTATACCTGTCCAGCCCAAAATAGATGATCTTTTTATTGCAGTGCATACGGAACATGAAAGAAACTAGTGCTTCACGATTTTTGTCTATTTAGCTGTATAATTATTATGTTTTTACTTCTACTACTGCTACTACTAGTAGTCTAGTACGATTACCAATACCAATAAGCATTTTCTGGATTGTTGCATAAGAAAAAAAAACATTGAGAAACAAAACAACTCGCTAACATCTATTTCGGACCGGAGACAATACTCTGATAGTAACTTCAATTTCCATGTCTTCTAATTCTCTGGAACAAACTGATTGTTATATTATACTTAAAGAGTTATGATACCAAACACATGAAAGGATCGGCCCTACATATGCAGGCCTGGCTTAGTTACATATACGCCATGGAGCAGTCTAATTCTAGAGGATAAACATGAAGAACGGATCAAATATGTCTTCGGTCTTGGCAGCGAGGCAACTCTCTTCGTCTTAAATCTTAATTCACAGATTGAGGAAATATTTTTCTTGACTTTATAAAAGAAACATATTAGTAAAGAGAGTCCGACATACAGAAATGAACACGGACGGTTTTGAGTTTTGACCATTGAGCTGATCCAAATGTTCCACATGTAAGTTTCACTTAAATCCTCAGGAAACATATCGCTGGGTCTCATTTATGCACATTAAAACCTTCTGTCACTTTAAAGAAAAATCTGGCCGCCCAGGCGGTTTGCTTTATATATAAAGCGGGGCGAAAGCCTTTTTCGGTATTTACTTCCCCATGGATGATCTTTTCTGTAGCGGTAGCTCATAGGAACATATATATGACACAGCAAACCTCCGTTCTGGCCCAGTAGCTCATACCATCATACCGCCGCCGTATGTGTCATTTGGCCCATAATAACGCTTCAAAGCGATTGTTTCTTGCGGTCGCACTGCTGTGAACATCAATGGGGAGATCCGCCCTTACTTCCCCACCCTTTGTGGGGTTAGACAAGGCGACCCCTTCTCCCCATTCTTGTTCAACATGGTGGTGGACGCGCTTGCCGCCATCTTGGATAAGGCTAAGGCTGCTGGCCATATTCGTGGGATCACCCCCCACCTGGCCGGCGGCTTCGGGATCTGCCTTCTCCAGTACGCCGACGACACCATCATCATGGTCGAAGACTCGGAGACGGACATCTCTAATCTTAAGTTCCTTCTCCTCTGCTCCTAACAAATGTCTGGCCTTAAGATCAACTTCGACAAGAGTGATGTGATGGTGATGGGCTACTCCCCGGCCGAGTGCCAGGACATTGCCAACCGGCTCAACTGCCACCTGGGTTCCTTCCCCACGACCTACTTGGGAACGCCCATTAGCGACTCCCGGCTTACCGTTGCGGACTTGCGTCCGACTGTGGCCAAGCTGCAAACGCGCATGGAGCCTTGGCAGGGCAGGTGGTTGTCTAAGGCGGCACGGACGATTCTCATCAACTCCTCCCTCTCCAGCCTCCTCTTGTTCCTCATGAGCTTTTACAGCCTTCACGAGACTCTGCACCATGAGATCGCCAAAGTCCAGTGTCGTTTCTATTGGGCAGGCGACAACAATAAGCAGAAATACCATATGGTCAGCTGGCCTGACATTTGCAAGCCCCGGGAACAAGGAGGCCTCGGTATTATGTGCTCTAAGCGCATGAATATCACCCTCTTATCCCGTTGGCTCTGGCGCATCTCGCAAGGCCACGGTGGCCTCTGGCTAGACATCATCCGGAACAAGTACCTGCATGGGCAACCCCTAGCCTTCTGTCAGAGATCTGGTGGTTCCCAGTTCTGGCAGTCGGTCGTCCAACTTCTCCCAGTCCTCCGCATTGGGACCTCCATTTCGGTTGGATCTGGGGCTGCAACTTTGTTCTGGTTTGCCCGGTGGGCTGGAGACACCCCCTTCGCTGCGCGCTTCCCCGACCTCTTCTCCATCGATGTCGACCCTTCGATCTCAGTAGAGACGGCCCTTATTGACTTGGGGCGCCTCGCATTCCGGAGGCCATTTGGGCCCTCGGATTCCGCCGCTTGGCGTGAGTTACTTGATTGCATCGCTCTCCACGAGCCAGTTGTGGACGCCGGCCTGGATCAGGTGAGATGACGCCTTGAGCCGTCAGGCCAATTCTCCACCTAGTCCCTCTACCAAGCCATCGCCCCCTCCACCGCCCCTCCCCCCCTTACGGCGGTGTGCTCCATCCGCCTGCCTTTGAAAATCCGGATCTTCATGTGGCAATGGATCGGCGGACGGATCCCGTCTGGGGTCGGGGTGCGCAAGCGCAATGGCCCGAGCTCTGTCCTTTGCCCGCTTTGCGGTGTCCCAGAAGACTCGAATCACATCTTCTTCTCTTGTGTGTCCGCTCAATTTGTGTGGAGCTGCTTTAGAGAGGTGGTGGGCGGAATTTGGTGCCACACCAACTTCCCCGACCTTTTTGCCGAACTCCAGAACTCCCTCCTGCCTTCTCGCCACATTAGGTGGCTTGAGATTGGGGCCATCGCTTGGACCCTTTGGACGATCCGCAATAAACTTGTGATCCAGCGCACTCCTCTTCGACGAGCTACTGACGCTATCTTCAAACTGTCTGCAGCTTTGGCGGCCGCTTAGCCGCCCACAGGACCGGGACGCCATCTCCGTCTTCATCGCCGACCTTCGCTTGATGGTCGTCCGTCTGTCGCCGCCGCCCCCTCCGTCACCGCCGGAGCCAGACTAGGCGCTTGGCTCGCTCTCCGGCGCTCTTTTTTCCTTTTGTTTGGGCTTGTTGAGTTGTGCCCTCAGCAGAACCTGTTGTACTCTCTATTGTGTGACTTGGGTGCATGTGTTTGAACTAGTCCTTGTATGTGTGCTCTAGCGGTTTGCTTTATTTATAAAGCGGGGCGAAAGCCTTTTTCGGTAAAGCGACCATAACCAAACAAAATTCAGAATCACGCATGGCTAGCTAATCCACTTGGGTTGAGTGGTCACCATTAAAATCAAAGGGCAAACCTCAGAATCCACATTCTTAGCTAACACATGGAGGTAACTGCAAAGCAGAGGAGAAAGGAACAGAAGGGGGGGAGAGAGAGAGAGACGCGGCGACCTGCTGACGCATGCGAGGCGGCCGATGTCGGTGGGCTGGAGGAGGTCGACGATGGCGCAGAGCAGCTCGTCGGGGAGCACCGCCAGGCTCCCCAGCGCCGCGTCCCTCCGGTCGTTCCCCGCCGATTCCATCGCCGGCGACCGGGCCGGATCGGTGGGCTTGCTGGGTTTGGGTGCGTGCAGGGAGGGAAGGAAATAGCGCGTTGGGGAGAGTTGAGCCGGGATGGACACGGACCGCGTGACCACGCGGTGGGCCGGAGTATACCTGGCCAAACCTCGGGCCGGGCCGGGCCTAGCCAAGCCCGACACAAAAAATCCAGGCCCGGGCCCGGCCCGGCCCGACCATCGGGCCTATGTTTCTGGGCCCGAGCCCGGCCCGAACACCTAAAAGCTCGTCGGGCTTCGGGCCGGTCCGGCCCGACCTTCAGTAAACTGCAAAAATGACGGGCCCGGGCCCGGCCCGGCCCGGCCTTCGGGCTCAAAAACTAGACCCGAGCCCGGCCCGGAGGTAGCGTCGGGCCGGACCGGGCCAGGCTTTTTCGGGCCGGGCTTCCCATGGCCAGGACTAGGCCGGAGGAATTTATTTATAGTGGCTAGCTTTTTGAAAAGCTTGGACGCGTATTGGATTCGTTGATGCGACCTGTCGACTCCATCGTTTGGGCACGTAGGGGGGCACGCAACTGTTCAGACTTGTTTTACTAAAAAAATAACGTTCAGACTTGTACTCCTCAAAAATAAAAATCTTCAGACTTGCCCGACATAGCTTGGGCGAATGCGGTTCGAACGAGGAGGGCATGATAACCCCTTCTGAAAGGCATTATGTCAAAGCTGAAAGGTTCCAGATGATAGTTGTTCGGGATACTCAGCCTTCATGCCCGAGATCATATCCTTGAATTTTAACTTTAGTTGGCTCGATGAGAGACTCATTGAAGCAGTGGCGGAGGCACCGCCCAGCGATCCTGGGCACTTGTCCGGGCTTGCTGGTCCTCGACACCGAACGATCGACTGAATTAATGAAAGGCTAAACACGTATTACCCGGGCAAAAAACTTTTGGGCCTTCATTTCTCACAGGTGCACGCAATTCAATGCCCAACAACAGACTGCAGCCCAGCTTCCCAGGCCGAACCAATTTCTATATCACGAGTTTGATCGATTGCACGTATTCCCTGACTCCCTAACCGGCTAACCCTAGATGGCTAGGCGCATGGCCGGCGGCGAGCGGACGCCATCAGGCCATGCGCCTAGGGGCCCAGGCAGTCTACTCGAGTACTCGTCCCTCAACACCTCCTTCCTCTCATTCGGCTTCGGCCTCCTCCGATAAGAAACTAAGAATCCTCCGTTGAAATTAGGGCTAGCCGGCTAGGGATCTCTCATCTCTAAGTAGCTGGTCTGGGTTAGGAAATGAATTGTTCTTGCAGAATTAATTGGAAGGCAGCTCGCATCACTGACCATCTTTCCTCGTCTTGAAAAAGAAGGGGAGAGAAAACAGATTACTTTGTGTTGAACACTGGCCGGGGCATAGAAAGTTTGATCCTCATATGATTTTCTCATATGATTTTCTCATGTGTAAGTATTTATTATCAGGTTGATTAACCTGTAGTAGAACTAGTATATTCATCTTGCTGACCATGGATTCATGCAATATTCTTTATCTTCTTGTCGCTTCATACTCATAGAATGCATATATTTTCTTGACATGTAGTTTGTGGTCTTTCTGCTGGTAAAGGGGAAGAAATATTTCACTATATTCAGTTTGGTTAACCCTAAACTAAATAGGGTCCCATAACGTCCACACGTGTGGGCGTTAAGGGGTCCGATCACACGTTTCGTGTGGTATCTAAGGAACTAGTCCACACGTCTACGTGTGGGCAAAACAAATAATGCCCACACGCTCGGTCTTTTGCCTCGTGGTCCCTCTCACACGCCTATGTGTGTGCAAAATAGATAACGTCCACACGCCCGTACTCACGGTCCCGCACGCTCCGAGTGACAGTCACCACGCGTCCCCGCAGTTGCCATGGTCTGGACCCTCTTTCATGTTCATTTAACTGCAGTTGCCATGTTGCTGAACTACAGTTGCCATGTCTGATAACTATAGTTGCCATGGTTGCTCAACTGCAGTTGCCATCTCAGGTCAAGTGCCGGATGTCATTTTTGGACAAACTGCAGCTATTGCCATGTATGATCTGGTCTACTACAGTTGTCATGATTTGAAAACTTTAGGAGTTGCCACCTACTAACACTAGGCAGTTGCCATGTGGCACTACAAAAAAGGCATGGCAAAAAAACATGTTCGGGTAAAGAGAAAGTTGCCATCTGCTTACAAGCACGCTAGGGCAGTTGCCATGTACCCTGCAAAAACACATGGCAACTCGGGTGAAAGAGAGTTGCCACCTGCTTACAACCATGCTAGGGCAGTTGCCATGTACCCTGCAAAACACATGGCAACTGACAGCTTTGGGTGTGGGACAGGAGACGGGCGTGTGGGCGAACTGATAAACACCCACACACCAACCCCTCTGCGTGCGTGAAAACTGGTGTGTGGGCAAATTGCTAAACGCCCACACAACAGCCCCTCCGCGTGGTAAAACGGACGTGCGGGCGACCGGATAAATGCCCACACACCAGCCCAGTCCTACGTGGCAGGTAAAACATGCCAAGATTTGTGCAAACACAAACAGACGTTGATCCATGCGTGTGGGCGAGATGCAAACGCCCACATATGCAGCGTTAGTATTTCCGACTAAATATTGCCGGTGTTAACGACGTTTGGTGTGAGAGCTTTTTCAGCAATAACTGTGTAGCAAGATCAATAATGAATGGTTCAATGACTTGATGATATGTTACACCGAGCGGGAGTTATTCAAGTCAGTTGATGATAAGGATATTATTTAAACATTTACTGCAATGAATTCTCGAAGAAGGCATTTGCCTCGTGATTTTCTCTAGTGCAGGTATGTTCCATTCGACCATCTATTTCCTTGCAAGCTTTTTATTTTGAATATATTCACATCTCAGAACTAAATTTATTTCAAGATGTCGATTGCCTCCCTTGCTATGTATCTTTTGTTGTCAAGTCTCGTCTTTATTTACTCTACTAGATAGTAAGTGCGGCTTGCCGCACCCCACCCGCTCCAGCCATATCCAACCTGGTATGAAACAATTTATATTTCATACGATTTTACGATGAAAGCAATAGTGCAAAAGTTCAGTATGTTACAGAAAAAGTGAAAGGCATAGTTTCTATACAAACCATAGGCATAGTGTATAAGAACATGTGTTACACAGAATTTTTATTGCCCAATACTTTTGCAGTTGCACAGGCCACATGTTACAGATAGATAAGGTGCCCACTGATAAAACAAAAAATTACGAATAGGAACACAAGCCTTTGTTTTCTCCCTAACAGATTGACTTGGAGCATGTAAATGCTCAACTTGCGATGATAGCATGCAGGTTTTCATGTGTTTGCGGATGGTGTAACTTGCACAAGTAACTCCATTCTTAGTCGGACAAAATGATGACAGGTTTCATTTCTCCATGGAGCTGCCAGATCAGAGAAACAAAAAAAAATTATGAGAAGAGTAAACCGGAGATGTCATGAATATAAATTTGTCAAAGGTGCAGAGATCAATGCACGGTATTTATCAAGCCGAAACATGCTAATTGGTTTGGGAGTATAACATTCACTTGATTTTATGTGGAAAAAAGGGGGTGTCTACCTGATTGATGGTGGATGTAAGTGTGAACGAGGCAATGTAACTACAATCACCCATGACGATGCCTTCACAACAATAAAACAACCCAGCAAGGCCGAAAGACTCGCATAAGGGCATAGTCTCCATAAATACTTGATTTAAGCACCAAAAATCAGATCAAAGCATGATATAGCAATAGTGGTTCAACATAAAACAACATTTTAGAGGCAAGCATAATATACATATGATTCAATACAAAGTATAACATATACAGTAATAGTGGTTCTTTACAAAGGGCAAGCATGTGTATTTTTTTGTTTTGATTTGCACTGTGGTAATGAAAATAATATCACAAGCTTCTTTAGTTAATACAAATGAATATGAACCCCCAGGAAGATAAAAAGTGAAGTAGCATACTACTGTTTCTGAAGCATTTGACTACATACATGAAGTGCTTTTGAATATAATATGAATTTCCACCATCCTAAAGGGAAAGTAAATACAGAAACACATCGTTTATGTTCTAGGCATTGTTATATATCAAAGAAAGAGGCGAAAACAGGCAAAGCACAAACAATTTTATAGTGGAGAACTCGACATACAACTGGCTGGCTTCCTGAGGCCGAAAATGTTCACATGTTATATATTACCCACTTTACCGCTAGTATATATACAATTCAAGACATGATAGAAGTTCGGTACGCAAGAATTAACCTGAGTTTGTTTGTTCAAAGGGCTTCTTCCCCATGAAAGGCTCACATTCTGACCACCAAAAAAGGTCCCATGCAGCAGTTGCAGAGCTTGCTCAGCAGAAGGCCTGAATATGCAGTGACAGGAGTAATTTAGCCACATCTCTTCCAAACAGGGATCTTGACATGGACGACTTCCCCATATGGAGCGAACACTTGACATTGGAGTCATGGCCTCCAACAAATATCTGAGAACAAAGAAACAAATGTGTTCAACACACTGAAAATCAATTGGTGTAATACAGAAAAGTAGAACTAAGAACGTGCGGTGGTATTGTTACGATCATTGTCAGACTAAGCTCCTTGAGTATTTTTATTGGTATTGGTACTGTAAATGAAAGCAAAAAAGAGTGAAGGAAATACGTTGTAAGACTTGTTAAATAACAAAGGACAAATAAAGCCTACAGGCTGAAACTATTATAGATTCAAAAAGCACATCCCATATTTAATTCAAAATGAGCATAGATATGAACCTGAACTATTTTATCTAAACATATGGTTAGGATAAGCCTAAAAGAGCTAGATTTACATGCCTGAGACACTGTAGATTTTCTATTCAAGCATATAGTCAGGATTCTTGCCTACGCTGCTTCTTCTCAAAGCTGTCAACCACGGTCGCATGCCTTGCCATGAGCTTCTCCTGCATCTCCCTCTCCTTCGCAACCAAGCCCTCTAGCTGTAGCAACAATGCACAAAAAGTATGATTTATTTTTGGTAATCAGAATAAATGCGGAAAGGCGGTCGAGATTTAGATTGCACGACATAGCAAAGGAAAATATGTTTCTCAATTTCATTTTTTTATATACAACATAAATGCGGTCGCAGAAGTTTGTTGAGCAAACCTTTGGCCATATCTGATAAGACTGAGGGGATGACTATACAGATAACAACAGCCGCTTCAGCTCTTTCACTAATTCCTTAAACTGTGCATCAGCAGCTTTATGAGCTGCTTTGCAAGATTTAGCGCCTCCGGTCCTAGACAAATCGTGCAATGATGTCTCTAGCTTATCATGAACAGCTAAGCACTGGTCAAAGATACCCTGGATTTGCTGAACAGTGGCTTGCAGCTGCACCAGGAGAACAAAAGAGCCATCAGAAATCAGAACTGCAGAATACTGAAGTTACATAATCAAAACGGTACCAAAAAAACTGCACAAAGATGACCACAAACTCTTTATTTACAAGGGG
Source organism: Triticum aestivum (assembly GCF_018294505.1). Lineage (NCBI taxonomy): Eukaryota > Viridiplantae > Streptophyta > Magnoliopsida > Poales > Poaceae > Triticum > Triticum aestivum. The sequence continues at coordinate 305,936,964 of NC_057807.1, read as the reverse complement.
GAAAATATGATTCATTATTCCAACCCATAAACTTAAGGTCAATCCAGTTTAGGAAGTGGTCATGTCTCCTACCTATTAATTATTAGGTTTTAATTTGATCTGAAATAAGTGGCACATACAGGCCTAAGTACTGCAGATTCAAAATCACATGTTGTATTTTATCTCTTACTAAGCTTATGACCTGAACTATTTTATTTAAACATGTGGTCAGATCCATTGCAAGATAAGGTTTCATCGAGGTCTAGCGCAGCCAGAGGGAGAGAACTGCCAAATTAATCAATGCAAGATAAACATCAGCTTTCCTACTAAATCAACAACGCAACTGCAGTAAGTAGCACAACAGAAGAACCAATGCCAGCAACCAGGCCAAGAGCTCAATGGGAAGTGCAAACCTAAAGTATCATCCGACAATGGCGACTAATCGAGCACCAAAATAATTAATTAACCTGCACACAAGAGGCAGCCTTGAGATAAGAGAAAGCAACACGAAACCCACCTTACTCATTCCGATTGTATGCGTACCCATGCCAAATTAATCAGATCTGAAGAAGAGGGGGAATAACCGGAGAACATTTGAGAAAGTTAGGAGCCTCAGGTTTAGACGCCAATGAGGATGAACCGAGCATGTCAAGCACTATATTCACATAATTAGATGAAGTGGACGTGGCACCAAGCGCTCCTGCTGCGTCAACAACATGATTTACTAATACACGAGCATATCCACGTACCACCAAGCAAAATAACCGAGGAGGGTGGCACTGGATCGATCTACATCGACAACCCGAGTCTGAACCACCAGCAATGAGCGGAGGGGAGGTTTGCTTCTGCTGCTTGTACATCTAGGGTGCGTTTGGTTGCAAGGGCGGTCATGAATGGGTTGGGATCGTTCAGAAAATAGACATGTTTGGTTATAAAGCACATGAATGGTTCGAGCCAAAAAAAGAGAATATGCCATAAAGATGCTGAACCGTTCCACCCAACCAAATCGGTCGAATCAAATGACCACCCTTTGCATGCATGACTATGTGAGCATGACTGGTGGTCCCGTCCTAAATAATTAGCTCACCACTTATATTCAGCCAAACACATGAATTAAATGGTTCAATCCCAAAAAAATTGAACGGTCCCAACCCATTCATACAACACCTTCAACCAAACGCATCCCTACTGAATATATAAAAAAAATGTTATCAGATCCCACATAAAGCAAGGAACAAAATAATCAAAATCATATGCAGCTGAGGAGGAAGATGTACCTAGCAGTGGTGAAGCAGGGAGACTCTCACCAATTATGCGGCTTCTTTCCCGTCGTCGCCTTGGGCACCGACTTCTTCTTCCCGGACGCGGTGCTCTTGCGGGAGCACTTGCAGACCATGGCCTCCTGGTTGGCCTCCGATGCGGCCTTGGAGGAAGCCGTGCGCTTGCGCGACGAGCCCCGCGATGACGTGATGGCCAAGGGCGGTGAGCTGGGCGACGCCATGGGTTGCGTGCGGCTGGCTAGGGTTCCGGGAGAGGAGGCGGTCGCGGTGGATGGGTGAGGAGCGGCGACGCGGAGCAGCAGTGGCCGCGGTGCTTCTCCGACGGCGGCGGCGCGAGGGGAAGGGGAGGGGGCGGCGGCACGAGGGGAAGGGGAGGGGGCGGCGGAACGAGGGGAAGGGGAGGGGGCGGCGGCTTCAACATGAGAGAGATGCGAGGGAGAGACCCAGCCCTAGCTGTCTCACTGATTGGGGAGGGAGCAACCAATGATGAGAAGCCACTTGGCATTGGATTAGGTGAAATGTCACAAATGCCCTCGGCGGGGCATGGGAATTTCGGCGGTGGCATGAGATCTTTTACCGGTGGAGCACGCCGACGGGCCGCACGGGACGCACCTCAGCCACACCAAATGACATGCGGGGCCCACCAGCGGGTTACCCCACACGTCAGCGAGATCAGGCCGAATCTGTGGAGTGAGAGAGACCGGGAGGGGGCGGTAACTATTCATTGCTACAGCGCCGTTTTTTGATCCGGCGGCCCAGATCGTCCAGAGGCTTGATCCGACGGCTAGAATCACATCAGGAAAACGGATCGGACGGCCAGAATCGCCTGATCTCTGAGAGCGCTCGGGAAGCCTTCGATCTCTTATTTCTCGATGAGACGAATATTGATATATTATTATATTAGTTTACTTTAAAATTACATTTTTATGCTTTTATTATATTTATGCTTTCACTTCATTATTAATCTAGATCTATGTCTTGGAAGTCTAGTGTTATATTATATGTTGCTTATCTGAATAAACGATTTTTTTGTTTTTTATATTATACACTTAGGCTCAATGTGCCCAGGCTCCACAAAAGTTCTGGCTCCGCCACTGCTTGAAGTACATCTTTTTTAGCCTCGGCGTAGATGAGGTTCAACCTGCTATCACCATCCATCAGGACCTCAATGAGGTGGAAACCGTCAACTATCGAGTTGAGGACGAGCGCGGCTGTGCCGCCGTGGCGGACACTGATTGGGTGGTCACATTGATCAAAGGTGATCGGGATTTCTGGCTAGGGGTTGTATTTTGGTTCCGCGGGCTTCACATCATATACCTCGTGGAGGGCGCACTCCCAATCCTCTTGGAGGTGTGAGATGCATATATCATATTCACGTCCTTTATTTGTAGCGGGCAATGTGTCTGCCCGTCGTTCCCTTTGCCAGGCTCATCCTCATCGTTATTGTTATGAGGGTTTTCCTTGTTCGCATTGCTTCTTCTTATCTGCATGACTTTCTTCTGGACCCAGCAATTCCGGTTAGTGTGGGTGGCTGGTCGATCTCTGTCGTCAGGGTGGATGGCATAAGGCCAGTCCAGGATCTTGTCAAGCGCCAAGGTGCCCCCGCCCTTCTTGCCTTGGAGCTGCTTCTTTTTGCCACCGCCACCTTGGGGCTGGTTGTTGAATCTGATGTTGACCTCGCCATCTTCGTTGTTGTTGTTATTGTTGTTGTTGTTGTTGTTCTGGTGCTTCTTCCTGTAGTTGCGTCGTGATTTCCTGCTTCTCCACAACCATGTATCTTAACCGAAGAAAAATATGATCATCATCTCCCTGAGCTCAGGCATAGCCTTGGGTTTGAATTGACCGAAGTCCCTGGTGAGGAACTTGTCATCTGCGCCATGCTTGGATGGTGCGATGGCTTGCGGTATATCTCCATGTAAGCTAATTTCCTTCCAAATGTTCTTTACAAGTGGGCACGAAAAAAAGGCAATGTTGGATGTCTTCGACTCTTATTAGGCAGACTTGGCACTAACTTGTTGGTGAGATATGCCTACCAGCAAGTACACCAAGGCAACAAAGCGTGCCATGGAGTACCTTCCAAACAAAGTGCTTAACTTTTCCTGGAACTCGAAGATGGCAAAGGGCCTAGGAATCTGATTGTTCCATGCCAATATTCTACAACTTTCATATACTTTTGGCAACTTTTTATACTATTTTTTGGGACTAACATATTGATCCAGTGCCCAGTGCCAATTCCTGTTTGTTGCATGTTTTATGTTTCGCAGAAACCAAATATCAAATGGAATCCAAACGGGATAAAAACGGACGGAGAATTATTTTGGAATATTTGGGATTTTCCGGAGGAAGAATCAACGCGAAACAGTGTCCGAGGTGGCCACGAGACAGGGGGGCGCGCCCTCCCCCCTGGGCGCGCCTGACACTCTCGTGGGCCACCCATAAGGCGGTTGACGCTCTTCTTTTGCCGCAAGAAAGCTAATTTTATGAGAAAAATCTGGGTGAAAGATTCACCCCAATTGGAGTTACGGATCTCCGGATATAAAGAAACGGTGAAGGGGCAGAATCTGGGAACGCAGAAACAGAGAGAGACAGAGAGATAGATCCAATCTCGGAGGGGCTCTCGCCCCTCCCAAGCCATGGGAGCCAAGGACCAGAGGGGAAACCCTTCTCCCATCTAGGGAGAAGGTCAAGGAAGAAGAACAAGAAGAAGAAGGGGGGCTCTCTCCTCCTTGCTTCTGGTGGCGCCGGAGCGCTGCCGGGGGCCATCATCATCACCGTGATCTTCACCAACAACTTCACCGCCTTCATCACCAACTCTTCCCCCCTCTATGCAGTGGTGTAACCCCTCTCTTACCCACTGTAATCTCTACTCAAACATGGTGCTCAACGCTATATATTATTTCCCAATGATGTATGGCTATCCTATGATGTTTGAGTAGATCCGTTTTGTCCTATGGGTTAATTGATGATCGTGATTGGTTTGAGTTGCATGTTTTATTATTGGTGCTGTCCTATGGTGCTCTTTATGTTGCGCAAGCGTGAGGGATCCCCGCTATAGGGTTTGCAATATGTTTATGATTTGCTTATGGTGGGTAGCGTGAGTGAACAGAAGCACATACCCGAGTAAGTAGGTTGTTTGCGTATGGGATAAGGGGACTTGATACTTTAATGCTATGGTTGGGTTTTACCTTCATGATCTTCAGTAGTTGCGGATGCTTGCTAGAGTTCCAATCATAAGTGCATATGATCCAAGAAGAGAAAGTATGTTAGCTTTTGCCTCTCCCTCAAATAAAATTGCAATAGTGATTACCGGTCTAGTTATCGATTGCCTTGGACAAATAACTTTCTCGTGACAAAAAAGCTCTCTACTAATACTTACTTTATTGCATCTTTATCTAAACAGCCCCTACTTTTTATTTGCGTGCTCTTTATTATCTTGCAAATCTATCCAACAACACCTACAAAGTACTTCTAGTTTCATACTTGTTCTAGGTAAAGCGAACGTCAAGTGTGCGTAGAGTCATATCAGTGGCCGATAGGACTTGAGAGAGTATTTGCTCTACCTTTAGCTCCTCGTTGGGTTCGACACTCTTACTTATCGAAAGAGGCTACAAGTATACCGTATACTTGCGGGTCATCAAGACCTTTTTCTTGCGCCGTTGCCGGGGAGTCATAGCGTGGGGTGAATATTCTCGTGTGTGCTTGTTTGCTTTATCACTAAGTAATTTTTATTTGCTGTTCTTAGTTGTTTTCTATCTTTAGTTATGGGTAGGAAACGCAAAATACCAAAAAAAATTAGTTGTACCTACTGAACCAATGGTTGAAGAACCACTCAAAATCTATCACACTCCTGAAGCCTTTTACTTGGATCAGCTTCGATCCCTATGTGCTCGTGCCGAAACCCCAACTAGCTTAGTTGAGGGCAAATCTTTAGATGAGCATGCTTGTTATGTGCGACACCGTATATCTGAAAAAGGGAAACTTTTACTGGATCAAATTCATCGTTTGCAATGTTATGCTTGGAACTTATGTGAAATATATGATGTTACTTGTTGTTCTGAAAACCCTAAGAAACACCTTCCCTACCAATGTGAGTTTATTGATAATGGAATTGTATCTTCGTATGCTAAGGGTGTTTATAATTACTATGATGTTCAACACATTGAAGAATTTGTTGCTTTTAAGGGTGATTATGAAATTGCTTCTTTGATGAAAAAGTATGATGCTACTCTCTACAAATTTGAAAAATTTGCCATACTTGAATATTGTTATGATAATTATGCTTCTAATGCCTATGTTAAACTATATATTGAGAAATTCTCCGCTGTCCAAGAAGAGACGAATATTTTGTAGGAAGCTATGGAAGAAGAAATTGATGAAACTGTGAGCTCATTGGATGAAAAAGATGATGAGGAGAGCGAAGAAAAAAAGGAGGAAGAGCGGATTAGCTACCCGTGTTCACCTTCTGATGCGGAGCATCCCTCGACCATCACCATGGACGTCACACCGCCATCGCAAGCACGGAGAAGACCGATGGCAAGAGCACACACACGTGCCACCAAAACCGAGGTTGACTCCTTCCTCTTCAAACTTCTTTCGGTTTCATATGGGAATTGGATTCTACCTTCAACGAAAACATTGTTCATTCTTAGGTACCAAGAAGGTGATCGTGAGAAGGAGAGGACGGAGGCTCGAGCGACCACTAAGCAAGGGAAAGGAGAGAAGAAGGAGAGGAGGAATGGGCCAAGCCCCTGGACCACCCGAGTGCCCGGCCGCCTCGACCTCGGGTGCCCGGGCACCTCTTGGTCGCAGCCCCAGCCGACCTCGGGTGCCCGTCCGCCAAGCACCGGGTGCCCGGCCAAGTCCCCAGACGCGGCCTGGGCAGCACCCCGGGTGCCCGGCCCAAGCACCCCGGGTGCCCGGCCTCGTGCCTGGGCCGGCCCAGCATGCCCCCGGGTGCCCGACCCTCCTCCACGCGCCCAGGCCGGCGCCCCTGATCGGTTCGGGTGCCCGGGCCCTCAACCCCGGTTGCCCGACCAACTAAAGCCGCGCCCACCTCCGGGTGCCCGGTCCACTTGACCCCGGGTGCCCGGACTACTCCGAAGGGTTCTCATTTTGAGGGTCAAAATGGACCTTTGTATCCCTACCTCCCCCAATTTCGTCCTAAACTATATAAACACCTCCCCTAGCTCTTTTGGAAGGATAGCAAAGTATTTGATAGACATTTGTGAGCTTTGCTCCATGGATCCACTCCACTAGGAGATCAAGACCTCCTCTTGGAGTGACCAAACATCAAGACCTCCTCCTTGGGGAAGGATTCCCATCATAGGATCATCAAGCCCTCATCTCCTTCATAGGATTTGGGATGAACTCTACCATGTATCTTATTTCCCTTTGATTGTTCATGTACCTTGTGGATCTTGTGTGTTTGTTGGTCTAGTGGATGTGTGATTTGGACTTGTTCTTGAGTGTTCCTCTTGTTTTCCCTCTTGTGTTCATCTTGTTCTTGGGGATTCCCCTCCAATTCGTGAAAGATCTTCACTTAGGGTTCCACCCTACAACATCTTGGTATCATGAGCCATGGTTTCTCACGAAATTGGAGCCCCCCTCTTTGTTTTCTAGCCTAATTTTGTGTGTTCTTCCCCAATTTCGAAAATTCCCCACCAAAAATAGCCCCAATTTTTTTTGTGATTTGTTGGTTTGATGAGATTTTGTTGGATTTGATCCGTGGATTTGCTTGGTTTCAAGTGGATTTAGCATTCCCCCATCCATCTCCACCTTTCCCTCCATGAAATCCACCAATTTTTTGCACTTTCCCACGAATTTCCGCCCAAATCCGTCACCCCCGGGCACCCGGACTTCAAACCCCGGGCACCCGGACCCCCCCGCGCATCCTCGCTGACCCCCCCAGATGCCGCACCCCAAGCCCCGGGCACCCGCACCCCCGGGCTGTTTGCCCCTGACCACCCCGGGTGCCCGCACCCCCAAACCCCGGGTGCCCGCACCCCCGAATCAGCCCACTTCCACTCACCGTTTCGGCGATAACTTTCACCTCCGGAGTCCGATTTTGACGTTCTTTAGCTCATTGAGTAGCTATTGACATCCCCCATCCATCTAGATAGGTTCCAACATCATTTGACTCCATCAAAAATTTGGCATTTTGGCATATTTGCATAGGCCATCCATCATATCATCCGCAAAACCACCTTCGCTTTCCGCAACCTAACCCATTTTTTGATCCATATAACATTTGTGGTTGCTTGAGTGGTGACTTGAGTCTCCTAAGGTGTTTCAGCTACTTAGGGATGGTTGCTTCATCATCAACCACCACCACCACTTCTGCATTGCTAACTCCGAAACCACCAACGCATTCCGCTACCACAATTTGACATTTTCCTTGAGATTTTGAGTTCGCGGTTTTTTACCGTTTCCTAAGGTGTTTCGGCTACTTAGGGATAGGTCTACATCATCTTGGTATCTACATCAAGAACACCGCCACTCATCATCGCCGCAAGGTCGTCATCGATATCGACCACTTCACCAATTTGACAACCAAACCGTAAGCAAGAACGGTACCCTCTATATATCTTGGTATTATGGTATCCTATCTTTGTACATTCTTGCCATTACATTGTTAACCCCTTAGCCCATTTTGCGTCACTTGCCTAGCGAGACTAGCCATTTGAGTATTGCCGGCAACGTTACTTGTGCACATTAGTGATCCATACCTTCCATTGCATACATACCATATCATATTGGTATCATCTTGGTATCATCATATCATCCCTTGTGTCACAAGATCGTTCCCGCATATACAAAATTGCTATATTGGTTTGTGCATTTTGCATAAGTGGCCATATAAAAAAAAGAATAAACTTTTAAGCAAAAGGAAAAGAGAGCAAAGAGCTTGTAAGCAAGAGCCATAGCATCATACCATTGCACATAAGATTGTCATATCCTATCATCTTGGATCATCTTGAGAAGAACATCGGGAACATCATACACATAGCATACTTGGGATAGAAACCTCATACATTTTGCATCTTATAGGTTGTGCACAAGTGTCGTATCTGCCTATTGAGCAATCGTGCTAGCGTCTCTTGAGTTGTGCAACACGAGCGTTTTCCATGGATTCCACATTTTGTGCTCATTCCTTGGTTGCACGACTCCATTTATCTACACGTGTGTGTGTTTCCGTGTGCCACATATTGCTATTGGTCTACTTGTTTCACTTGCAAATTTGTGAATCTTTTCCAACATTATTGACTCTTGCTAACATTTTGCATCAAATTTTTGTGCCACTATCCTTACCGAGCTCCATTATAAGCTTTACTTGATAGGTGTGAGTGAACAAGTCCGGTACCAATTCCACTATTCTTTCATCTCACATTGAGTGAAACGGGATACATCCTCAACTTTGGGAAAAGGTAACTTGGTATTGTTTATCTCATTTCCTACTCACCTCTACTCGAGTCTTGTGATGGATAGGCAAGGCATTTCATCTCCGGTCTTCCACGACATCGACAACGCGAACAACTACATCACCAAAATGCCCATCTTCTGACTACAATGAGCAACGTGAGGCATTGAGCGACTCACCGCCAACATTCATCAACTTGAAGCACGGACAAGAGACTACCTCGACACCAAGTTGGCCAAACAAAGGGATCAAGTACGCGACATGTTGGCCAACTACAAGTCTTCTTCCCCTTCGTCATCTTCAAGGCGGCGACGCTCAAGTGGCCAATCTTCAAACATCATCGAGCTCAAGCACTACAACACCATCAAGATGAAGATGCTCGCAATGCGTACACCTTCAAGTCCCAAAAAGCTCTACATCAAGCTACGGCCAAACGTCATGAGCACAAGAGAAGACCGCGAGACAAGCACCACCAAGACGGAGCTATGACTACTACGACCACTTCGGCATCTTCGCCAAGTGTCATCAAGGCATCTTCGCCTTTGGACGTATGGTATCTTTGCCTACCTCCGACGAGTACGCCTACTTTGGCCTTCCTCCACGGCGACGATGACGAGATGATCGAGCATGGGATTTTCCCTTCAGTCATGGAGGAGAGCGATGATGTGCCATCTTCGGCCTTCATCCACGGCGACGACGATGAGATGGTTGAGCATGGGATTTTCCCTTCGACCACGGTGACGTATGATGACTTGAGTGACTTGTGCCACCATATTGAGAGTGAGAGTGACTTCACCACTAGCCCCATATATGATGAGTTGCCACAATTTCCATGTGAGGAGAGCCACCAACACCACCCCTTAAGTGATTTGCGTGACTCCACCATATGTGACATTGAGTGCACCTACCTTGAGGGAGTGAGTGAGCCACCACCACATGGAGAGAGTGAGGCCATTTGCATTTCTAACAACTTGACCTCTACCTCTATTGTGTCTTCTCATTTGGTGCTAGGTCCCATATATGATGATGCGCCGATCTGCGACGACTTTGTCCTTCCTATGGACAAGACGATGGCCATGGTGAACTATGATGCACCTCCCACATGGTTCCATCATGATGATGATGTTGACCATGCTTTGGTCTTTCCCACCTCACCTACACCACTTGAGTGGAACGAGAAAGGTAACATAGGTGAAGGTGATGCTCTTGTCCCACCAGTGGACATTCTTGACATTGATTGCTTGCATGATGTTGATCCACCTATTTCCATGCTTCATGCTAGTGCGATTACCCCATGCGATGATTTGCCCATTTATGATGAGTTTGATGATTCTCATGTGGAGTCTATTAATTGTGATGCCATGTTACATAGGATTTCTTGTGATAATTCTCTTGGTCACATCATGTTTGATAATCCGCTTGACTTGTCATATGCTATGCATGAGATCACTCATATGTCTTATTTGCAATCTCATCATAGTGACTATGCATATGCCACTAAAATTAATCCAATTTGCACATATGGCATAGATGACAAGCCCATGGTTATTGGCATTTGTTTTTCTTATGATGATATTGATATGCTCCCTTTGCATCATTTAACTACTATGCCATGCCATGATCACATTGTTCCAACTATGCATTGTTTCGGATGTTATCCATTTTCTCCATATGATGTTTCCACTATTTCTCATGAGGAGACCCCCATAGTTTCCTCATACATTTTAGGAGATTTTGATCAATCCTATCCTTTGCATGATCCCAATACTTGTGTGCACAATATGCTTCCCATGAATAAACATGCTATTGATGTGCCATATACTTCTATGCTAAAATTGCATCCCCATCGTGTCATACACAATAACTATTCTTTCATGATGGATGACATGCTCTTATACCATGCATCAAATTTCTTTGAGCGATGCTTATCTTGTGCTAACTCACATGTGCACATACACATCATGATGGATGATGTGTACATTTACCATGCGCACAATTTCTTTGGTTTGTGTTTCTTTTGTGTAGGTACCTATGAATACTTGTCTGTTGGAAATATGCCCTAGAGGCAATAATAAAAGTGTTATTATTATATTTCTTTGTTCATGATAATAGTCTTTTATTCATGCTATAACTGTATTATCTGGAAATCGTAATACACGTGTGAATACATAGACCACAATATGTCCCTAGTGAGCCTCTAGTTGACTAGCTCGTTGTGATCAACAGATAGTCATGGTTTCCTGGCTATGGACATTGGATGTTGTTGATAATGGGATCACATCATTAGGAGAATGATGTGATGGATAAGACCCAATCCTAAGCCTAGCACAAAGATCGTGTAGTTCGTATGCTAAAGCTTTTCTAATGTCAAGTATCTTTTCCTTAGACCATGAGATTGTGCAACTCCCGGATACCGTAGGAATGCTTTGGGTGTACCAAACGTTACAACGTAACTGGGTGGCTATAAAGGTGCATTACAGGTATCTCCGAAAGTGTCTGTTGGGTTGGCACGAATCGAGACTGGGATTTGTCACTCCATGTAAACGGAGAGGTATCTCTGGGCCCACTCGGTAGGACATCATCATAATGTGCACAATGTGACCAAGGGGTTGATCACGGGATGATGTGTTACGGAACGAGTAAAGAGACTTGCCGGTAACGAGATTGAACAAAGTATCGGTATACCGACGATCGAATCTCGGGCAAGTAAAATACCGCTAGACAAAGGGAATTGTATACGGGATTGATTGAGTCCTTGACATCGTGGTTCATCCGATGAGATCATCGTGGAACATGTGGGAGCCAACATGGGTATCCAGATCCCGCTGTTGGTTATTGATCGGAGAACGTCTCGGTCATGTCTACATGTCTCCCGAACCCGTAGGGTCTACACACTTAAGGTTCGATGACGCTAGGGTTATAAAGGAAGTTTGTATGTGGTTACCGAATGTTGTTCAGAGTCCCGGATGAGATCCCGGATGTCACGAGGAGTTCCGGAATGGTCCGGAGGTAAAGATTTATATATGGGAAGTCTTGTTTTGGTCACCGGAAAAGTTTTGGGGTTTATCGGTAATGTACCGGGACCACCGGAGGGGTCCGGGGGTCCACCGGGGGGGGCATGGGCCCCAGAGGCATACATGGGCCAAGTATGAGAAGACACCAGCCCCTAGGTGGGCTAGGGCGCCTCCCACCATGGCCCATGCGCCTAGAAGGGGAGAGGGGGCAAACCCTAAGGGCAGATGGACCCTAAGGCCCATACTCCCTGCGCCTCCCTCTCCTCCCCCCTTGTGGCCGCCACCCATAGATGGGTTTGGGGCTGCCACCCCTCTAGGGGTGGGAACCCTAGAGGGGGCGCACCCTCCTCCCTCTCCCCTATATATAGTGAGGCATAGGGCTGCCCATAACACGCGATTTGATCTCTGCCTGGTTGTGCAGCCCTCCCTCTCTTTCTCCTCATATCCCGTGGTGCTTGGCGAAGCCCTGCAGGATAGCCACACTCCTCCATCACCACCACGCCGTTGTGCTGCTGCTGGATGGAGTCTTCCTCAACCTCTCCCTCTCTCCTTGCTGGATCAAGGCGTGGGAGACGTCACCGGGTTGTACGTGTGTTGAACGCGGAGGTGCCGTCCGTTCGGCACTAGGATCTCCGGTGATTTGAATCATGACGAGTACGACTCCTTCAACCCCGTTCTCTTGAACGCTTCCGCTTAGCGATCTACAAGGGTATGTAGATGCACCCTCCTTCCCCTCGTTGCTGGTTTCTCCATAGATAGATCTTGGTGACACGTAGGAAAATTTTGAATTTCTGCTACGTTCCCCAACAGTGGCATCATGAGCTAGGTCTATTGCGTAGATTCTTTGCACGAGTAGAACACAAAGTAGTTGTGGGTGTTGATTTTGTTCAATATGCTTACCGTTACTAGTCCAATCTTGTTTCGACAGTATTGTGGGATGAAGCGGCCCGGACCGACCTTACACGTACTCTTACGTGAGCCAGGTTCCACCGATTTACATGCACTTGGTGCATAAGGTGGCTAGCGGGTGCCAGTCTCTCCCACTTTAGTCGGAACGGATTCGATGAAAAGGGTCCTTATGAAGGGTAAATAGCAATAGGCATATCACGTTGTGGTTTTGCGTAGGTAAGAAACGTTCTTGCTAGAAACCCATAGCAGCCACGTAAAACATGCAAACAACAATTAGAGGACGTCTAACTTGTTTTTGCAGGGTATGCTATGTGATGTGATATGGCCAAGAAGAATGTGATGAATATATGTGATGTATGAGATTGATCATGTTCTTGTAATAGGAATCACGACTTGCATGTCGATGAGTATGACAACCGGCAGGAGCCATAGGAGTTGTCTTTATTTATTGTATGACCTGCGTGTCATTGAACAACGCCATGTAATTACTTTACTTTATTGCTAATCGGTAGCCATAGTAGTAGAAGTAATAGTTGGCGAGACAACTTCATGAAGACACGATGATGGAGATCATGATGATGGAGATCATGGTGTCATGCCGGTGACGATGATGATCATGGAGCCCCGAAGATGGAGATCAAAAGGAGCAAAATGATATTGGCCATATCATGTCACTATTTGATTGCATGTGATGTTTATCATGTTTATGCATCTTATTTGCTTAGAACGACGGTAGTAAATAAGATGATCCCTTACAACAATTTCAAGAAGTGTTCTCCCCTAACTGTGCACCGTTGCTAAAGTTCGTCGCTTCTAAGCACCACGTGATGATCGGGTGTGATGGATTCTTACGTTCACATACAACGGGTGTAAGACAGATTTACACACGCAAAACACTTAGGGTTAACTTGACGAGCCTAGCATGTACAGACATGGCCTCGAAACACAGAGACCAAAAGGTCGAGCATGAGTCGTATAGTAGATACGATCAACATGAAGATGTTCACCGATGATGACTAGTCCGTCTCACGTGATGATCGGACACGGCCTAGTTGACTCGGATCATGTAATCACTTAGATGACCAGAGGGATGTCTATCTGAGTGGGAGTTCATAAGATGAACTTAATTATCCTGAACATAGTCAAATGATCTTTGCAAATTATGTCGTAAGCTTGCGTTTTAGTTCCACTATTTAGATATGTTCCTAGAGAAAATATAGTTGAAAGTTGATAGTAGCGATTATGTGATCAGTAGAAAGCTTATGTCCTTACTGCACCGCTCAGTGTGCTGAACCCCAAACGTCGTTTGTCAATGTTGCGAACATCGGACATACACGTTTTGATAACTACGTGATAGTTCAGTTAAATGGTTTAAGTAGAGGCACCAAAGACGTTTTTCGAAACGTTATGGAACATATGAGATGTTTCGAGGGCTGAAATTGGGATTTCAGGCTCGTGCCCACGTCAAGAGGTATAAGACCTCTGACGATTTTCTTAGCCTGCAAACTAACGGAGAAAAGCTCAATCGTTGAGCTTGTGCTCAGATTGTCTGAGTGCAACAATCACTTGAATCGAGTGGGAGTTGATCTTCCAGATGAGATAGTGATGTTTCTCCAAAGTCATTGCCACCAAGCTGCTAGAGCTTCGTGATGAACTATAACATATCAAGGATAGATATGATGATCCTTGAGGTATTCACGATGTTTGACACCGCGAAAGTAGGAATCAAGAAGGAGCATCAATTGTTGATGGTTGATGAAACCACTAGTTTCAAGAAGGGCAAGGGCAAGAAGGGATACTTCATGAAACGACAAATCAGCTGCTGCTCTAGTGAAGAAACCCAAGGTTGAACCCAAACCCGAGACTAAGTGCTTCTGTAATAAGGGGAATAACCACTAGAGCAGAATTACCCTAGATACTTGGTAGATGAGAAGGCTGGCAAGGTCGATAGAAGTATATTCGATATACATTATGTTAATGTGTACTTTACTAGTACTCCTAGTAGCACCAGGGTATTAAGATACCGGTTCGGTTGCTAAGTGTTAGTAACTCGAAATAAAAGGCTACGGAATAAACGGAGACTAGCTAAAGGTGAGCTGACGATATGTGTTGGAAGTGTTTCCAAGTTTGATGTGATCAAACATTGCACGCTCCCTCTACCATCAAGATTAGTATTAAACCTGAATAATTGTCATTTGGTGTTTGCGTTGAGCATAGACATGATTGGATTATGTCTGTTGCAATACGGTTATTCATTTAAGGAGAATAATGGTTACTCTATTTATTTGAATAATACCTTCAGTGGTCTTGCACCTAAAGGAATGGTTTATTGAATCTCGATAGTAGTGATACACATTTTCATGCCAAAAGATATAAGATAGTAATGATAGTACCACTGACTTGTGGCACTGCCATGTAAGTCATATTGGTATAAAACGCATGAAGAAGCTCCATGTTGATGGATCTTTGGACTCACTCGTTTTTGAAAAGTTTGAGACATGCGAACCATGTCTATTGGTGTATACGCATGAAGAAACTCCATGCAGATGGATCGTTTGGACTCACTTGATTTTGAATCACTTGAGATATGCAAATCATACCACATAGGCAAGATGATTGAAAAGCCTCGGTTTCAGTAAAATGGAACAAGATAGCAACTTGTTGGAAGCAACACATTTTGATGTGTGCAGTCCAATGAGTGCTGAGGCATGCAGTGAATATTGTTATGTTCTTACTTCATAGATGATTCGAGTAGATGTTGAGTATATTTACTTGATGAAACACAAGTCTGAATTATTGAATGGTTCAAGTAATTTCAGAGTGAAGTTTAAGATCTTCGTGACAAGAGGATAGAATGTCTATGATATGATCATAGAGATGAATATCTGAGTTACGAGTTTTGGCACACAATTAAGACATTGTGGAAATTGTTTCACGATTAATACCGCCTGGAACACCATAGTGTGATGGTGTGTCCGAACATCATAGTTGCACCCTATTGGATATGGTGCGTACCATGATGTCTCTTATCGAATTACCACTATCGTTCATGGGTTAGGCATTAGAGACAACCACACTCACTTTAATAGGGCACCACGAAACTCCGTGGAGATGACACCATTTGAACTATGGTTTGGAGAAACCTAAGTTGTCGTTTCTTGAAAGTTTGGGGCTGCGACGCTTATGTGAAAAAGTTTCAGGTTGATAAGCTCGAACCCAAAGCGGATAAAATGCATCTTCATGGGACGCCCAAAACAGTTGGGTATACCTCCTAATTCAGATCCGAAAGCAATAGGGATTGTTTCTTGAATCGGGTCCTTTCTCGAGGAAAGGTTTCTCTTGAAAAAATTGAGTGGGAGGATGGCGGAGACTTGATGAGGTTATTGAATCGTCACTTCAACAAGTGTGTAGTAGGGCATAGGAAGTTGTTCCTGTGGCACCTACACCAATTGAAGTAGAAGCTTATGATAGTGATCATGAAGTTTTTGGATCAAGTCACTACCGTACCTCGTAGGACGACAAGGACACGTACTGCTTCGGAGTGGTACGGTGATCCTGTCTTGAAGGTCATGTTGCTAGACAACAATGAACCTACGAGCTATGGAGAAGCGATGGTGGGCCCATATTCCGACAAATGGTTAGAAGCCATGAAATCCGAGATAGGATCCATGTATCATAACAAAGCATGGACTTTGGTGGACTTGCCCAATGATCGGCAAGACATTAAGATAAATGGATCTTTAAGAAGAAGATGGACGTGGACGGTAATGTCACCGTCTATGAAGCTCGACTTGTGGCGAAGAGTTTTTTCACAAGTTCAAGGAGTTGACTACGATGAGATTTTCTCATTCGTAGCGATGCTTAAGTCCGTCGGATTCACGTTAGCACAAGCTGCATTTATGAAATCTGGCAGATGGATGTCAAAACGAGTTTCCTTACCAGTCGTAAGGAAAGGTTGTATGCGATACAATCAGAAAGGTTTTGTCGATCCTAAGGATGCTAAAAGGTATGCTGGCTCCAGCGATCCTTCTAAGGACTGGAGTAAGCATCTCGGAGTTGGAATGTACGCTTTGATAAGATGATCAAAGATTTTGGGTCTATACAAAGTTTATGAGAAACTTGTATTTCCAAAGAAGTGAGTGGGAGCACTATAGAATTTCTGATGAGTATATGTTGTTTACATATTGTTGATCAGAAATGATGTAGAATTTCTGGAAAGCATATAGGGTTATTTGAAAGGTGTTTTTCAATAGAAAACCTGGATTAAGCTACTTAAACATTGAGCATCAAGACCTATGAGGATAGATCAAAAACGCTTAATGGTACTTTCAAATGAGCATATACCTTGACATGATCTTGAAGGTGTTTAAGATGGATCAGTCAAAGAAGGAGTTCTTGCCTGAGTTGTAAGGTACGAAGTTAAGACTTAAAGCTCGACCACGGCAGAAAAGAGAGAAAGGACGAAGGTCGTCCCCTATGCTTTAGATGTAGGCTCTACAGTATGTTATGCTAAGTACCGCACCTGATGTGTGCCTTGCCACTTGCCTGGCAAGAGAGTAAAAAGGTGATCAAGGAGTAGATCACCAGATAGCGGTCAAAATTGTCCTTAGAAGAATAAGGACATGTTTCTCGATTATGGAGGTGATAAAGAGTTCGGCGTAAAGGGTTACGTCGATGCAAGCTTTAATACCTATCCGAATGACTCTGAGTAGCAAACCGGATACGTATAGTGGAGCAACCATTTGGAATAGCTCCAAGTGGAGAATGGTAGCAGCGTTTACGATATGACCTAGAGATTTGCGAAGTACATACGGATCTGAATGTTGCAGACCCGTTGACTAAAACCTCTCTCACAAGCAGAACATGACCAAACCCCAGAACTCATTGAGTCTTAATCACATGATGATGTGAACTAGTTTATGACACTAGTAAACTCTTTGGATGTTGGTCACATGGTGATGTGACCTGTCAGTGTTAATCACATGGTGATGTGAACTAGATTATTGACTCTAGTGCAAGTGGGAGACTATTGGAAATATGCCCTAGAGGCAATAATAAAAGTGTTATTATTATATTTCTTTGTTCATGATAATAGTCTTTTATTCATGCTATAATTGTATTATCCGGAAATCGTAATACACGTGTGAATACATAGACCACAATATGTCCCTAGTGAGCCTCTAGTTGACTAGCTCGTTGTGATCAACAGATAGTCATGGTTTCCTGGCTATGGACATTGGATGTCGTTGATAACGGGATCACATCATTAGGAGAATGATGTGATGGATAAGACCCAATCCTAAGCCTAGCACAAAGATCGTGTAGTTCGTATGCTAAAGCTTTTCTAATGTCAAGTATCTTTTCCTTAGACCATGAGATTGTGCAACTCCCGGATACCGTAGGAATGCTTTGGGTGTACCAAACGTCACAACGTAACTGGGTGGCTATAAAGGTGCATTACAGGTATCTCCGAAAGTGTCTGTTGGGTTGGCACGAATCGAGACTGGGATTTGTCACTCCATGTAAACGGAGAGGTATCTCTGGGCCCACTCGGTAGGACATCATCATAATGTGCACAATGTGACCAAGGGGTTGATCACGGGATGATGTGTTACGGAACGAGTAAAGAGACTTGCCGGTAACGAGATTGAACAAGGTATCGGTATACCGACGATCGAATCTCGGGAAAGTAAAATACCGCTAGACAAAGGGAATTGTATACGGGATTGATTGAGTCCTTGACATCGTGGTTCATCCGATGAGATCATCATGGAACATGTGGGAGCCAACATGGGTATCCAGATCCCGCTGTTGGTTATTGATCGGAGAACGTCTCGGTCATGTCTACATGTCTCCCGAACCCGTAGGGTCTACACACTTAAGGTTCGATGACGCTAGGGTTATAAAGGAAGTTTGTATGTGGTTACCGAATGTTGTTCGGAGTCCCGGATGAGATCCCGGACGTCACGAGGAGTTCCGGAATGGTCCGGAGGTAAAGATTTATATATATGGGAAGTCTTGTTTTGGTCACCGGAAAAGTTTTGGGGTTTATCGGTAATGTACCGGGACCACCGGAGGGGTCCGGGGGTCCACCGGGGGGGGCATGGGCCCCAGAGGCATACATGGGCCAAGTATGAGAAGGCACCAACCCCTAGGTGGGCTAGGGCGCCTCCCACCATGGCCCATGCGCCTAGAAGGGGAGAGGGGGCAAACCCTAAGGGAAGATGGGCCCTAAGGCCCATACTCCCTGCGCCTCCCTCTCCTCCCCCTTGTGGCCGCCACCCATAGATGGGTTTGGGGCTGCCGCCCCTCTAGGGATGGGAACCCTAGAGGGGGCGCACCCTCCTCCCTCTCCCCTATATATAGTGAGGCATAGGGCTACCCATAACACGCGATTTGATCTCTGCCTGTTAGTGCAACCCTCCCTCTCTTTCTCCTCATATCCCGTGGTGCTTGGCGAAGCCCTGCAGGATAGCCACACTCCTCCATCACCACCACGCCGTTGTGCTGCTGCTGGATGGAGTCTTCCTCAACCTCTCCCTCTCTCCTTGCTGGATCAAGGCGTGGGAGACGTCACCGGGCTGTACGTGTGTTGAACGCGGAGGTGCCGTCCGTTCGGCACTAGGATCTCCGGTGATTTGAATCACGACGAGTACGACTCCTTCAACCCCGTTCTCTTGAACGCTTTCGCTTAGCGATCTACAAGGGTATGTAGATGCACTCTCCTTCCCCTCGCTGCTGGTTTCTCCATAGATAGATCTTGGTGACACGTAGGAAAATTTTGAATTTCTGCTACGTTCCCCAACATTGTCAACCTCACAATCCCATGAGTCGACAAAACGAGCTCTCGAGAGCAAGGATGACTTGGGATTCCATGGAGTGTCTTTCCCACCGCTCTCTTCGCGCAAGGACTTTGCGAATTTCTTCTACATGGCTCTCACTTGGTTATGGTTATTTACCACTTCTCACTTTATGCCCATATTGCCATGTTCACTTTGCATGTTATGCTCATTCCTATGCCTTTGCCATGCATTCGTGACCCATGCTTTGCATTACACATGATGATTGATTCTACTAGTGCATAGGTATTTGCAAACATGGTGGAGATGTTGCTTGTTCTTTCCTTGTTTCCTATGTGCTCCATTCCTATGATGATACTATGATCTTGCTTTGTGCTCGTGCTTGCGATATGTCATGTGCATTGCCTATATCTCTTATTTGCTCACATGACATGATTGCCATGATTTCCTCTAGTGTGTTGCATCTTCACTCCACTAGTTTGCACGACTTGATTTCTATGCTTTCTCATGTTGCATCCACTTCTTGGATTACTTGCTCCTATCACATGTTTGGTTGCAACAATGTTATTCCTTCACATATGCCATGTCCCATTGATTGCTACACGCTTGCCTTGATTGCCTCACACATGATGAACAATTGCTCTTTCTATATTGTTGAGTGCCCCTCGATTTTCACTACACCCTATGCACATTATGCTGAGATTATCTTGCACTTGCATGCGTTTAGTCATATCATCTTCTTGGGTGTTGTGAATGACTCTTATGCTTACCATCGACCATTTGTCGAGCGCTTTATGCATGTTTGCTATGATCTTAAGGTTGATGCTTGTTATCTTGTCTCACATATGTGCATCTCTACCTCACATTTACATGTTTGTTTCCATGATGTCCTTGATTGTGCTAAATTTATGTGCTTACATGCTATGACACACTCCCTTGTCAAACCATATGTTATGCTTGATGACAACACTTGTTGGGTGAATCACCTCTTGAATGCTTGTTTTTCCAAGTGCTTGTTATTTTTGCTCCTTTTGAAGGAACTACAAGACGGTGCGACATTGGAGAGTGCCCATTTCGAGCTTCCACATGACAAGTGCTTGGTGGTTGACCACTTCTACACGACGACGCCATCTCGTTACCATGGTGATGAAGATCACGATCTGTGGACGGATCTCTCCCAAGGGGGGGGGGAGATGATGCGGAGCATCCCTCGACCATCACCATGGACGTCACACCGCCATCGCAAGCACGGAGAAGACCGATGCCAAGAGCACACACACATGCCACCAAAACCGAGGTTGACTCCTTCCTCTTCAAACTTCTTTCGGTTTCATATGGGAATTGGATTCTACCTTCAACGGAAACATTGTTCAATCTTAGGTACCAAGAAGGTGATCGTGAGAAGGAGAGGACGGAGGCTCGAGCGACCACTAAGCAAGGGAAAGGAGAGAAGAAGGAGAGGAGGAATGGGCCAAGCCCCTGGACCACCCGGGTGCCCGGCCGCCTCGACCTCGGGTGCCCGGCCACCTCTTGGCCGCAGCCCTGATACGTCTCCGTCGTATCTACTTTTCCAAACATTTTCGCCCTTGTTTTAGACTCTAACTTGTATGATTTGAATGGAACTAACCCGGACTGACGCTGTTTTCAGCAGAACTGCCATGGTGTTGTTTTTTGTGCAGAAAAAAATTCCTCGAAATGTCCTGAAACTCCACGGAACACCTTAGAAAAAATAAAGAAAAATCCTCACAAAAGATGAAGACAAGGGGGCCCACACCCTGCTCACGAGGGTGGGGGGCACGCCCCCCTTTCTCGTGGGCCCCCTGGTGGCCCTCCGACGCCAACTCCAACTCCATATATTGGCTTTCGGGGAGAACAAAATCAGAGAGAAGAAATAATCACGTCTTACGATACGGAGACACCGCCAAGCCCTAATCTCTCTCGGGAGGGCTGATCTGGAGTCCGTTCGAGGCTCCAGAGAGGGGGATTCGTCGCCGTCGTCATCATCAACCATCCTCCATCACTAATTTCATGATGCTCACCGCTGTGCGTGAGTAATTGCATCGTAGGTTTGCTGGACGGTGATGGGTTGGATGAGATTTATCATGTAATCGAGTTAGTTTTGTTAGGGTTTGATCCCTAGTATCCATTATGTTCTGAGATTGATGTTGCTATGACTTTGCTATGCTTAATGCTTGTCACTAGGGCCCGAGTGCCATGATTTCAGATCTGAACCTATTATGTTTTCATGAATATATGTGTGTTCTAGATCCTATCTTGCAAGTCTATAGTCACCTACTATGTGTTATGATCCGGCAACCCTGAAGTGACAATAATCGGGACCACTCCCGGTGATGACCATAGTTTGAGGAGTTCATGTATTCACTATGTGCTAATGCTTTGTTCCGGTTCTCTATTAAAAGGAGGCCTTAATATCCCTTAGTTTCTAATAGGACCCCGCTGCCACGGGAGGGTAGGACAAAAGATGTCATGCAAGTTCTTTTCCATAAGCACGTATGACTATATACGGAATACATGCCTACATTACATTGATGAACTAGAGCTAGTTCTGTGTCACCCTATTTTATGATTGCTACATGATGAACCACATCCGGCATAATTATCCATCGCTAATGCGGTGCCTACGAGTTTTCCATATACTGGTTTACGCTTACTTACTTTTCCACTGCTGCTGTTACAATCACTACAAAATACCAAAAACATTACTTTTATTGTCTTTACTTTTGTTACCGTTACCACTACTATCATATTACTTTGCTACTAAACACTTTGCTGCAGATACTAAGTTTCCAGGTGTGGTTGAATTGACAACTCAGCTGCTAATACTTGAGAATATTGTTTGGCTCCCCTTGTGTCGAATCAATAAATTTGGGTTGAATACTCTACCCTCGAAAACTATTGCGATCCCCTATACTTGTGGGTTATCAAGACTATTTTCTGGCGCCATTGCCGGGGAGCATAGCTCTATTCTTTGAGTCACTTGGGATTATATCTGCTGGACACTATGAAGAACTTGAAAGATGATCGAACTACTATTTTGCCCTCAACTACGAGGGGAGGTAAGGGATTTCCATCTAGCCTTGCACTAGATTCCCCTTCTGTTATGAGTAAGTTTGCGACACCTAAACCTACTACTGCTATTGATTCTGATATGTCGCATGTTATTGATGATGCCACTTCTACTATGCATGATACTTATGGTGAAACTACTTCTATGCTTGATACTACTGTGCCACTTGGTGAATTACTTGATGAGGAAATTGCTAGGTCTAGAGAAAGAGAAATTATTGAACCTGAACACGATGATGTTAGTGATGATGAACCTATGCCTGCTATTCCTGAGGGTTATCTTTTTAATGTTGAATCTTCTGCAGCTGTTTTTGCTTGCCAGGATAGACATGAACTTAAGAGTTTGCTAGTTAAATGGAGAAAAGAATCTTTTAGAGATAGGATGAGACCCAATCCTGCTTTTGCTACTTCACCTATCTGTGTTCCTGATCAGGACTACTATGATTTTTCTGTTGATCCAGATATAATTACTTTGGTTGAATCTGATCCTTTTTATGGCTATGAATCTAAAACTGTTGTGGCACATCTTACTAAATTAAATGATATAGCTGCCCTGTTTACTAATAATGAGAGATCGCGCTACCTTTATTTACTTAAGATATTTCCGTTCTCATTAAAGGGTGATGCTAAGATATGGTATAACTCTCTTGATCCTGGTTGTGTGCAAAGTCCCTAGGATATGATTTATTACTTCTCTGCTAAATATTTTCCCTGCTCATAAGAAACAGCTGCTTTGCGGGAAATATACAATTTTGTGCAAATTGAAGAAGAGAGTCTCCCACAAGCTCGGGGGAGGCTTCTCAAGTTACTTAATGCTTTGCCTGATCATCCTCTTAAGAAACCTGAAATATTTGATATCTTTTATAATGGACTAACTGATGCTTCCAGAGATTACCTAGATAGTTGTGCTGGTTCTCTTTTCAGGGAAAGAACACCAGATGACGCTGAAATTCTATTGAATAATATTGAAAATAATTGGGCACCTCCCGAGCTACCTCCTGAGCCAGTTCCAGAGCCAATTACTGAGCCTATTCCTAAACCAACTCCGAAGAAGAGAGGTGTTCTATTTCTCAGTCCCGAAGATATGCAAGAGGCAAAGAAATATATGAAAGAAAAAGGTATTAAAGCTGAAGATGTTAAGAATTTACCTCCTATTGAAGAAATACATGGTCTTAATTTACCACCCGTTGAAGAAGTATATGATCTCAATTATTTATTTAATGAAGAACCTCCCGATATCCCGACACAGGTAGTAAAGGTAAATTCTCTCTATAGATATGATAAAGCTGAAGTCCCTCCTACTAAAATTGCTAGTCAGTACTTGGATGATTTTGATGACTTTATGTTTAAGCAAGATGACTTTAATGCTTAGTTTGGTAGACAATTAATACAGAATATCTTTATGATTAAATGCTTGGGTGATTATATGGCTGATATTAGAGGTGAACTTAAACTTGTTAGCAAGCATGCTTCTATGGTTACCACTCAAGTAGAACAAGTACTTAAAGCTCAGAAAGAAGTGCTTGATGAAATGAATAGTAAGCAAAATGATTATGCTGTTAGAGTGGCTACTAGAACTGGTAGAATGACTCAGGAACCTTTGTATCCTGAAGGCCACCCTAAGAGAATCGAGCAAGATTCTCAGAGAAACAATATTGATATACCTAGTTCTTCTAAAAGGAAGAAAAAGAAAAATGATAGGACTTTGCAAACTTTTGGTGAACCCATTGCTAAACCACCTGAGAATCCAAATGATATCTCTATTTTTGATTCTGAAACTCAATCAGGTGATGAACATGAACCTAGTGATAATGTTAATGATAATGTTCATGTTTATGCTCAACCTAGTAATGATAATGATGTAGAAATTGAACCTGCTGTTGATCTTGATAACCCACAATCAAAGAATCAACGTTATGATAAAAGAGATTTTGTTGCTAGGAAGCATGGTAAAGAAAGGGAACCATGGGTTCAGAAACCCATGCCTTTTCCTCCGAAACCATCCAAGAAAAAGGATGATGAGGATTTTTGAGCGCTTTGGTGAAATGATTAGACCCATCTTCTTGCATATGCGTTTAACTGATGTGCTCAAAACAATTCCTTATGCTAAGTATATGAAGGATATTATTACTAATAAAAGAAAGATACCTGAAGCTGAAATTTCCACCATGCTTGCTAATTACACTTTTAAGGGTGGAATACCAAAGAAACTTGGAGATCCCGGAGTGCCTACTATACCATGCTCCATTAAAAGAAGTTATGTTAAAACTACTTTATGTGATCTTGGAGTCGGTGTTAGTGCCATGCCTCTCTCTTTATATCGTAGACTTGACTTGAATAAGTTGACACCTACTGAAATATCTTTGCAAATGGCTGATAAATCAACTGCTATACTTGTCGGTATTTGTGAGGATGTGCCTATTGTAGTTGCAAACGTTACTATTTTAACGGACTTTGTTATTCTTGATATTCCCGAGGATGATAGTATGTCTATTATTCTTGGAAGACCTTTCCTTAATACTGCAGGGGCCGTTATTGATTGCACCAAAGGCAATGCCACTTTTCATGTTAACGGCAATGAGCACACGGTACATTTTCCGAGGAAACAACCTCAAGTTTATAGTATCAACTCTATTGGAAAAGTTCCATCGATTATATTTGAAGGTTTCAAATTTCCTCTCCCTACTGTCAAGAAAAAGTATGATATTCTTATTGTTGGGGATTTTCATATCCCCGTTGAGGTAACTTAGTGTCATTCGAAATTTCTCCGGTTCCGAGATTATTCCAAATGAATTTGTTAACAAGACTTGATCAACCTTGTTAGTGGGTTCATTTTGATGATCACGAGATGGATGAAACTAGAAGCACAACTTTCTGTACCCTCTTTATATTTTCTGTTATTTAGTAGAAATAAAGTAAAATAATATTTTTTCTGTCTGTTTCCTGACTTACCCGTGCAATATAAAAATATCCCGAAAATAAAAGTCCTCAGAATATAGTGCCAATTTAATATGATTTGTTCGGGAATATTTGAGAATTTACTGTGCAAAAATTACCACGGGGGGAGCTGCCACCTGGCCACAAGGGTGGAGGGCGCGCCCTACCCCCTGGGCGCGCCCCCTACCTTGTGGGCCCATAGTGGCCCTCCTCCACTTATTCCTGCACCCATCTTCTTCCTCTGCCTCACACAAACACGAAAAACCAACTCAAGCACGAGTTCCAGCCCGCGTTGCTGTGATTATCGATCTCCTTGCTCAAAGCATCTCTCACAAAACTGCTTGGGGAGATTGTTCCTTGGTATGTGACTCCTCCATTGGTCCAATTAGTTTTTGTTCTAGTGCTTTATTCTTTGCAAATTTGTGCTGCATAGGTGACCATGTTCTTGAGCTTGTATGACAAATTTATATGGTTCCAAGTAGTTCCAATGCTTTATATAGGCCCTAGGCACTTGTGGGAGTTGTTGCTATCAATTTTATTGAAGTTGGTTCAGTTTTATTTGAAGTTACTAAAAATTTCAGATTGTTTCAGAAATAATGAAGAGACTTTTGAGGGGCTCATCGAGCCAAAGCTATAAGGAAAAACAAAAGGAAGAAGAGGAGAAGCCCAAATTTAATTTACCTCGCACCGCGGAGGTCCGGCCTTGTGAATGGCCTTCCGATGACTTCTTGAGGAGAGCTGGGATTTATGAAGATTTCTATTTATTGATTGAGAATGCTGGCCTCACCAACTTCCTCCATAACCAACGTCATCAGTATCTCTTACTCACAAATACTTTTGTGCAAAACTTCTACTTTTTCCCTAAGAAATCACCTCCAACAGTAGAGTTTCATTTATATGACGTTGTTAAAGAGATGACATTAGCAGAATTCTACGAGGTTTGCAGAATACCCTTTGAGGGCACCTTAGATGAACCGCATCGTAACGAATTAGAAGCTTTTGTTAACACTATCACGGTGGGAGAAACCAGGAAGATTTCTGATGCAAGGATCACTAGCATTCATTATCCTGTTTTATGCTACTTTGCCCTATTTGCTAGTCGTTGCTTGATTGGACGTGGGAACTGTGGGAACCTTAGTATTCCTGATATTATTATTTTGCTCCACGGTTTATACCGCAATAACTCTGTTAGAATGGGTGGAATTGTTGCTAGACGGTTAAGTCTTAACCATACTAAGGGCCCTATCTTTGGAGGCATTTATGCTTCACGCCTTGCTGAACATTTTGAAATGCCTATTAGGCATGAGGAGAAAGAAGAAACGGCACTGCCCCGTGCTTATTTTGATTACAAGAGTATGATAACGCATGATTTCCTTGTTAAGTGTCGCGAAGGGGAGCTCAAATATAAATTATACTTTGATAAACATCACCCTGAGACTATTACCTTGCCTGCTCCTTCTTTATTTAACTTGTTTGCAGAACCTCACATCGTTTCGTGGTCGGTTGTTCAAGCCTATCGGAACCCTGCACCAGCCCCGGAGCCGGAGCCACAGGATGAGCCTCCACGACTATCTGTTTATTCTTGGGATCCAGAGGAGGCTGTCAGCCAGTGGCAGCCGGAGTCTTCTTCGTCACAGTATGACCCCAGCTTCACCTACGGATATCCGCCACGCCATCCCTGGCAATAGACCAACTTAGGCCAAAAGCCTAAGCTTGGGGGAGTATGTATTTCCCACCGACATTACATTTATGTTCACACACACTCATTGCTAGACGTTGGTGCTCATACTCTTTCACTGTAATATCCATGCTAGTTTAAATTTCTCTTTCTGCTTTCTTCTTGTGTGTTTGATAAACTTTAAGAAAAACCAAAAAAATTAGTTAGTCTACTTTTCATGCTTGTAGTAGAATTAAAAAGAAAACCCCAAAAATATTTCCCGTTCTTCTTTTTACTTGTTGGGAGCTTTCCCGTGTAAATATTGGAAATGCTTAGTGGCTCTTATATGCATGATTGATAATTTAAACTTGGAGCCCATATTACTTGTCTTCTCTCTTGAGTTGAATGCTTGCAGATTCCAGCTTAGTCCAATGCACGTGCACTCTTATTATTATACACATCGTTCGGTCGTGCAAGTGAAAGGCAATAATGATGATATATGATGGACTTATTGAGGAGAGAAAAGCTGGTATGAACTCGACCTCTTTTGTTTTTGTAAATATGATGATTCATCGTTCTTGATTCAGCTATTATGAAGTAAACATATTTGCAGCGACATTTAGAGATTATAGTTGCTTGTGCCATGCTTGATTAGCTATGAGTTATAATGGTTTACCTTGCGTGCCAACATGCTATTAGAATGATTATGATGTCGTATGATGGGGTGGTATCCTCCTTTAAATGAATTGAGTGACTCGACTTGGCACATGTTCACGCATGTAGTTGAATCAAATCAACATAGCCTTCACGATATTTATGTTCATGGTGGATTATATCCTACTCATGCTTGTACTCGGTGTGAATTAATTTTAATGCATGTTTACGATTGTTGTCGCTCTCTCAGTTGGTCGCTTCCCAGTCTTTTGCTAGCCTTCACGTGTACTAAGCGGGAATACTGCTTGTGCATCCAAACTCCTTAAACCCCAAAGTTATTCCATATGAGTCCACTATACCTACCTATATGCGGTATTTATCTGCCGTTCCAAGTAAATTTGCATGTGCCAAACTCTAAACCTTCAAATAAACATTCTGTTTTGCATGCTCGAATAGCTCATATGTCAACTAGAGCTGCCCTTATCTTCCGTGTTAGGCGGGTTATTCTCAAGAGGAGTGGACTCCGCTCCTCATTCACGAGAAAAAGGCTGGTATCCGGGATGCCCAGTCCCATGCTTTGTGCAAACTAAATCAAAATAACTGCAAACAAAACTCCCCTTGGGACCCGTTGAATGTTGGAGGCACTCGTTGTTTCTAGCAAGCCATGGATTGATGCTTGTAGAGGAAGGGGAGTATAAACTTTACCATTCTGTTTGGGAACCGCCTATAATCTGTTTAGCATGGAAGATATCGTCGTCTTTTAGTTGTTATGTTGACAATGAAAGTATGCCGCTCAAAATATAATTTATCTCTATTTCAAAACCGAGCTCTGGCACCTCTACAAATCCCTGCTTCCCTCTACGAGGAGCCTATCTATTTACTTTTATGTTGAGTCATCACCCTTCTTATTAAAAAGCACCCGCTGGAGAGCACACTGTCGTTTGCATTCACTATTATTGGTTTATATTGGGTATGACTTGACTGGATCTCTTTTACCATGAATTAGAATGTTTAGTCAGTCCTTGATCTTTAAAGGTGCTCTGCATTTATGTTTTGCAGTCTTAGAAAGGGCTAGTGAGGTACCATTTTGTTATATTATGTTATGATTATTTTGAGAAGTGTTGTCATCCGAGTTTTGCTATTATGGCTCTCTCGCTGATTATGTTATTGATATGAGCAATTGTGAGACCTACGTGTCATTGTGAGTATGGTTAGTTCATAATAATTGCTGAGACTTGAATGCTGGTTTTTCATGTTTACAACAACAAGAGCAAACAGAGTTTGTAAAAGTTTTTCTTTTTCTCTTTCAGTTTGTCAACTGAATTGCTTGAGGACAAGCAAGGGTTTAAGCATGGGGGAGTTGATACGTCTCCGTCGTATCTACTTTTCCAAACACTTTTTCCTTGTTTTGGACTCTAACTTGTATGATTTGAATGGAACTAACCCGGACTGAGGCTATTTTCAGCAGAACTGCCATGGTGTTGTTTTTTGTGCAGAAAATAAAAATCCTCGGAATATCCTGAAACTCCACGGAACACCTTAGAAAAAATAAAGAAAAATCCTCGCAAAAGATGAAGACCAGGGGGCCCACACCCTGCTCACGAGGGTGGGGGGCACACCCCCCTGGGCACGCCCCCTACCTCATGGGCCCCTTGGTGGCCCTCCGACGCCAACTCCAACTCCATATATTGGCTTTCGGGGAGAAAAAAATCAGAGAGAAGAAATAATCACGTTTTACGATACGGAGCCACCACCAAGCCCTAATCTCTCTCGGGAGGGCTGATCTGGAGTCCGTTCGAGGCTCCGGAGAGGGGGATTCGTCGCCGTCGTCATCATCAACCATCCTCCATCACCAATTTCATGATGCTCACCGCCGTGCGTGAGTAATTGCATCATAGGATTGCTGGACGGTGATGGGTTGGATGAGATTTATCATGTAATCGAGTTAGTTTTGTTAGGGTTTGATCCCCAGTATCCATTATGTTCTGAGATTGATGTTGCTATGACTTTGCTATACTTAATGCTTGTCACTAGGGCCCGAGTGCCATTATTTCAGATCTAAACCTGTCGTGGAATTGTCACGTCAGATGTCCTCGTGAAAGGACTTAGTTGTGGAGCCATCGCAACTAGGAAGCTTGAAGGGGTTAATCGGGACAAAGGACACGAGAGGTTTTATACTAGTTTGGCCCCTTATGGTGAAGGTAAATCCTACGTCTAGTTTGGTTGGTATTGATGTTTCGATGACCAGGGAGCGAGATACGTTATGCCCGGCTCTCGATGAGTTGTTTCTTGCCCTAAGCCGTTAGCAGGTCGTCCCCTTATATACACGGGTTGATGCCCTGGGGCTTACAGAGTCCTGGCCGGCTTATAAACAGTGTCCGGCTCGGTGACTAGTTAAATCTACCTTATGATACAAGTCATGCCATTATGGCGATTTACTACAACGAGCTTTAAGTCACCTGTGGGCCTTAAGCCCTCTACTGAACCGCCATCTTCATGCTTTGGTCTGGGCTTCTTTCTGGTGAGTATTCTTTGCGTAACCCGGCCCCTCCTAGGCGGCTTACACAACAAGTTATATCCCCAACATTAGGTCCCAGATTGATTTGAACCTGTTCATGTCAATCTTAAAATACCTAAAGAAGTAAATCTTCAATCCTCTACCTGTACAAAGGTTTTCTTTAACCCACCGTGATGTCATCTTTTGGATCCGTGTTAACCCGCCATGATGTCATCCTTACTTAAATTCATTTTTATTTCATCGTATCCTCCAACAGATCTTTGCCTTTACTGTCTGTTCCGAAAGCCGAGGCATCGGGGCCGCTGGATAATAACTCTTATCTCCTCATTTCTCGCGCCGTCTCAATTATCCCCTCCTTATAAATAGGCACGACCTAGGTCTCCCCATTCTCTCTCCCTTCAGTCGTCTTCCTCCTTTCGCTGCTTCTCTGTCGCTCAAGCTCTGCCGCCGCCGCCGCGGATCTCCTCGTCTTCACCAACTCAGGCTGCTGCATCAACCTGGTCGGACCAGAAAAAACGCAATGCCCTTCTGCAGCAACCTTGCATCGGTAAATCTTCCCTTTCCTGCTCCTTAGATCTACATTAGGACCTTCGAGTTCTTCGCGTTCTTGCTGTTCATTAGGATCCTTTCATATATTTCATCACCCCCATTCTTCTTAACCTTGAAGATGATAAAAACTGATGCGGTAGATGTTTCGCACATATTCTGAAATGCAGATGAACCCCTTTCTATTGCACATAGGCCCCATTCGAGCCCTTGAGCTTCATCTGCGCTAGTCTTAGGCCTAGAAACTTTCCTTTTCAGAAGCATTGTTTGATCCAAAATAACATCAGCAACTTGTGAAATCTGTTTGTATCACCCGGAAAACTACTTCAGTCGGATACACTTAAACACAACTGTCCATGTAGCCGGCTTAAATAAATGACACTGATCTGTAAGCCTTGTTTGCTTCTCATGACCTTAAGAAGTTTGAACTGCTTTTGACACATGTAGTGGCTTAAATACTGTTGCATAGTCATCCTTATATCATTAGGCCCCTTCTTAAGCCGCCACCATGAATAATTAAGATATTTTCTCCCAGGTTAAAGTTGAACCGGAACCTCTTATTTTGTCGTAGGTCAACTGTTGTCATGGCACCTAAGGCAACCAAAGCCCCTGTGACCTGCAATTGGGTCCCATCCATAGTCACTAAGAGTAAACTGTCTGAATTTGTGAAGTCTGGCCATCTGCTAAAAAAGGAGGTCATGTCTTATCGTGCCCCTGACCCATCTGAATAAAGGCCTCAACCCAAAGAAGGGGAGGTAATAATTTTTACGGATCATATGAACCAGGGATTTGCTCCTCCCGGCTCAAAATTCTTCAGGGAGGTTCTGAATTTCTTTGATCTTAGACCTCAAGACATTGGACCCAATTCCGTGTCAAATATTTCCAATTTCTAAGTCTTCTGCGAGGTGTACTTGGGAGAGGAGCCAAGTCTGCTATTGTTCAGAGAACTTTTCTACTTAACCCGCAGAATGAACGTGCCAACGGGCCTAGTCTTGAACTTGGCGGTATTTCAATTCAGCGGCGGAGAGATTGCCTTTTTACTTACGCTGAACTGCCGAGTCATCCAAAAGATTGGAACCAGACGTGGTTCTATTGTCAGGATACTTCACCGGCTGATGAGAGCCCTCTGCCCGGCTTCCGCGCCCTGCGCCTTGAGTCCAACCATCCGCTAGCGGACAAATTGACGGCCGTCGAGCATCTTCCTCTCAACCCCACTATCAAAAAGATCAAATCTCTCTTGGGAAATGGTTTAAACGGCATCGATCTAGTCCGAGTTTGGGTCACTTGGCGAGTACTTCCATTAAGCCGCCGTTCCGGCTTAATGTGTACTTACATAGGCAAAACAGATGACCCGCTACGCCATAGTCCTGACGACTTACCAGATGATGTGGTGGATGCTACAACCCAGTCACTGCTGAAGAAGGGCACTGTAACTAGTAATGCTTCTGGCTTACTTCCCTTCTGCAAGAAGAACCCGGCCCCTGCAGTAAGTTATCAATCTTAATAAATACTCTTTGCTATGTTATACCTTTTTTGTACTCATAATTACTTATCCTTTTCCACAGGCTGATGATAACTTCTGGAAGGTCAAATATGACCATGAGGCTGCAAAACAAGCCAGGACAGCCAAGAAAACCGAAAGGAAAGCCGTCAAAACGGGAACCTCAAAGAAGAAGAAGCCCAACGCCTCCGACTTACTCAAATTGGATGATACTTCTTTGGATGATGAAGAGGTAATCTTTAAATTTTCTTAATTCCTTTGTCATTACTTGACTGACATTCTATCCCTTCAGGAGGATACGAGGAACAGCCAAGCAGCTGATGAAGAGGTAACTATAATCTCCTCCGACTCAGAGCCTTTGCCAAAGCAAAAAATCCGAAGGGTGACCCGGAAAGTAAGATTTTCCCATCCTCTTGCTTATCAAGATCCTCAATTTCTTTTGAAGCAACAACAGCTTGAGAACCGGAGGCAGACCCGGAACAACAAGGATGCAGAACTCTCCTCCGGCTTACCTGATGTAACCAGGAAGCGTCGGACTAAGGTTATCTCCGATTTACATTCTGCTTTACCTTTAGCGGGCTTAATTCGCCAACCTCTCAATTCATCTGACTCCAATTATTAGGATACCTCTCCTTCTTCCGGCGAGTCTATGCAATCAAACATGCCGGCTTTCAAAACTGCTCCCGGGTAATGTAACCTTATGTACTTTGAGCTTTATTTTACCCATGCTTTAGTATTCATCCTTCTGCCTTTGTTAATAGCATGCAAGTGAAACCCAGCAAGAGGGCAAAGAAGAATAAGCCGTCCCAAGACCCGATTGTAACTGAACCGGTGATTGATACTCTGCTCCAGACAGCTCTACCCATCAGCCGCCTGAACCGGCCTCTGACATTCCAGTGCCAACTTCTGACCTGCCTGCCGAAGATACTCTCAACAGCTCCGATAACCCGGAAACTCCTAGCCCGGTCAAGACGTCTGAACCGGAAGTTGAGTTTGTGAAAAGTTAGTTTGTTGAACCTGGGCGGCCTACTGTCCTTGCCAAATGTTCTGCCAAGGAAGAACTTGTCGAATGCCGAAAGGGCAAGCAGGACATTACTGATTATACTCACTTAAGCATTGGTGATATAGTTTCAGGCTATCTGAATCAAGTGTATAATAGTCGTGACCTGGAAATTGACATGGTAAAACAAATACAACACAAATCGGAGGTATAAATTATGCTTTTTTCCTGAATCTTACTTACTATACCAGCCCCCAAGTCTATTGCTTATGAATAAATATGATGTAGACTTAGAAATTTGCTTTACTATTAGTTTGCCCGATTTAAAGAGAATATATTTAACCCGGTTATAACATGATATTTTTAAATTTGCGATACACATTAGCCCCCAAGTGTCAAGTATCTTTACTTGTAAAGTGCTTGAGACTTAATATGTGTGACCCGGCATGGTAGGTTTAAAAATTCTTCAGCATACATTAGCCCCCAAGTGTCAAGTATCTTTACTTGTAAAGTACTTGGGACTTAATATTATCTTACCATGATTCTTACCATGATCCTTACCATAACCCGGTATTGATGCAGGCCACCATAAGTCAATTTGAGTCGGGGCTTGCTATCCTGAAGAGCCGGCTGGAAACTCAAGAACTTGAAACTCAAAAATCCAACTGCAAATTTGAATTCAGTGTCTCTGAACAAGAGAAATTGAAGAAAAATTTTGAGTCAGAGAAGAAAATCTGGGCTGATGAGAAGGCTTCACTGGTGACCCGGGCTGAGATAGCAGAAGCATCTATTGCAGAAGCAACAACCGAGCTGTCTGACTTAAAATGACAGATATCTCAGATGGTCTCAGCCATCTTTGGTAAGTTATTTCACATAACCTCAAATATTCTAATATTTTCTTTGACAATTATTGTAATTGCTATCTCAGGCTCACTTTCTGTTGGTGAACACAGGTCCCAGGAGCACCAACCTTAAGCAGAACATGCTGATTAAACTTAAGGCGGTTTACACTCTAGTGGAGCAGCTGTACACCGGGTCACAATGTGCCTTGGCCGTTGTAGCCTTATCCAATACCACTCCCCGCCTTCTGCAAGATGTGTTGAAGTTCCTCGCTGTGTTACCTCAGCGGATCCAAGATTTAAGGCGGGCGTCCTCAAGAGCCGGAGCCGTATCCGCATTGAGCCGGGCAAAAGCATGGCTTCCAGAGCTAGACCCGGCCAACCTTGCTCTTGGATACCCCAGTCGGAAGGAGGACGGTATTGTATTTGATGATCATGACTTCATTACCTGTGTCAAAGTCATACCTCCCGTGGCGACCCTTATTGGGAACGATACTGACCTCACCAAGTACTCTCCGGGCTATGATAGTGAGAATCGGAGAATTCCAAACATTCCATATGATGAAATCAGCCTGATCCCTCCTATTCGTAAGCCTACTTTTGCCCCTGAGGTGGACCCAGCCGGTTTAATAGATGATGAAGCTGAGTTTGAAGCTTTGAGCGGCATTGGCTGGGCCTCGTCAACTTTCCAGGACAAAACAGCCGACGGAGAGGCGGAGAAGGATAACCCGGAGCCTTCAAGCCCGCCGAAGGAGTGAGTCACCAGGTGTTTTGCAAAAAACAATGCTTCATTTGTTCAGACTCGGGGAGCCTTGTAATAGGGTAGAAAAAACTTCTCAATGTTTGTCATGCCTTCGCGCATGTTCCGAGCGCTTAACACTTTCGTAAGCCGCTATTGCTATAGATTTCGGGCTTATGTTAACCATTTATTCCCTTGGCGTTTTAAATTTTGCTTGCCTTTTCCTGCAAACAAAAGTTCCCTTGGCGGTTTATCGCGCCGGGGGTCACATAAAGTATTGATAACCCGGAATATCAACCAAAGATATCATATACAGGCCGGTTTATGACTATATTTGTTAAACATAACCATAATAGCATACCTGCGATCCCTTTGATAATCTTTCCTGCTGGTATGATGCTCACCTGGTACTTAACAACCTGGTGTGACCAATATTAAACCGGAAAAGGCAAAAAACATCTCATAATGCTTTTCACAAGGTCTCAGGATAGTCAAAATAATTATGCTTATAATGGATAATAAACAACTTTTACATGCTTTTGATTCGAATACGATCAGTAAACCATTCCAAAGGGGTTAAGCTAAGATTTGGATACGATCATATAGCCCCCAGTGGCTTTGACGATGCCGATCAAGTGGGTATCGACAGCTATGTTCTCTTTGGTTTGAATACGACCTATGTTTGAACAGGAAGCCCCCAAGTGACCATAAGAGTTGTTTAATGACGCTGATTCGAATATGATCCACGTCAGACCCAAAGGGGTTAAGCTATGATTCAAATATGATCAAGAAGCCCCCAAGTGGGTTTGGCAATATGCCGATCAAGTGGGTATCGACATCTATGTTCTCTTTGGTTCGAATATGACCTATGTTTGAATTGGAAGCCCCCAAGTGATCATGGCTAGATTCAGATACGATCATAAGCCGGACCAAAGGGAAAGCCGGATTCAGATATGATCCGCTCCCTGTTGGTAGTTTCCGCCACCTGATAAGAAGACATATAAACATTTTTATGGGAAAAAAGGACAGAGGTCCTGCTTTATTGCTTTATATAATATGTACATCGTCAAAAATATATACATCTTAAGAGCCGGTGGCTTAAGTATAGTAAGGCCGAAGATGGGCAATATTCCACGGCCGGCAGGTCTCCTCCTTCGACTTACGTGAGTCTTTGTGCTCTCGAACATCAATGAGGTAATATGGCCTGTTGTTCAGATTCTTGCTGACCACAAAGGGTCCTTCCCAAGGCGGAGATAGCTTGTGCATGTCAGATTGATCTTGGATGAGCTGGAGTACCAAGTCGCCTTCCTGAAAGGTTGTGCTCTTAACCCGGCGGCTGTGATAGCGGCGCAGGTCTTGCTGGTAAATCACCGAGCGGGCTATTGCCAAGTCTCGCTCCTCATCCAACAAGTCAAGTGCATCCTGACAAGCCTTCTCGTTATCCGCCTCAACATAAGCCACCACGCGGGGAGAGTCGTGTCGGATGTCACTTGGCAGAACTGCCTCTGCTCCATAGACCATGAAGAAAGGTGTGTAACCCATAGATCTGTTAGGCGTAGTGTTGATGCTCCATAGTACAGAGGGTAACTCCTCCACCCAGCAACCCGGAGTCCGTTTTAAGGGGACAAAGAGCCGGGGCTTGATACCCTTCAGGATCTCTTGATTAGCTCTTTCTGCTTGACCATTGGATTGGGGATGAGCAACAGCCGAAACATCAAGCCGGATATGTTCTCGTTGATAGAACTCTTCCATGGCTCCCTTGGAGAGATTAGTACCATTATCAGTTATAATACTGTGTGGGAAACCAAAACGAAAGATCACCTTTTTCATGAACTGAACCGCTGTGGCCGCATCATACTTACTGACTGGCTCCGCCTCAACCCACTTTGTAAACTTATCCACTGCCACCAGGAGGTGTGTCTTTTTATCCTTAGACCTTTTGAAAGGTCCAACCATGTCAAGCCCCCAGACTGCAAACGGCCAAGTAATTGGGATCATCCTCAATTCTTGAGCCGGCACATGAGCACGTCATGAGAACTTCTAACAACTGTCACATTTACTAACCAGATCCTCCACATCAGCATGAGCCGTGAGCCAGTAGAAACCATGACGAAAGGCCTTAGCCACACGAGATTTTGAGCCGGCATGATGACCACAATCTCCTTCATGAATCTCACGAAGTATCTCTTGTCCCTCTGCATGCGACACACAACGTTGAAACGCCCCTGTTACACTGCAATGATGCAACTCACCATTAACAATCGTCATGGATTTGGATCGCCTGACAATTTGTCTTGCCAAAGTCTCATCCTCTGGTAACTCTCCCCGGGTCATATAGGCCAAATACGGCACGGTCCAATCCGGGATGACATGAAGAGCCGTCACCAGCTGTGCCTCCGGGTCTGGCACCGTTAGTTCTTCCTCAGTAGGCACCTTGACAGAAGGGTTATGCAGAATATCAAGAAAGACGTTGGGTGGCACCGGCTTACGTTGAGATCCCAGCCGGCTTAAAGCATCAGCCGCCTCATTCTTCCTTCGATCAATGTGCTCCACTTGATAACCCTTAAAATGCCCAGCCACAGCATCTACCTCACGTTGATAAGCCGCCATGAGAGGATCCTTGGAATCCCACTTGCCTGACACCTGTTGAGCCACGAGATCTGAGTCACCCAGACACCTCACCCGGCTTAAGTTCATCTCCTTGGCCATCCGGAGACCATGGAGTAAGGCCTCATACTCAGCTGTATTGTTAGTACATGGAAACATAAGCCGGAGTAAATAACAAAATTTTTCACCTCGAGGGGAAGTTAAAACGACTCTAGCCCCCGAGCCTTCTAGTTGCCTGGACCCGTCAAAGTGAATAGTCCAATATGTGTTATCTGGCTTCTCCTCAGGTGCCTGCAACTCTGTCCAATCATTGATAAAGTCCACTAAGGCTTGAGATTTAATAGCAGTACGCGGCATATATTTCAAACCATGAGGTCCAAGCTCGATAGCCCACTTGGCGACTCGTCCTGTGGCCTCCCTATTCTGGATGATGTCTCCCAAGGGGGCAGAACTTACCACAGTTATGGGATGACTTTGAAAGTACTGCTTCAACTTCCGGTTGGCCATAAACACTCCGTAAACAAGTTTCTGCCAATGTGGATACCTTTGCTTAGACTCAATGAGCACCTCACTGATGTAGTAAACCGGCCGCTGAACCGGATGCTCCTTGCCAGCTTCCTTACGCTCCACCACGATGGCAACACTGACGGCTCGTGAATTAGCAGCCACGTATAACAGCAACGGCTCTTTATCAATGGGAGCCGCAAGAACCGGTGGTTCAGACAATTGCCTCTTCAAGTCTTCAAAGGCAGCATCTGCAGCATCACTCCAGACAAAAGTGTCAGTTTTCTTCATCATCTGATACAGTGGTAGGGCCTTCTCACCTAACCGGCTTATGAACCGGCTCAAAGCGGCAACACGACCCGCCAGTCGCTGAACATCATTGATGCACGCCGGTTTAGCCAGAGAGGTAATCGCCTTAATCTTCTCCGGATTAGCTTCAATGCCTCTGTTTGATACCAGAAAACCCAAGAGCTTGCCTGCAGGTACACCAAACACACACTTGGCCGGGTTAAGCATCATCTTGTAAACCCGGAGATTATCAAAGGTCTCTTTCAAGTCAGATATCAAGGTTTCCTTTTCTCTGGACTTCACCATGATGTCATCTACATAAGCATGAACATTACGCCCGATTTGATCGTGTAAACAGTTCTGCACACATCGCTGATAAGTCGCCTGGGCACTCTTGAGTCCAAACGGCATAGATACATAACAGAAGGCTCCAAACGGAGTGATGAAAGCTGTCTTCTCCTGGTCCTTAACTGCCATTTTGATCTGATGATAACCAGAGTAAGCATCCAAGAAGCTCAAACGTTCACAACCCGCCGTAGCATCAATGATTTGATCAATACGGGGGAGAGCAAAGGGATCAGCCGGACAAGCCTTGTTTAAGTCTGTGTAATCCACACACATCCGCCAAGTGCCGTTCTTCTTGAGTACAAGCACCGGGTTAGCCAACCACTCCGGGTGAAAAACTTCAACAATAAACCCGGCCGCTAAGAGCCGGGCGACCTCTTCCCCAATAGCTTTCCGTCTCTCTTCGTTGAACCGTCGGAGAAACTGCCTGACCGGCTTATACTTTGGATCAATATTGAGAGTGTGCTCAGTGAGTTCCCTCGGTACACCCGGCATGTCAGAAGGTTTCCATGCAAAGATGTCCCGGTTCTCACGGATGAACTCGATGAGCGCGCTTTCCTATTTAGGATCCAAATTGGTACTGACACT
Organism: Triticum aestivum; assembly: GCF_018294505.1. Lineage (NCBI taxonomy): Eukaryota > Viridiplantae > Streptophyta > Magnoliopsida > Poales > Poaceae > Triticum > Triticum aestivum. The sequence continues at coordinate 305,897,755 of NC_057807.1, read as the reverse complement.
GAACTGCTTAGAAGCATCGCCTGGGGTAAAGTCAACAAGCTTCGTCTCAGCGGCCGATTTAAACTTCAAGCTGGGTCATGCTCAGTAGTTGGCTTCTTTAGGGAGGTCATATCTGCCGGGTCAACATTGTCTTGATAAAATTTGAGCTCCTCCGCGGCACAGGCAGACTCAGCGTAAGCCGCGTCGCCTTCTTCACACTCCAAAGCCACCTTTCGACTCCCATGCACAGTGATGGTGCCCTTGTGACCCGGCATCTTGAGCTGCAAATAACCGTAACATGGCCGTGCCATGAACTTAGCATAAGCCGGCCGCCCAAACAGAGCATGATATGGACTCCTGATTTTAACCACTTCAAACGTCATTTTCTCAACCCTGGAGTCATACTCATCTCCAAAGGCCACCTCCAATTCAATCTTGCCAACTGGGTAAGCCGACTTGCCAGGAACCACTCCATGGAAAACAGTGTTGGATGTTCTCAAATTCTTATCAGTCAACCCCATGCGTTGAAAGGTCTCGTAGTAGAGGATATTGATGCTGCTACCTCCGTCCATGAGTACCTTAGTGAATTTATATCCACCGACCTGAGGTGCTACCACCAAGGCTAACTGACCCGGATTATCGACCAGTGGAGGGTGATCCTCTCTGCTCCATATAATGGGTCGTTCTGACCACCTCAAATAACGAGGAATTGCCGGCTCAATAGAATTCACGGCCCTCTTATGAACCTTCTGGTCACGTTTGCATAAGCTAGTGGTAAACACGTGATACTGTCCACCACTCAACTATTTCGGATGGCTTTGATAACCTGATTGCTGCTGCTGTTGCCCTCCTTGACCAGACTGCTGCTGATTATTACTGCCTGGATGTCCCTGAAAGCCAGAGTTTGAACCGCCGCCCGGGCCATGAAAACCACCAGCTCCCAAGCCGCCGCCAGACCCGGAGTTGTCACCAAACGTATTGGAATTCTTAAAAGCCTTCATGATCGCGCAATCTTTCCATAAGTGGGTGGCGGGTCGTTCCCGGGTGCCGTGTCTCGGGCAAGGCTCATTAAGTAACTACTCAAGAGATGGGCCTAACCCGCCAGATCGAGGGGGCGGCTTACCCTTACGTCTCTGATTGTTGCCCTGTGCATTAGCGTTGCCTACAAACTCCGGGTTGCCGTCCGCCTTACGCTTATTGCCACCTTGATTCACCGGGTTATGCTGCTGACCCTTTCCATTGCCGTTCCTCTGTCCCTTCCCTGTCTTCTCATCATCTGACGCGGGATCCTTGGTACTATCAGAATCGGCATATTTGACTAAAGCCGCCATCAGCGTACCCATATCGTTGCAGTCACGTTTAAGGCGCCCCAGTTTCTGCCTCAGCGGCTCAAAGCGGCAATTCTTCTCCAACATGAGGACTGCAGAGCCGGCATCCATCTTGTCAGATGAATGTATTATCTCCTTGACCCGGCGTACCCAATGAGTGGTGGATTCACCCTCTTCCTGCTTACAATTCGTTAAGTCCACGATCGACATAGATTGCTTACAGGTGTCCTTGAAGTTCTGGATGAAACGGGCTTTTAACTCTGCCCATGAGCCAATGGAATTGGGTGGCAAACCCTTTAACCATACCGGGCCGTTCCATCTAACATCATGGTGAAGTATTTAGCCATTGCTGCGTCGCTAACTTCCAATAACTCCATGGCCATCTCATAACTTCGATCCAAGCTCCGGGCTGCAAGTCGGCCATGTAATTCGGCACCTTTCCAGGTCCTTAAAGTCCTTTGGCAGACGCATGTTACGCAAAGCCGGCACCAAACAAGGAACACCACCGGTTCTAGTGGCTACTCCCACTTTAATGGAAGTCGTTGGATACTCTAGAAAATCCTGATGAACCGCCTGTTGAGTTGCCAGCTGAGCCGCCCGCTCGTTCTCCTGACGTACTCGGTCTTGCACCGGGTTATAGCCACCGGGTTGGTTACGGCGTTGGGCGTTGCTTGACAAGGCTTCAGACTCCATGTGCCTGCTGTAACTCGGGCTCCGGTTCTGACGAGGCGGTGCTAACCAGGGCGGAGGAGTTGAATGAATCCTGTCCCTGCTGTAAGAATAGGTCTCTTGCTGAGCCAGGGCCGTCTGGAGAAGCTCTCTGACCCTCCGGGTCTCCACCGCTGTCGGGTCATCACCGTCCATGGGCAGAGCCGCCAAGCGCGCCGAAGCCGCGATTAAGTTCTCCATGGGGTTGGAAAAGTGACCCGAAGGTATCGGCACATAACGCGGTGGTGCCATGCTCACATGAGGAGGTGGCATCTCTCGAGGCTGAGCCGGTCCTCCTGCTCCGGCTGTCATAAACTGATTGGCATCTGGCGGGTTACTTGGGCCGGCTCCGGGTGTAGCAAAAAGAACCCGAGGGTCGTAATTCGGAGGTAAACGGGATTGGGTTTTCTGATGTCTCCTCCTCATCACCTCATTGGACGCGTTTAAGCTCATCGTGAGCTGGTAAGCTTCTGACTATAGCCGCTGTGCCCGGGCATCTAGAGCCGCCCGTTCCGCGGCTAATCTGGTGTCCTCAGCTGCTAAAGCCTCCTTGGCTTGAGCTATTTCCTCACGCACCCGTGCCACCTCCGCGTCATGCTCATCTTTGTTTGCAGGGATAACCGTGGCGGTTAACAGGGCCGTAAGCTTGTCCATGAGTTCTATCAGCACCTGAGCCGGCGGGCGCACAGGGCCTCCTGCCCGGCCACTCCTGTCCCGGATGTTATTGCTGCAGCAGTTGTAGAGTTTGAACCGGGCTGAGTCCCAGCCATGAAGACTCCTGCCATCTCGGCGGCTCACAGGGGTCCGGAATACTGGTGCCATCGGAACAGCCCCCGAGCACACCGTCTTGCACTTGGTACAATGAATCTGTTGAACCGGCGGACGAATCACCGTCTGAGAGGACGGCCGTCTCACCACCATCTTCAGATCCTTCAGAAAGTTCCTCTCCGTGGATGCAGCCCACGAAAGCACGCTTCATGACGGGTTGAGCTCGGGTCTTTCTCGCACGCTGAGCCGTCTCGATGAGGTTGGTGCAGCTGTCCGGCTCAGGGCCCGGCTCTCCGATCCGGCCGATGAAGACGTGGATTCCGCCGAAGGGGACCCGGTACCCGTACTCAATTGAGCCGGCGTCGGGGCCCCAGCCTTCGTCGTCGATGTAGATCTTGCCGCGACGACTCTTGGTCATCCGGCCCACTACGTATCCCTTGAGCCCTTCGAAGTTGCCCTTCAAGAACTCAAATCCACCGTGCGCTGGCCCCACGGTGGGCGCCAACTGTCGTGGAATTGTCACGTCAGATGTCCTCGTGAAAGGACTTAGTTGTGGAGCCATCGCAACTAGGAAGCTTGAAGGGGTTAATCGGGACAAAGGACACGAGAGGTTTATACTAGTTCGGCCCCTTACGGTGAAGGTAAGGCCTACGTCTAGTTGGGTTGGTATTGATGTTTCGATGACCAGGGAGCGAGATACGCTATGCCCGGCTCTCGATGAGTTGTTCCTTGCCCTAAGCCGCCAGCAGGTCGTCCCCTTATATACACGGGTTGACGCCCTGTGGCTTACAGAGTCCCGGCCGGCTTATAAACAGTGTCCGGCTCGGTGACTAGTTAAATCTACCTTATGATACAAGTCATGCCATTATGGCGGTTTACTACAACGGGCCTTAAGTCGCCTGTGGGCCTTAAGCCCTCTATTGAACCGCCATCTTCATGCTTTGGTCTTGGGCTTCTTTCTGGTGAGTCTTCTTTGCGTAACCCGGCCCCTCCTGGGCGGCTTACACAAATAGTTATATCCCCAACAGAACCTATTATGGTTTCATGAATATATGTGTGTTCTAGATCCTATCTTGCAAGTCTATAGTCACCTACTATGTGTTATGATTCGGCAACCCCGAAGTGACAATAATCGGGACCACTCCCGGTGATAACCATAGTTTGAGGAGTAAATGTATTCACTATGTGCTAATGCTTTGTTTCGGTTCTCTATTAAAAGGAGGCCTTAATATCACTTAGTTTCCAATAGGACCCCGCTGCCACGGGAGGGTAGGACAAAAGATGTCATGCAAGTTCTTTTCCATAAGCACATATGACTATATACGGAATACATGCCTACATTACATTGATGAACTGGAGCTAGTTCTGTGTCACCCTATGTTATGACTGCTACATGATGAACCACATCCGGCATAATTATCCATCGCTAATCCAGTGCCTACGAGTTTTCCATATACTGGTTTACGCTTATTTACTTTTCCGCTGCTACTGTTACAATCACTACAAAATACCAAAAACATTACTTTTATTGTCTTTACTTTTGTTACAGTTACCACTACTATCATATTACTTTGCTACTAAACACTTTGCTGCAGATACTAAGTTTCCAGGTGCGGTTGAATTGACAACTCAGCTACTAATACTTGAGAATATTCTTTGGCTCCCCTTGTGTCGAATCAATAAATTTGGGTTGAATACTCTACCCTCGAAAAATATTGCGATCCCCTATACTTGTGGGTTATCAAGCCCCAGCCGGCCCCGGGTGCCCGGCCACCAAGCACCGGGTGCCCGGCCAAGTCCCCAGCCGTGGCCTGGGCAGCACCCCGGGTGCCCGGCCCAAGCGCCCCGGGTGCCCGGCCTCCTGCCTGGGCCGGCCCAGCATGCCCCCGGGTGCCCGGGCTCTCACCCCCCGGGTGCCCGGCCCTCCTCGACGTGCCCAGGCCGGCGCCCCTGACCGGTCCGGGTGCCCGGGCCCTCAACCTCGGGTGCCCGGCCAACTACAGCCACGCCCACCTCCGGGTGCCCGGTCCACTTGACCCCAGGTGCCCGGACTACTCCGAAGGGTTCTCATTTTCAGGGTCAAAATGTACCTTTGTATCCCTACCTCCCCCAACTTCGTCCCTAGACTATATAAACACCTCCCATAGCTCTTTTGGAAGGATAGCAAAATATTTGATAGACATTTGTGAGCTTTGCTCCATGGATCCACTCCACTAGGAGATCAAGATCTCCTCTTGGAGTGACCAAACATCAAGACCTCCTCCTTGGGGAAGGATCCCCATCATAGGATCATCAAGCCCTCACCTCCTTCATAGGATTTGGGATGAACTCTACCATGTATCTTATTTCCCTTTGATTGTTCATGTACCTTGTGGATCTTGTGTGTTTGTTGGTCTAGTGGATGTGTGATTTGGACTTGTTCTTGAGTGTTCCTCTTGTTTTCCCTCTTGTGTTCATCTTGTTCTTGGGGATTCCCCCTCCAATTCATGAAAGATCTTCACTTAGGGTTCCACCGTACAACACCTTCTAATGAGAGTAACTCTTCAACTCATACATTGTTTAATTCCCCTTCATGCTTACCAAAGGATGATTGCTATGATAATTGCTATGATCCCGTTGATTCTCTTGAAATATCCCTTTTTGATGATGCTTGCTATGCTTGTGGCCAAGATGCCAATATGAGTTATGCCTATGGAGATGAACCTGCTATAGTTCCTTATGTTAAACATGAAATTGTTGCTTGCACCCACGCATGATAGTCCTATTATCTTTTTGAATTCTCCCGACTACACTATATCGGAGAAGTTTGTGCTTATTAAGGATTATATTGATGGGTTGCCTTTTACTATTGCACATGATGATTTTGATAGATATAATATGCATGTGCTTGCTGCTCCAACTTGCAATTATTATGAGAGAGGAACTATATCTCCACCTCTCTATGTTTCCAATACGATAGAATTACAAGAAACTGTTTATACTATGCATTGGCCTTTACTTGGTGTGCATGAATTGTTCTTTTATGACATGCCGATGCATAGGAAGAGAGTTAGACTTCGTTGTTGCATGATATATGTTACTTTGTGCTCACTACTAAATTACAAATCATTGTTAATTAAAATTGGCTTTGATATACCTTGGGATCCGGGTGGATCCATTACTTGAGCACTATATGCCTAGCTTAATGGCTTTAAAGAAAGCGCTGCCAGGGAGACAACCCAGAAGTTTTAGAGAGTCATTTATTTCTGTTGATTGCTTTTATATAGTTTAAAAACAAAAAAATAAAGAGGGGAACCTAAAAACTTTTCAAAAAGGAAAGTGAAAGTGAGAAAGACAAGCATTGTTGAAGTGGGAGCTAGCCTTGAACTTTGTTCATGCTCATGCAAACTTTGTGAATCTTGATTACAGAAACTTTTCATCAAAAATAATTATCCCCTTGTAAAATTCCATTGTATTATAAAAATAATGTGCCAAGATTTGCCTTTAGGATGTTTTCAATGCTTATTGGTTTGTACGGTGTAGGACAGAAACTTTGGCTGTAGTGCGCGATTTTACATTTTTACCTGGAATGTCAAACGGTTCTGATTCTTTTTGAAATGTCTTGCTGTACAAAGTTTTTATTTTTCCTAGTTTTGGTAGAATTTTTGCGATATCATAAGTATAGTGAATGTTCAGATTACTACAGACTGTTCTATTTTTGACAGATTCTGTTTTTGATGCATAGTTTGCTTGTTTTGATGAATCTATCAATTTATATCAGTGGATTTAAGCCATGGAAAATTTATATTACAGTAGACACAATGCGAAAACAAAATATGAATTGGTTTGCAACAGTACTTAGAGTAGTGATTTGCTTTATTATATTAACGGATCTTACCAAGTTTTCTATTGAAGTTTTGTGTGGATGAAGTGTCTAATCGAGGATGTCTCGATATGAGGAAAAGGAAGAGATGCAAGAGCTCAAGCTTGGGGATGCCCGAGGCACCCCAAGTAAATATACAAGGAGACTCAAGCGTCTAAGCTTGGGGATGCCCTGGAAGGCATCCCCTCTTTCTTCAACCAGTATCGATATGTTTTCGTATTCGTTTCGTTCATGCAATATGTGCAAGTCTTGGAGCGTATTTTGCTTTTAGTTTTCACTTTTCTTTTATGCACCATGCTGGTATGAGATAGTCCTTGGTTGATTTATAGAATGCTCATTGCACTTCAGTTAAATCTTTTGAGTATGGCTTTATAGAATGCTTCATGTGCTTCACTTATATCATTTGAAGTTTGGATTGCCTGTTTCTCTTCACATAGAAAACCACCATTTGTAGAATGCTCTTTTGCGTCACTTATATTTGTTAGAGCATGGGCATATCTTCTGTAGAAAGAATTAAACTCTCTTGCTTCACTTATATCTATTTAGAGAGATGACAGGAATTGGTCATTCACATGGTTATTCATAAAATCCTACATAAACTTATAGATCGTTGAATATGATATGTTTGATTCCTTGCAATAGTTTTGTGATATAGAGATGATAATATGTGGGAGGTACTAGTAGATGGTTGTGTTTAGTAAGGATGTTGGTGTTAAGGTTTGTGATTCCTGAAGCATGCACGTATGGTCTACTAACTATGTAACCAAATTGGCGCGCATTGTATTTTGATTGTTTATCTTTGCGTGAAGGTCGGGGGTGCGCGATGGTTAACTCCTACCAACCTCCCCCCTAGGAGTATGCGTGTAGTACTTTGTTTCAAGGGCTTTTAAATTTTTGCAATAAGTATGTGAGTTCTTTATGACTAATGTTGAGTCCATGGATTATACGCACTTTTACCTTTCCATCATTGCTAGCCTCTTCGGTACCGTGCATTGCCCGTTCTCACTTCGAGAGTTGGTGCAAACTTCGCCGGTGCATCCAAACCCCATGATACGATATGCTCTATCACACATAAGCCTCCTTATATCTTCCTCAAAACAGCCACCATACCTACCTATCATGACATTTCCATAGCCATTCCGAGATATATTGCCATGCAACTTCCATCATCATCATATACATGACTTGAGCATTCATTGTCATATTGATTTGCATGATCGTAAAATAGCTAGCATGATGTTTTCATGGCTTGTCCATTTTTTGATGTCATTGCTACACTAGATCATTGCACATCTCGGTACACCGCCGGAAGCATTCATATAGAGTCATATCTTTGTTCTAGTATCGAGTTGTAATATTGAGTTGTAAGTAAATAAAAGTGTGATGATCATCATATAGAGCATTGCCCCATGAAAAAAAGGAAACATCAAAGAAGCCTAAATAAAAAAGGGGGCCAAATAAGCCCACCCAAAAATAAGAAAAAAAAAGAAAAAAAAGAAGAAAAGAAAAGGGGCTATGTTACTATCCTTTTACGACACTTGTGCTTCAGAGTAGCACCATGCTCTTCATATAGAGAGTCTCCTATGTTATCACTTTCATATACTAGTGGGAATTTTCATTATAGAACTTGGCTTGTATATTCCAACGATGGGCTTCCTCAAATGCCCTAGGTCTTCATGATCAAGAAAGTTGGATGCACACCCACTTAGTTTCAGTTTGAGCTTTCATACACTTATAGCTCTTAGTGCATCCGTTGCATGACAATCCCTACTCTTCACATTGACATCAATTGATGGGCATCTCCATAGCCCGTTGATTAGCCGCGTCGGTGTGAGACTTTCTCCCTTTTTGTCTTCTCCACATAATCTCCACCATCATATTCTATTCCACCCATAGTGCTATATCCATGGCTCACGCTCATGTATTGTGTGAAGATTGAAAAAGTTTGAGAATACTAAAGTATGAAACAATTGCTTGGCTGACACTAGGATAGGCATGAGGGGTACCTTGTGTTAAGAAAAGGGAGCATACAAGACTATATGATTTTGTAGGGATAGCGTTCTCGAAGCATTGATATTTTGAAAGACATGATTGTTTGTTGGGATGCCCTAAGTATTATTGTCTTTATGTCAAATGATAGACTATTGCTTTGAACCACTCGTGTCTTAATATTCATGCCGTGATTAGATACATGATCAAGATTATGCTAGGTAGCATTCCATATCAAAAATTATCTTTTTATCATTTACCTACTCGAGGACGAGCAGGAATTAGGCTTGGGGATGCTGATACGTCTCCGTCGTATCTATAATTTTTGATTGTTCCATGCCAATATTCTACAACTTTCATATACTTTTGGCAACTTTTTATACTATTTTTTGGGACTAACATATTGATCCAGTGCCCAGTGCCAGTTCCTGTTTGTTGCATGTTTTATGTTTCACAGAAACCCAATATCAAACAGAATCCAAACAGGATAAAAATGGACGGAGAATTATTTTGGAATATTTGGGATTTTCCGGAGAAAGAATCAACGCGAAACGGTGACCGAGGTGGCCACGAGACAGGGGGCGTGCCCTCCCCCCTGGGCGCGCCTGGCACTCTCGTGGGCCACCCGTAAGGCGGTTGATGCTCTTCTTTTGCCGCAAGAAAGCTAATTTTATGAGAAAAATCTGAGCGAAAGATTCACCCCAATCGGAGTTACGGATCTCCGATATAAAAGAAACGGTGAAGGGGCAGAATCTGGAAACGCAGAAACAAAGAGAGACAGAGAGATAGATCCAATCTCGAAGGGGCTCTCGCCCCTCCCAAGCCATGGGAGCCAAGGACCAGAGGGGAAACCCTTCTCCCATCTAGGGAGAAGGTCAAGGAAGAAGAAGAAGAAGGGGGGCTCTCTCCTCCTTGCTTCCAGTGGCGCCGGAGCGCTGTCAGGGGCCATAATCATCACCGCGATCTTCACCAACAACTTCACCGCCTTCATCACCAACTCTTCCCCCCTCTATGCAGCGGTGTAACCCCTCTCTTACCCGCTGTAATCTCTACTTAAACATGGTTCTCAACGCTATATATTATTTCCCAATGATGTATGGCTATCCTATGATGTTTGAGTAGATCCATTTTGTCCTATGGGTTAATTGATGATCGTGATTGGTTTGAGTTGCATGTTTTATTATTGGTGCTGTCCTATGGTGCTCTCTGTGTCGCGCAAGCGTAAGGGATCCCCGCTGTAGGGTTTGCAATATGTTTATGATTTGCTTATGGTGGGTGGCGTGAGTGAACAGAAGCACATACCCGAGTAAGTAGGTTGTTTGCGTATGGGATAAAGGGGACTTGATACTTTAATGCTATGGCTGGGTTTTACCTTAATGATCTTTAGTAGTTGCGGATGCTTGCTAGAGTTCCAATCATAAGTGCATATGATCCAAGAAGAGAAAGTATGTTAGCTTATGCCTCTCCCTCAAATAAAATTGCAATAGTGATTACCGGTCTAGTTATCGATTGCCTTGGACAAATAACTTTCTCGTGACAAAAAGCTCTCTAGTAATACTTACTTTATTGCATCTTTATCTAAACAGCCCCTACTTTTTATTTATGTGCTCTTTATTATCTTGCAAAACTATCCAACAATACCTACAAAGTACTTCTAGTTTCATACTTGTTCTAGGTAAAGCGAACGTCAAGCGTGCGTAGAGTCGTATCAGTGGTCGATAGGACTTGAGAGAGTATTTGTTCTACCTATAGCTCCTCATTGGGTTCGACACTCTGACTTATCAAAAGAGGCTACAACTATCCTGTATACTTGCGGGTCATCAGAATCCGCTCCCAATCCATCTGCACAAGACTGTTGGTGGCTCTATTCATGCTCCCACTCCTTTCAGTACGCCGTTGAGCAGAGAATGTACCTGGTCTAGTGTATTTCCTATTGGGGAACGTAGTAATTTCAAAAAAAAAAAAAATCCTACGCACACGCAAGATCATGGTGATGCATAGCAACGAGAGGGGAGAGTGTTGTCCACGTACCCTCGTAGACCGAAAGCGGAAGCGTTAGAACAACGCGGTTGATGTAGTCGTACGTCTTCACGGCCCGACCGATCAAGCACCGAAACTACGGCACCTCCGAGTTCTAGCACACGTTCAGCTCGATGACGTCCCTCGTACTCCGATCCAGCCGAGTGTCGAGGGAGAGTTCTGTTAGCACGACGGCGTGGTGACGATCTTGATGTTCTACCGTCGCAGGGCTTTGCCTAAGCACTCCTACAATATTATCGAGGAGGACTATGGTGGAGGGGGGCACCGCACACGGCTAAGAGATCAAGAGATCAATTGTTGTGTCTATGGGGTGCCCCCTGCCCCCGTATATAAAGGAGCAAGGGGGGAGGCGGCCGGCCAAGGAGGAGGGCGCGCCAAGGGGGGAGTCCTACTCCCTCCTCCTTTCCTTGTTGGAGTAGGAGAGAAGGATCCAAATTGGTGTTGATACTGAACTGCTTAGAAGCATCGCCTAGGGTAAAGTCAACAAGCTTCGTCTCAGCGGCCGATTTAAACCTTAAAGTTGGGTCGTGCTCAATAGTTGGCTTCTTTAAGGAGGTCATATCTACCGGGTCAACATTGTCTTGATAAAATTTGAGCTCCTCCGCGACCCAGGAAGACTCAGCGTAAGCCGCGTCGCCTTCTTCACACTCCAAAGCCACCTTTTGACTCCCATGCACAGTGATGGTGCCCTTGTAACCCGGCATCTTGAGCTGTAAATAAACATAACACGGCCGTGCCATGAACTTAGCATAAGTTGGTCGCCCAAACAGAGCGTGATATGGACTTCTGATTTTAACCACTTCAAACGTCAATTTTTCAGCCCTGGAATCATGCTCATCTCCAAAGGCCACCTCTAATTCAATCTTGCCAACTGGGTAAGCCGACTTGCCTGGAACCACCCCGTGGAAAACATTGTTGGATGTTCTTAATTTCTTATCAGTTAACCCCATGCGTTGAAAGGTCTCATAGTAAAGGATATTGATGTTGCTACCTTCGTCCATGAGTACCTTAGTGAATTTATATCCACCAACCTGAGGTGCTACCACCAAGGCTAACTAACCCGGATTATCGACCCGTGGAGGGTGATCCTCTCTGCTGCATATAATGGGTTGTTCTGGCCACCTCAAATAACGAGGGATTGCCGGCTCAATAGAATTCACGGCCCTCTTATGAACCTTCTGGTCACGTTTGCATAAGCTAGTGGTAAACATGTGATACTGCCCACCACTCAACTGTTTGGGATGGCTTTGATAACCCGACTGCTGCTGCTGTTGCCCTCCTTGACCAGACTGCTGCTGATTATTATTGCCTGGATGTCCCTGAAAGCCGGAGTTTAAACCGCCGCCCGGGCCATGAAAACCGCCAGCTCCCGAGCCGCCTCCAGACCCGGAGTTGTCACCAAACATATTGGAATTCTTAAAAGCCTTCATGATCGCGCAATCTTTCCATAAGTGGGTAGAGGGTCGTTCTCGGGTGTCGTGTCTCGGGCAAGGCTCATTAAGTAACTGCTCAAGAGATGGGCCTGACCTGCCAGACCGAGGGGGCGGCCTACCCTTACGTCTCTGGTTGTTGCCCTGTGCATTAGCATTGGCTACAAACTCCGGGTTGCCTTCCGCCTTACGCTTGTTGCCGCTTTGATTCATCGGGTTATGCTGCTGACCCTTTCCATTTCCGTTCCTCTTTCCCTTCCCTGTCTTCTCATCATCAAACGCGGGATCCTTGGTACTATCAGAATCGGCATATTTGACTAAAGCTGCCATCAGCGTACCCATATCATTGCAGTCACGTTTAAGACGCCCCAGTTTCTGCCTCAACGGCTCAAAACGACAATTCTTCTCCAACATGAGGACTGCAGAGCCAGCATCCATCTTGTCAGATGAATGTATTATCTCCTTGACCCGGCGTACCCAATGGGTGGTGGATTCATTCTCCTCCTGCTTACAATTTGTCAAGTCCACGATCGACATAGATTGCTTACAGGTGTCCTTGAAATTCTGGATGAAGCGGGCTTTTAACTCTGCCCATGAGTCAATGGAATTGGGTGGCAAACCCTTTAACCAATACCGGGCCGTTCCATCTAACATCATGGTGAAGTATTTAGCCATTGCTGCGTCGCTAACTTCCAATAACTCCATGGCCATCTCATAACTTTCGATCCAAGCTCCGGGCTGCAAGTCGGCCATGTAATTCGGCACCTTTCCAGGTCCCTTAAAGTCCTTTGGCAGACGCATGTTACGCAAAGCCGGCACCAAACAAGGAACACCACCGGTTCTAGTGGCTACTCCCACTTTAATGGAAGTCGTTGGATACTCTAGAAAATCCTGATGAACCGCCTGTTGAGTTGCCAGCTGAGCCGCCCGCTCGTTCTCCTGACGTACTCGGTCTTGCACCGGGTTGGTTACGGCGTTGGGCGTTGCTTGACAAGGCTTCAGACTCCATGTGCCTGCTGTAACTCGGGCTCCGGTTCTGACGAGGCGGTGCTAACCAGGGCGGAGGAGTTGAATGAATCCTGTCCCTGCTGTAAGAATAGGTCTCTTGCTGAGCCAGGGCCATCTGGAGAAGCTCTCTGACCCTCCGGGTCTCCACCGCTGTCGGGTCATCACCGTCCATGGGCAGAGCCGCCAAGCGCGCCGAAGCCGCGATTAAGTTCTCCATGGGGTTGGAAAAGTGACCCGGAGGTATCGGCACATAACACGGTGGTGCCATGCTCACGTGAGGAGGTGGTATCTCGCGAGGCTGAGCCGGTCCTCCTGCTCCGGCTGTCATAAACTGATTGGCATCTCGCGGGTTACTTGGGCCGGCTCCGGGTGTAGCAAAAAGAACCTGAGGGTCGTAATTCGGAGGTAAACGGGATTGGGTTTTCTGATGTCTCCTCCTCATCACCTCATTGGAAACGTTTAAGCTCATCGTGAGCTGGTAAGCTTCTGACTGTAGCCGCTGCGCCCGGGCATCTAGAGCCGCCCGCTCCGTGGCTAATCTGGTATCCTTAGCTGCTAAAGCCTCCTTGGCTTGATCTATTTCCTCACACACCCGTGCCACCTCCGCGTCATGCTCATCTTTGTTTGCAGGGATAACCGTGGCCGTTAACAGGGCCGTAAGCATGTCCATGAGTTCTATCAGCACCTGAGCCGGTGGGCGCACAGGGCCTCCTGCCCCGGCCACTCCTGTCCGGATGTTAGTGCTGCAGCAGTTGTAGAGTTTGAACCGGGCTGAGTCCCAGCCATGAAGACTCCTGCACATCTCGGCGGCTCACAGGGGTCCGTAATACTGATGCCATCGGAATAGCCCCCGAGCACACCGTCTTGCACTTGGTACAATGAATCTGTTGAACCGGCGGACGAATCACCGTCTGAGAGGACGGCCGTCTCACCACCATCTTCAGATCCTTCAGAAAGTTCCTCTCTGTGGATGCAGCTCACAAAAGCACGCTTCATGACGGGTTGAGCTCGGGTCTTTCTCGCACGCTGAGCCGTCTCGATGAGGTCGGTGCAGCTGTCCGGCTCAGGGCCCGGCTCTCCGATCCGGCTGATGATGACGTGGATTCCGCCAAAGGGGACCCGGTACCCGTACTCGATTGAGCCGGCGTGGGGACCCCAGCCTTCATCGTCGATGTAGATCTTGCCGTGACGACTCTTGGTCATCTGGCCCACTACGTATCCCTTGAGCCCTTCGAAGTTGCCTTTCAAGAACTCAAATCCACCATGCGCTGGCCCCACGGTGGGCGCCAACTGTCATGGAATTGTCATGTTAGATGTCCTCGTGAAAGGACTTAGTTGTGGAGCCATCGCAACTAGGAAGCTTGAAGGGGGTAATCGGCACAAAGGACATGAGAGGTTTTATACTAGTTCGGCCCCTTACGGTGAAGGTAAAGCCTACGTGTAGTTGGGTTGGTATTGATGTTTCGATGACCAGGGAGCGAGATACGCTATGCCCGGCTCTCGATGAGTTGTTTCTTGCCCTAAGCTGCCAACAGGTCGTCCCCTTATATACACGGGTTGACGCCCTGTGGCTTACAGAGTCCCGGCCGGCTTATAAACAGTGTCCGGCTCGGTGACTAGTTAAATCTACCTTATGATGGCTTTAAGTCGCCTTTGGGCCTTAAGCCCTCTATTGAACCGCCATCTTCATGCTTTGGTCCGGGCTTCTTTCTGGTGAGTCTTCTTTGCGTAACCCGGCCCCTCCTGGCCGGCTTACACAAATAGTTATATCCCCAACAGAACCTACTATGTTTTCATGAATATATGTGTGTTCTAGATCCTATCTTGCAAGTCTATAGTCACCTACTATGTGTTATGATTCGGCAACCCCGAAGTGACAATAATCGGGACCACTCCCGGTGATAACCATAGTTTGAGGAGTAAATGTATTCACTATGTGCTAATGCTTTGTTTCGGTTCTCTATTAAAAGGAGGCCTTAATATCACTTAGTTTCCAATAGGACCCCGCTGCCACGGGAGGGTAGGACAAAAGATGTGATGCAAGTTCTTTTCCATAAGCACATATGACTATATACGGAATACATGCCTACATTACATTGATGAACTGGAGCTAGTTCTGTGTCACCCTATGTTATGACTGCTACATGATGAACCACATCCGGCATAATTATCCATCACTAATCCAGTGCCTACGAGTTTTCCATATACTGGTTTACGCTTATTTACTTTTCCGCTGCTACTGTTGCAATCACTACAAAATACCAAAAACATTACTTTTATTGTCTTTACTTTTGTTACAGTTACCACTACTATCATATTACTTTGCTACTAAACACTTTGCTGCAGATACTAAGTTTCCAGGTGTGGTTGAATTGACAACTCAGCTGCTAATACTTGAGAATATTCTTTGGCTCCCCTTGTGTCGAATCAATAAATTTGGGTTGAATACTCTACCCTCGAAAAATATTGCGATCCCCTATACTTGTGGGTTATCAAGCCCCAGCCGGCCCCGGGTGCCCGGCCACCAAGCACCGGGTGCCCGGCCAAGTCCCCAGCCGTGGCCTGGGCAGCACCCCGGGTGCCCGGCCCAAGCGCCCCGGGTGCCCGGCCTCCTGCCTGGGCCGGCCCAGCATGCCCCCGGGTGCCCGGGCTCTCACCCCCCGGGTGCCCAGCCCTCCTCGACGTGCCCAGGCCGGCGCCCCTGACCGGTCCGGGTGCCCGGGCCCTCAACCCCGGGTGCCCGGCCAACTACAGCCACGCCCACCTCCGGGTGCCCGGTCCACTTGACCCCGGGTGCCCGGACTACTCCGAAGGGTTCTCATTTTCAGGGTCAAAATGTACCTTTGTATCCCTACCTCCCCCAACTTCGTCCCTAGACTATATAAACACCTCCCATAGCTCTTTTGGAAGGATAGCAAAATATTTGATAGACATTTGTGAGCTTTGCTCCATGGATCCACTCCACTAGGAGATCAAGACCTCCTCTTGGAGTGACCAAACATCAAGACCTCCTCCTTGGGGAAGGATCCCCATCATAGGATCATCAAGCCCTCACCTCCTTCATAGGATTTGGGATGAACTCTACCATGTATCTTATTTCCCTTTGATTGTTCATGTACCTTGTGGATCTTGTGTGTTTGTTGGTCTAGTGGACGTGTGATTTGGACTTGTTCTTGAGTGTTCCTCTTGTTTTCCCTCTTGTGTTCATCTTGTTCTTGGGGATTCCCCCTCCAATTCATGAAAGATCTTCACTTAGGGTTCCACCGTACAACACCTTCTAATGAGAGTAACTCTTCAACTCATACATTGTTTAATTCCCCTTCATGCTTACCAAAGGATGATTGCTATGATAATTGCTATGATCCCGTTGATTCTCTTGAAATATCCCTTTTTGATGATGCTTGCTATGCTTGTGGCCAAGATGCCAATATGAGTTATGCCTATGGAGATGAACCTGCTATAGTTCCTTATGTTAAACATGAAATTGTTGCTTGCACCCACGCATGATAGTCCTATTATCTTTTTGAATTCTCCCGACTACACTATATCGGAGAAGTTTGTGCTTATTAAGGATTATATTGATGGGTTGCCTTTTACTATTGCACATGATGATTTTGATAGATATAATATGCATGTGCTTGCTGCTCCAACTTGCAATTATTATGAGAGAGGAACTATATCTCCACCTCTCTATGTTTCCAATACGATAGAATTACAAGAAACTGTTTATACTATGCATTGGCCTTTACTTGGTGTGCATGAATTGTTCTTTTATGACATGCCGATGCATAGGAAGAGAGTTAGACTTTGTTGTTGCATGATATATGTTACTTTGTGCTCACTACTAAATTACAAATCATTGTTAATTAAAATTGGCTTTGATATACCTTGGGATCCGGGTGGATCCATTACTTGAGCACTATATGCCTAGCTTAATGGCTTTAAAGAAAGTGCTGCCAGGGAGACAACCCAGAAGTTTTAGAGAGTCATTTATTTCTGTTGATTGCTTTTATATAGTTTAAAAACAAAAAAATAAAGAGGGGAACCTAAAAACTTTTCAAAAAGGAAAGTGAAAGTGAGAAAGACAAGCATTGTTGAAGTGGGAGCTAGCCTTGAACTTTGTTCATGCTCACGCAAACTTTGTGAATCTTGATTACAGAAACTTTTCATCAAAAATAATTATCCCCTTGTAAAATTCCATTGTATTATAAAAATAATGTGCCAAGATTTGCCTTTAGGATGTTTTCAATGCTTATTGGTTTGTACGGTGTAGGACAGAAACTTTGGCTGTAGTGCGCGATTTTACATTTTTACCTGGAATGTCAAACGGTTCTGATTCTTTTTGCAATGTCTTGCTGTACAAAGTTTTTATTTTTCCTAGTTTTGGTAGAATTTTTGCGATATCATAAGTATAGTGAATGTTCAGATTACTACAGACTGTTCTATTTTTGACAGATTCTGTTTTTGATGCATAGTTTGCTTGTTTTGATGAATCTATCAATTTATATCAGTGGATTTAAGCCATGGAAAAGTTATATTACAGTAGACACAATGCGAAAACAAAATATGAATTGGTTTGCAACAGTACTTAGAGTAGTGATTTGCTTTATTATATTAACGGATCTTACCAAGTTTTCTATTGAAGTTTTGTGTGGATGAAGTGTCTAATCGAGGATGTCTCGATATGAGGAAAAGGAAGAGATGCAAGAGCTCAAGCTTGGGGATGCCCGAGGCACCCCAAGTAAATACTCAAGGAGACTCAAGCGTCTAAGCTTGGGGATGCCCTGGAAGGCATCCCCTCTTTCTTCAACAAGTATCGATATGTTTTCGTATTCGTTTCGTTCATGCAATATGTGCAAGTCTTGGAGCGTATTTTGCTTTTAGTTTTCACTTTTCTTTTATGCACCATGCTGGTATGAGATAGTCCTTGGTTTATTTATAGAATGCTCATTGCACTTCAGTTAAATCTTTTGAGTATGGCTTTATAGAATGCTTCATGTGCTTCACTTATATCATTTGAAGTTTGGATTGCCTGTTTCTCTTCACATAGAAAACCACCATTTGTAGAATGCTCTTTTGCGTCACTTATATTTGTTAGAGCATGGGCATATCTTCTGTAGAAAGAATTAAACTCTCTTGCTTCACTTATATCTATTTAGAGAGATGACAGGAATTGGTCATTCACATGGTTATTCATAAAATCCTACATAAACTTATAGATCGTTGAATATGATATGTTTGATTCCTTGCAATAGTTTTGTGATATAGAGATGATAATATGTGGGAGGTACTAGTAGATGGTTGTGTTTAGTAAGGATGTTGGTGTTAAGGTTTGTGATTCCCGAAGCATGCACGTATGGTCTACTAACTATGTAACCAAATTGGCGCGCATTGTATTTTGATTGTTTATCTTTGCGTGAAGGTCGGGGGTGCGCGATGGTTAACTCCTACCAACCTCCCCCCTAGGAGTATGCGTGTAGTACTTTGTTTCAAGGGCTTTTAAATTTTTTGCAATAAGTATGTGAGTTCTTTATGACTAATGTTGAGTCCATGGATTATACGCACTTTTACCTTTCCATCATTGCTAGCCTCTTCGGTACCGTGCATTGCCCGTTCTCACTTCGAGAGTTGGTGCAAACTTCGCCGGTGCATCCAAACCCCGTGATACGATATGCTCTATCACACATAAGCCTCCTTATATCTTCCTCAAAACAGCCACCATACCTACCTATCATGACATTTCCATAGCCATTCCGAGATATATTGCCATGCAACTTCCATCATCATCATATACATGACTTGAGCATTCATTGTCATATTGATTTGCATGATCGTAAAATAGCTAGCATGATGTTTTCATGGCTTGTCCATTTTTTGATGTCATTGCTACGCTAGATCATTGCACATCTCGGTACACCGCCGGAAGCATTCATATAGAGTCATATCTTTGTTCTAGTATCGAGTTGTAATATTGAGTTGTAAGTAAATAAAAGTGTGATGATCATCATATAGAGCATTGCCCCATGAAAAAAAGGAAACGTCAAAGAAGCCTAAATAAAAAAGGGGGCCAAATAAGCCCACCCAAAAAAAGAAAAAAAAAGAAAAAAAGAAGAAAAGAAAAGGGGCTATGTTACTATCCTTTTACGACACTTGTGCTTCAGAGTAGCACCATGCTCTTCATATAGAGAGTCTCCTATGTTATCACTTTCATATACTAGTGGGAATTTTCATTATAGAACTTGGCTTGTATATTCCAACGATGGGCTTCCTCAAATGCCCTAGGTCTTCATGATCAAGAAAGTTGGATGCACACCCACTTAGTTTCAGTTTGAGCTTTCATACACTTATAGCTCTTAGTGCATCCGTTGCATGACAATCCCTACTCCTCACATTGACATCAATGGATGGGCATCTCCATAGCCCGTTGATTAGCCGCGTCGGTGTGAGACTTTCTCCCTTTTTGTCTTCTCCACATAATCTCCACCATCATATTCTATTCCACCCATAGTGCTATATCCATGGCTCACGCTCATGTATTGTGTGAAGATTGAAAAAGTTTGAGAATACTAAAGTATGAAACAATTGCTTGGCTGACACTAGGATAGGCATGAGGGGTACCTTGTGTTAAGAAAAGGGAGCATACAAGACTATATGATTTTGTAGGGATAACGTTCTGGAAGCATTGATATTTTGAAA
The DNA here is from genome assembly GCF_018294505.1 of Triticum aestivum. NCBI lineage: Eukaryota > Viridiplantae > Streptophyta > Magnoliopsida > Poales > Poaceae > Triticum > Triticum aestivum. Next base: position 305,877,947 of record NC_057807.1, on the reverse strand, counting down.
GACATGATTGTTTGTTGGGATGCCCTAAGTATTATTGTCTTTATGTCAAATGATAGACTATTGCTTTGAACCACTCGTGTCTTAATATTCATGCCGTGATTAGATACATGATCAAGATTATGCTAGGTAGCATTCCATATCAAAAATTATCTTTTTATCATTTACCTACTCGAGGACGAGCATGAATTAGGCTTGGGGATGCTGATACGTCTCCGTCGTATCTATAATTTTTGATTGTTCCATGACAATATTCTACAACTTTCATATACTTTTGGCAACTTTTTATACTATTTTTTGGGACTAACATATTGATCCAGTGCCCAGTGCCAGTTCCTGTTTGTTGCATGTTTTATGTTTCACAGAAACCCAATATCAAACAGAATCCAAACAGGATAAAAATGGACGGAGAATTATTTTGGAATATTTGGGATTTTCCGGAGAAAGAATCAACGCGAAACGGTGCCCGAGGTGGCCACGAGACAGGGGGCGTGCCCTCCCCCCTGGGCGCGCCTGGCACTCTCGTGGGCCACCCGTAAGGCGGTTGATGCTCTTCTTTTGCCGCAAGAAAGCTAATTTTATGAGAAAAATCTGAGCGAAAGATTCACCCCAATCGGAGTTACGGATCTCCGATATAAAAGAAACGGTGAAGGGGCAGAATCTGGAAACGCAGAAACAAAGAGAGACAGAGAGATAGATCCAATCTCGGAGGGGCTCTCGCCCCTCCCAAGCCATGGGAGCCAAGGACCAGAGGGGAAACCCTTCTCCCATCTAGGGAGAAGGTCAAGGAAGAAGAAGAAGAAGGGGGGCTCTCTCCTCCTTGCTTCCAGTGGCGCCGGGGCGCTGTCGGGGGCCATAATCATCACCGCGATCTTCACCAACAACTTCACCGCCTTCATAACCAACTCTTTCCCCCTCTATGCAGCGGTGTAACCCCTCTCTTACCCGCTGTAATCTCTACTTAAACATGGTTCTCAACGCTATATATTATTTCCCAATGATGTATGGCTATCCTATGATGTTTGAGTAGATCCATTTTGTCCTATGGGTTAATTGATGATCGTGATTGGTTTGAGTTGCATGTTTTATTATTGGTGCTGTCCTATGGTGCTCTCTGTGTCGCGCAAGCGTAAGGGATCCCCGTTGTAGGGTTTGCAATATGTTTATGATTTGCTTATGGTGGGTGGCGTGAGTGAACAGAAGCACATACCCGAGTAAGTAGGTTGTTTGCGTATGGGATAAAGGGGACTTGATACTTTAATGCTATGGCTGGGTTTTACCTTAATGATCTTTAGTAGTTGCGGATGCTTGCTAGAGTTCCAATCATAAGTGCATATGATCCAAGAAGAGAAAGTATGTTAGCTTATGCCTCTCCCTCAAATAAAATTGCAATAGTGATTACCGGTCTAGTTATCGATTGCCTTGGACAAATAACTTTCTCGTGACAAAAAGCTCTCTAGTAATACTTACTTTATTGCATCTTTATCTAAACAGCCCCTACTTTTTATTTATGTGCTCTTTATTATCTTGCAAAACTATCCAACAATACCTACAAAGTACTTCTAGTTTCATACTTGTTCTAGGTAAAGCGAACGTCAAGCGTGCGTAGAGTCGTATCAGTGGTCGATAGGACTTGAGAGAGTATTTGTTCTACCTATAGCTCCTCATTGGGTTCGACACTCTGACTTATCAAAAGAGGCTACAACTATCCTGTATACTTGCGGGTCATCAGAATCCGCTCCCAATCCATCTGCACAAGACTGTTGGTGGCTCTATTCATGCTCCCACTCCTTTCAGTACGCCGTTGAGCAGAGAATGTACCTGGTCTAGTGTATTTCCTATTGGGGAACGTAGTAATTTCAAAAAAAAAATCCTATGCACACGCAAGATCATGGTGATGCATAGCAACGAGAGGGGAGAGTGTTGTCCACGTACCCTCGTAGACCGAAAGCGGAAGCGTTAGAACAACGCGGTTGATGTAGTCGTCCGTCTTCACGGCCCGACCGATCAAGCACCGAAACTACGACACCTCCGAGTTCTAGCACACGTTCAGCTCGATGACGTCCCTCGTACTCCGATCCAGCCAAGTGTCGAGGGAGAGTTCTGTTAGCACGACGGCGTGGTGACGATCTTGATGTTCTACCGTCGCAAGGCTTTGCCTAAGCACTGCTACAATATTATCGAGGAGGACTATGGTGGAGGGGGGCACCGCACACGGCTAAGAGATCAAGAGATCAATTGTTGTGTCTATGGGGTGCCCCCTGCCCCCGTATATAAAGGAGCAAGGGGGGAGGCGGCCGGCCAAGGAGGAGGGCGCGCCAAGGGGGGAGTCCTACTCCCTCCTCCTTTCCTTGTTGGAGTAGGAGAGAAGGATCCAAATTGGTGTTGATACTGAACTGCTTAGAAGCATCGCCTAGGGTAAAGTCAACAAGCCTCGTCTCAGCGGCCGATTTAAACCTTAAAGTTGGGTCGTGCTCAATAGTTGGCTTCTTTAAGGAGGTCATATCTACCGGGTCAACATTGTCTTGATAAAATTTGAGCTCCTCCGCGACACAGGAAGACTCAGCGTAAGCCGCGTCGCCTTCTTCACACTCCAAAGCCACCTTTCGACTCCCATGCACAGTGATGGTGCCCTTGTAACCCGGCATCTTGAGCTGTAAATAAACATAACACGGCCGTGCCATGAACTTAGCATAAGCCGGTCGCCCAAACAGAGCGTGATATGGACTTCTGATTTTAACCACTTCAAACGTCAATTTTTCAGCCCTGGAATCATGCTCATCTCCAAAGGCCACCTCTAATTCAATCTTGCCAACTGGGTAAGCCGACTTGCCTGGAACCACCCCGTGGAAAACATTGTTGGATGTTCTTAATTTCTTATCAGTCAACCCCATGCGTTGAAAGGTCTCATAGTAAAGGATATTGATGTTGCTACCTTCGTCCATGAGTACCTTAGTGAATTTATATCCACCAACCTGAGGTGCTACCACCAAGGCTAACTAACCCGGATTATCGACCCGTGGAGGGTGATCCTCTCTGCTGCATATAATGGGTTGTTCTGGCCACCTCAAATAACGAGGGATTGCCGGCTCAATAGAATTCACGGCCCTCTTATGAACCTTCTGGTCACATTTGCATAAGCTAGTGGTAAACACGTGATACTGCCCACCACTCAACTGTTTCGGATGGCTTTGATAACCCGACTGCTGCTGCTGTTGCCCTCCTTGACCAGACTGCTGCTGATTATTATTGCCTGGATGTCCCTGAAAGCCGGAGTTTAAACCGCCGCCCGGGCCATGAAAACCGCCAGCTCCCGAGCCGCCTCCAGACCCGGAGTTGTCACCAAACATATTGGAATTCTTAAAAGCCTTCATGATCGCGCAATCTTTCCATAAGTGGGTAGAGGGTCGTTCTCGGGTGTCGTGTCTCGGGCAAGGCTCATTAAGTAACTGCTCAAGAGATGGGCCTGACCTGCCAGACCGAGGGGGCGGCCTACCCTTACGTCTCTGGTTGTTGCCCTGTGCATTAGCATTGGCTACAAACTCCGGGTTGCCTTCCGCCTTACGCTTGTTGCCGCTTTGATTCATCGGGTTATGCTGCTGACCCTTTCCATTTCCGTTCCTCTTTCCCTTCCCTGTCTTCTCATCATCAAACGCGGGATCCTTGGTACTATCAGAATCGGCATATTTGACTAAAGCTGCCATCAGCGTACCCATATCATTGCAGTCACGTTTAAGACGCCCCAGTTTCTGCCTCAACGGCTCAAAACGACAATTCTTCTCCAACATGAGGACTGCAGAGCCAGCATCCATCTTGTCAGATGAATGTATTATCTCCTTGACCCGGCGTACCCAATGGGTGGTGGATTCATTCTCCTCCTGCTTACAATTTGTCAAGTCCACGATCGACATAGATTGCTTACAGGTGTCCTTGAAATTCTGGATGAAGCGGGCTTTTAACTCTGCCCATGAGTCAATGGAATTGGGTGGCAAACCCTTTAACCAATACCGGGCCGTTCCATCTAACATCATGGTGAAGTATTTAGCCATTGCTGCGTCGCTAACTTCCAATAACTCCATGGCCATCTCATAACTTTCGATCCAAGCTCCGGGCTGCAAGTCGGCCATGTAATTCGGCACCTTTCCAGGTCCCTTAAAGTCCTTTGGCAGACGCATGTTACGCAAAGCCGGCACCAAACAAGGAACACCACCGGTTCTAGTGGCTACTCCCACTTTAATGGAAGTCGTTGGATACTCTAGAAAATCCTGATGAACCGCCTGTTGAGTTGCCAGCTGAGCCGCCCGCTCGTTCTCCTGACGTACTCGGTCTTGCACCGGGTTGGTTACGGCGTTGGGCGTTGCTTGACAAGGCTTCAGACTCCATGTGCCTGCTGTAACTCGGGCTCCGGTTCTGACGAGGCGGTGCTAACCAGGGCGGAGGAGTTGAATGAATCCTGTCCCTGCTGTAAGAATAGGTCTCTTGCTGAGCCAGGGCCATCTGGAGAAGCTCTCTGACCCTCCGGGTCTCCACCGCTGTCGGGTCATCACCGTCCATGGGCAGAGCCGCCAAGCGTGCTGAAGCCGCGATTAAGTTCTCCATGGGGTTGGAAAAGTGACCCGGAGGTATCGGCACATAACACGGTGGTGCCATGCTCACGTGAGGAGGTGGTATCTCTCGAGGCTGAGCCGGTCCTCCTGCTCCGGCTGTCATAAACTGATTGGCATCTCGCGGGTTACTTGGGCCGGCTCCGGGTGTAGCAAAAAGAACCTGAGGGTCGTAATTCGGAGGTAAACGGGATTGGGTTTTCTGATGTCTCCTCCTCATCACCTCATTGGACGCGTTTAAGCTCATCGTGATCTGGTAAGCTTCTGACTGTAGCCGCTGCGCCCGGGCATCTAGAGCCGCCCGCTCCGTGGCTAATCTAGTATCCTTAGCTGCTAAAGCCTCCTTGGCTTGATCTATTTCCTCACACACCCATGCCACCTCCGCGTCATGCTCATCTTTGTTTGCAGGGATAACCGTGGCCGTTAACAGGGCCGTAAGCATGTCCATGAGTTCTATCAGCACCTGAGCCGGTGGGCGCACAGGGCCTCCTGCCCCGGCCACTCCTGTCCCGGATGTTAGTGCTGCAGCAGTTGTAGAGTTTGAACCGGGCTGAGTCCCAGCCATGAAGACTCCTGCACATCTCGGCAGCTCACAGGGGTCCGTAATACTGATGCCATCGGAATAGCCCCCGAGCACACCATCTTGCACTTGGTACAATGAATCTGTTGAACCGGCGGACGAATCACCGTCTGAGAGGACGGCCGTCTCACCACCATCTTCAGATCCTTCAGAAAGTTCCTCTCCGTGGATGCAGCTCACAAAAGCACGCTTCATGACGGGTTGAGCTCGGGTCTTTCTCGCACGCTGAGCCGTCTCGATGAGGTCGGTGCAGCTGTCCGGCTCAGGGCCCGGCTCTCCGATCCGGCTGATGAACACGTGGATTCCGCCAAAGGGGACCCGGTACCCGTACTCGATTGAGCCGGCGTGGGGACCCCAGCCTTCATCGTCGATGTAGATCAGCCGTGACGACTCTTGGTCATCTGGCCCACTACGTATCCCTTGAGCCCTTCGAAGTTGCCTTTCAAGAACTCAAATCCACCATGCGCTGGCCCCACGGTGGGCGCCAACTGTCATGGAATTGTCATGTCAGATGTCCTCGTGAAAGGACTTAGTTGTGGAGCCATCGCAACTAGGAAGCTTGAAGGGGGTAATCGGCACAAAGGACACGAGAGGTTACGGATCTCCGATATAAAAAAAACGGTGAAGGGGCAGAATCTGGAAACGCAAAAACAAAGAGAGACGGAGAGATAGATCCAATCTCGGAGGGGTTCTCGCCCCTCCCAAGCCATGGGAGCCAAGGACCAGAGGGGAAACCCTTCTCCCATCTAGGGAGAAGGTCAAGGAAGAAGAAGAAGAAGGGGGGCTCTCTCCTCCTTGCTTCCAGTGGCGCCGGAGCGCTGTCGGGGGCCATAATCATCACCGCGATCTTCACCAACAACTTCACCGCCTTCATCACCAACTCTTCCCCCCTCTATGCAGCGGTGTAACCCCTCTCTTACCCGCTGTAATCTCTACTTAAACATGGTTCTCAACGCTATATATTATTTCCCAATGATGTATGGCTATCCTATGATGTTTGAGTAGATCCATTTTGTCCTATGGGTTAATTGATGATCGTGATTGGTTTGAGTTGCATGTTTTATTATTGGTGCTGTCCTATGGTGCTCTCTGTGTCGCGCAAGCGTAAGGGATCCCCGCTGTAGGGTTTGCAATATGTTTATGATTTGCTTATGGTGGGTGGCGTGAGTGAACAGAAGCACATACCCGAGTAAGTAGGTTGTTTGCGTATGGGATAAAGGGAACTTGATACTTTAATGCTATGGCTGGGTTTTACCTTAATGATCTTTAGTAGTTGCGGATGCTTGCTAGAGTTCCAATCATAAGTGCATATGATCCAAGAAGAGAAAGTATGTTAGCTTATGCCTCTCCCTCAAATAAAATTGCAATAGTGATTACCGGTCTAGTTATCGATTGCCTTGGACAAATAACTTACTCGTGACAAAAAGCTCTCTAGTAATACTTACTTTATTGCATATTTATCTAAACAGCCCCTACTTTTTATTTATGTGCTCTTTATTATCTTGCAAAACTATCCAACAATACCTACAAAGTACTTCTAGTTTCATACTTCTTCTAGGTAAAGCGAACGTCAAGCGTGCGTAGAGTCGTATCAGTGGTCAATAGGACTTGAGAGAGTATTTGTTCTACCTATAGCTCCTCGTTGGGTTCGACACTCTGACTTATCAAAAGAGGCTACAACTATCCTGTATACTTGCGGGTCATCAGAATCCACTCCCAATCCATCTGCACAAGACTGTTGGTGGCTCTATTCATGCTCCCACTCCTTTCAGTACGCCGTTGAGCAGAGAATGTACCTGGTCTAGTGTATTTCCTATTGGGGAACGTAGTAATTTCAAAAAAAAATTCCTACGCACACGCAAGATCATGGTGATGCATAGCAACGAGAGGGGAGAGTGTTGTCCATGTACCCTCGTAGACCGAAAGCGGAAGCGTTAGAACAACGCGGTTGATGTAGTCGTACGTCTTCACGACCCGACCGATCAAGCACCGAAACTACGGCACCTCCGAGTTCTAGCACACGTTCAGCTCGATGACGTCCCTCGTACTCCGATCCAGCCGAGTGTCGAGGGAGAGTTCTGTTAGCACGACGGCGTGGTGACGATCTTGATGTTCTACCGTCGCAGGGCTTTGCCTAAGCACTGCTACAATATTATCGAGGAGGACTATGGTGGAGGGGGGCACCGCACACGGCTAAGAGATCAAGAGATCAATTGTTGTGTCTATGGGGTGCCCCCTGCCCCCGTATATAAAGGAGCAAGGGGGGAGGCGGCCGGCCAAGGAGGAGGGCGCGCCAAGGGGAGAGTCCTACTCCCTCCTCCTTTCCTTGTTGGAGTAGGAGAGACGGAAAGAGGAGGTGAGGGAGAAGGAAAAGGGGGTTGCACCCCTTGTCCATTTCGGACCAGAAGGGGGCGCAGGCCTCCTTCCTTTTAGCCTCTCTCCTCTATTCCCGTATGGCCCAATAAGGCCCATATACTCCCCGGCGAATTCCCGTAACTCTCTGGTACTCCGAAAAATACCCGAATCACTCGGAACCTTTCCGAAGTCCGAATATAGTCGTCCAATATATCGACCTTTACGTATCGACCATTTCGAGACTCCTCGTCATGTCCCTGATCTCATCCGGGACTACGAACTACTGCGGTACATCAAAACTCATAAACTCATAATAAAACTATCATCGAAACCTTAAGCGTGCGGACCCTACGGGTTCGAGAACTATGTAGACATTACCGAGATACGTTTCCGGTCAATAACCAATAGCGGAACCTGGATGCTCATATTGGCTCCTACATATTCTACGAAGATCTTTATCGGTCAAACCGCATAACAACATACGTTGTTCCCTTTGTCATCGGTATGTTACTTGCCCGAGATTCGATCGTCAGTATCTCAATACCTAGCTCAATCTCGTTACCGGCAAGTCTCTTTACTCATTCCGTAATGCATCATCCCGCAACTAACTCATTAGTCACATTGCTTGCAAGGCTTATAGTGATGTGCATTACCGAGAGGGCCCAGAGATGCCTCTCCGACAATCGGAGTGACAAATCCTAATCTCGAAATATGCCAACCCAACATGTACCTTGGGAGACACCTGTAGAGCTCCTTTATAATCACCCAGTTATGTTGTGACGTTTGGTAGCACACAAAGTGTTCCTCAGGTAAACGGGAGTTGCATAATCTCATAGTTGTAGGAACATGTATAAGTCATGAAGAAAGCAATAGCAACATACTAAACGATCAAGTGCTAAGCTAACGGAATGGGTCAAGTCAATCACATCATTCTCCTAATGATGTGATCCCGTTAATCAAATGACAACTCATGTCTATGGTTAGGAAACTTAACCATCTTTGATTAACGAGCTAGTCAAGTAGAGGCATACTAGTGACACTATGTTTGTCTATGTATTCACACATGTATTATATTTCTGGTTAGTACAATTCTAGCATGAACAATAAACATTTATCATGAAATAAGGAAATAAATAATAACTTTATTATTTCCTCTAGGGCATATTTCCTTCAGTCTCCCACTTGCAATAGAGTCAATAATCTAGTTCACATCACCATGCGATTTAACACCAATATTCACATCTGTATGTGATTAATACCCATAGTTCACATCGTTATGTGATCAACACCCAAAGGGTTACTAGAGTCAATAATCTAGTTCACATTGTTATGTGATTAACAACCAAAGAGTACTAAGGTATGATCATGTTTTGCTCGTGAGAGAAGTTTAGTCAACGGCTCTGTCACATTCAGAGCCGTATGTATTTTGCAAATATTCTATGTCTACAATGCTTTGCACTGAGCTACTATAGCTAATTGCTCCCACTTTTAATATGTATCCAGATTGAGACTTAGAGTCATCTGGATTGGTGTAAAAGCTTGCATCGATGTAACTCTTTACAACGGGCTCTTTTATCACCTCCATAATCGAGAATTATTTCCTTAGTCCTCACTAAGGATATTCTTGACCACTGTCCAGTGATCTACTCCTAGATCAAAATTGTATTCCCTTACCACACTCAGAGCAAGGTATACAATAGATCTGGTACATAGCATACTTTATAGAACCTATGACTGAGGCATAGGGAATGAATTTTCATTCTTTCTATTTTCTGCCATGGTCGGGTTTTTTTTGAGTCTTACTCAACTTCATACCTTGCAACACAGGCAAAAACTCTTTTTTTTGACTGTTCCATTTTGAATTACTTCAAAATCTTATCAAGGTATGTACTCATTGAAAAATCTTATCAAGCGTCTTGATCTATCTTATAGATCTTGATGCTCAAGGTGTAAGGAGCTTTACCGAGGCCTTTCTTAGAAACTCTTATTCAAGTATCCTTTTATACTATCCAGAATTTCTATATCATTTTCAATCAACAATATGTCATCTACATATAGTTTTAGAAATGGTCAGAGCTCCCACTCACTTTCTTGTAAATAAAGGCTTCTCAAAAAAATATGTATAAAACCATATGCTTTGATCAACTCATCAAAGCGTATATTCCAACTCCGAGATGCTTGCACCAGTTCATAGATGGATCGCTGGAGCTTGCACATTTTGTTTAGCTCCTTTAGGATTGACAAAACCTTCTGGTTGCATCATATACAACTCTTCTTTAATAAATCCATTAAGGAATGCAGTTTTGACATCCATTTGCCAGATTTCATAAAATGTGGCAATTGCTAACATGATTCGGACAGACTTTTAAGCATCGATACGAGTGAGAAAATCTCATTGTATTCAACACCTTGAACTTTGTCAAAAAACTTTTTCGACAAGTCTAGCTTTGTAGATAGTAACACTACTATCAGCGTACGTCTTCCTCTTGAAGATCCATTTATTCTTAATGACTCACTGATCATCGGGCAAGTCAATCAAAGTCCATACTTTGTTCTCATACATGGATCCCATCTCAAATTTCATGGCCTCAAGCCATTTCGCGGAATCTGGGCTCATCATCACTTCCTCATAGTTCGTAGGTTTATAATGGTCTAGTAACATGACTTCCAGAATAGGATTACTGTACCACTCTGGTGTGGATCTTACTCTGGTTGTCCTACGAGGTTCGGTAGTAACTTGATCTGAAGTTTCATGATCATCATCATTAGCTTCCTCACTAATTGGTGTAGGCATCACTAAAACTAATTTCAGTGATGAACTAGTTTCCAATTCGGGAGAAGGTACTATTACCTCATCAAGTTCTACTTTTCTCCCACTCACTTCTTTCGAGAGAAACTCCTTCTCTAGAAAGGATCCATTCTTAGCAACGAATGTTTTGCCTTCGGATCTGTGATAGAAGGTGTACCCAACAGTTTCCTTTGGGTATTCTATGAAGACGCACTTCTCCGATTTGGGTTCGAGCTTATCAGATTGAAACTTTTTCACATAAGCATCGTAACTCCAAATTTTAACAAACAACAACTTAGGTTTATTGCTAAACCACAGTTCATACGGTGTTGTCTCAACGAATTTAGATGGTGCCCTATTTTAACGTGAATGCAACTATCTCTAATGCATAACCCAAAAACGATATTGGTAAATCGGTAAGAGACATCATTGATCGCACCATATAAAATAAAGTGCGGTTATGACGTTCGGACACACCATTAAGGTGTGTTGTTCCAGGTGGCATGAGTTTGTGAAACTATTCCACATTATTTTAACTGAAGGCCAAACTCGTAACTCAAATTTTCATCTCCACTATCAAATCATAGGAAACTTTATTTTCTTGTTACGATGATTTTCCACTTCACTCTGAAATTCTTTGAACCTTTCAACTATTTCAGACTTATGTTTCATCAAGTAGATATACCCATATCTTCTCAAATCATCTGTGAAGGTCAGAAAATAATGATACCCGCCAGAAGCCTTAATACTCATTGCTCTGCATACATCACTATGTATTATTTCCAACAAGTCAGTAGCTTGTTCCATTGTTCCGGAGAACGGAGTTTTAGTCATCTTGCCCAAAAGGCATGGTTCGCAAGTATCAAATGATTCATAACCAAGTGATTCCGAAAATCCATCTTTATGGAGTTTCTTCATGCGCTTTACACCGATATGAGCCAAACGGCAGTGCCACAAATAAGTTGCACCATCATTATTAACTTTGCATCTTTTGGCATCAATATTATGAATATGTGTATCACTACGATCGAGATCCAACAAACTATTTTCATTGGGTGTATGACCATTTGAAGGTTTTATTCATGTAAACAGAACAACAATTATTCTCTGACTTTAAATGAATAACCGTATTGCAATAAACATGATCAAATCATATTCATGCTCAACGCAAATGCCAAATAACATTTATTTAGGTTTAACACTAATCCCGAAAGTATAGGGAGTGTGCGATGATGATCATATCAATCTTGGAACTACTTCCAACACTCATCGTCACTTCCCCTTGAACTAGTCTCTGTTTATTCTGTAACTCCTGTTTTGAGTTACTAATCTTAGCAACCGAACAAGTATCAAATACTCAGGGGCTACTATAAACACTAGTAAGGCACACATCAATAACCTGTATATCAAATATACCCTTTTTCACTTTGCCATCCTTCTTATCCACCAAATATTCAGGGCATTTCCGCTTCCAGTGACCATTTCCTTCGCAGCGTAAGCACTCAGTTTCAGGCTTTGGTCCAGCTTTGGGATTCTTCACGGGAGTGACAACTTGCTTGTCATTCTACTTGAAGTTCCCTTTCTTTCCCTTTGCCCTTCTCTTGAAACTAGTGGTCTTGTCAATCATCAACACTTGATGCTCTTTCTTGATTTCTACCTTCGTCGATTTCAACATCACGAAGAGCCGGGGAATCGTTTTCGTCATCCCTTGCATACTATAGTTCATCACGAAGTTCTAGTAACTTGGTGATGATGACTAGAGAACTCTTTTAATCACTATCTTATCTGGAAGATTAACTCCCACTTGATTCAAGCGATTGTAGTACCCAGACAATCTGAGCACATGCTCACTAGTTGAGCGATTCTCCTCCATCTTTTAGCTATAGAACTTGTTGGAGACTTCATATCTCTCAACTCGGGTATTTGCTGGAAATATTAACTTCAACTCCTGGAACATCTCATATGGTCCATGATGTTCAAAACGTCTTTTAAAGTCCCGATTCTAAGCCGTTTAAGCATGGTGCACTAAACTATCAAGTAGTCATCATTTTGAGCTAGTCAAACGTTCATAACGTCTCCATCTGCTCCTGCAATAGGTTTGTCACCTAGCGGTGCATCAAGGACATAATTCTTCTGTGCAGCAATGAGGATAAACCTCAGATCACGGATCCAATACACATCATTGCTACTAACATCTTTCAACATAGTTTTCTCTAGGAACATATCAAAATAAACATATGAAAGCAACAATGCGAGCTATTGATCTACAACATAATTTGCAAAATACTACCAGGACTAGGTTCATGATAAATTTAAGTTCAATTAATCATATTACTTAAGAACTCCCACTTAGATAGACATCCCTCTTATCATCTAAGCGATCACGTGATCCAAATCAACTAAACCATGTCCGATCATCACGTGAGATGGAGTAGTTTTCAATGGTGAACATCATTATGTTGATCATATCTACTATATGATTCACGCTCGACCTTTCGGTCTCCAGTGTTCCGAGGCCATATCTGTATATGCTAGGCTCGTCAAGTTTAACCTGAGTATTCCGCGTGTGCAACTGTTTTGCACCCATTGTATTTGAACGTAGAGCCTATCACACCCGATCATCACGTGGTGTCTCAGCATGAAGAACTTTCGCAACGGTGCATACTCAGGGAGAACACTTATACCTTGAAATTTAGTGGAGATTATCTTATAATGCTACCACCAAACTAAGCAAAATAAGATGTATAAAAGATAAACATCACATGCAATCAAAATATGTGACATGATATGGCCATGATTATCTTGCGCCTTTGATCTCTATCTCCAAAGTACTGTCATGATCTCTATTGTCACCGGCACGACACCATGATCTCCATCATCTTGATCTATATCAATGTGTCGTCACATGGTCGTCTCGCCAACTATTGCTCTTGCAACTATTGCTATCACATAGCGATAAAATAAAGAAATTATTTGGCGCTTGCATCTTATGCAATAAAGAGACAACCATAAGGCTTCTGCCAGTTGCCGATAACTTCAACAAAACATGATCATCTCATACAACAACTTATATCTCATTACGTCTTGACCATATCACATCACAACATGCCCTACAAAAACAAGTTTTACGTCCTCTACTTTGTTGTTGCAAGTTTTACGTGGCTGCTACGGGCTGAGCAAGAACCGTTCTTACCTACGCATCAAAACCACAATGATAGTTCATCAAGTTAGTGCTGTTTTAACCTTCTCAAGGACCGGGCGTAGCCGCACTTGGATCAACTAAAGTTGGGGAAACTGACACCCGCTAGTCACCTGTGTGCAAAGCACGGCGGTAAAACTAGTCTCGCGTAAGCGTACGCGTAATGTTGGTCCGGGCCGCTTCATCCAACAATACCGCCGAACCAAAGTATGACATGCTGGTAAGCAGTATGACTTGTATCGCCCACAACTCACTTGTGTTCTACTCGTGCATATAACATCTACGCATAAAACCAGGCTCGGATGCCACTGTTGGGGAACGTAGTAATTTCAAAAAATTTCCTACGCACACGCAAGATCATGGTGATGCATAGCAACAAGAGGGGAGAGTGTTGTCCACGTACCCTCGTAGACCGAAAGCGGAAGCGTTAGAACAACGCGGTTGATGTAGTCGTACGTCTTCACGGCCCGACCGATCAAGCACCGAAACTACGACACCTCCGAGTTCTAGCACACGTTCAACTCGATGACGTCCCTCATACTCCGATCCAGCCGAGTGTCGAGGGAGAGTTCCGTCAGCACGACGGCGTGGTGACGATCTTGATGTTCTATCGTCGTAGGGCTTTGCCTAAGCACTGCTACAATATTATCGAAGAGGACTATGATGGAGGGGGGCACCGCACACGACTAAGAAATCAAGAGATCAATTGTTGTGTCTATGGGGTGCCCCCTGCCCCGTATATAAAGGAGCAAGGGGGGAGGCGGCCGGCCAAGGAGGAGGGCGCGCCAAGGGGGGAGTCCTACTCCCGCCGGGAGTAGGACTCCTCCTTTCCTTGTTGGAGTAGGAGAGAAGGAAAGAGGAGGAGAGGGAGAAGGAAAAGGAGGCTGCACCCCTTGTCCAATTCGGACCAGAAGGGGGGCGCATGCCTCCTTCCTTTTGGCCTCTCTCATCTATTCCCGTATGGCCCAATAAGGCCCATATACTCCCCGACGAATTTCTGTAACTCTCCGGTACTCCGAAAAATACCCGAATCACTCGGAACCTTTCCGAAGTCCAAATATAGTCGTCCAATATATCGATCTTTATGTCTCGACCATTTCGAGACTCCTCGTCATGTCCCCGATCTCATCCGGGACTCCTAACTCCTTCGGTACATCAAAACTCATAAACTCATAATAAAACTGTCATCAAAACCTTAAGCATGCGGACCCTACGGGTTCGAGAACTATGTAGAAATGACCGAGACACATTTCCGGTCAATAACCAATAGCGGAACCTGGATGCTCATATTGGCTCCTACATATTCTACGAAGATCTTTATCGGTCAAACCGCATAACAACATACGTTGTTCCCTTTGTCATTGGTATGTTACTTGCCCGAGATTCGATCGTCGGTATCTCAATACCTAGCTCAATCTCGTTACCGGCAAGTCTCTTTACTCATTCCGTAATGCATCATCCCGCAACTAACTCATTAGTCACATTGCTTGCAAGGCTTATAGTGATGTGCATTACCGAGAGGGCCCAGAGATACCTCTCCGACAATCGGAGTGAGAAATCCTAATCTCGAAATATGCCAACCCAACATGTACCTTCGAAGACACCTGTAGAGCTCCTTTATAATCACCCAGTTACGTTGTGACGTTTGGTAGCACACAAAGTGTTCCTCCGGTAAATGGGAGTTGCATAGTCTCATAGTTGTAGGAACATGAATAAGTCATGAAGAAAGCAATAGCAACATACTAAACGATCACGTGCTAAGCTAACAGAATGGGTCAAGTCAATCACATCATTCTCCTAATAATGTGATCCCGTTAATCAAATGACAACTCATGTATATGGTTAGGAAACTTAACCATCTTTGATTAACGAGCTAGTCAAGTAGAGGCATACTAATGACACTATGTTTGTCTATTCACATATGTATTATGTTTCCGGTTAATACAATTCTAGCATGAACAATAAACATTTATCATGAAATAAGGAAATAAATAATAACTTTATTATTGCCTCTAGGGCATATTTCCTTCATTTCCCTACCACAAATTCATCGATTTCTTGGACATTTCGAGGGATCTGTTGTATTTGTTCAACATCCACCGAAATAATATGTCAAGCATAATCCCATGCACATGTATATGGGTTTATCAGGTCTTCAACACGAGATAGCATGATATATCCCCTAGGCGTAACAACTTTACAAGATACATTGGATGGGATCCAAGGATCTTGTTAGATATTGATTTGAGATCCCGTGTCCACACACCAAATACAACCCCTCTAAAATGTTTGAATTCCAACAAAAATGTGTTGCCTGTGTATGATGATCCCGCTTTAGGTCCAACTTTCAAGATGTTGAATAATTAGGCATTTTCCATTATGTTTAATCCAGAAAAACAATAGGTAAAACATGATCAACATGATAGAGAGAACAATTGAGACATGCAACTGATTGGTGAAACTAGTTATGCAGTTGAGATAATAAGCAACGAGCAACATATCTATGTTGATCACTAGTAGCAGTAAACCAAATGCTAGCCCTACCAAAGAGGATACGATGATGTACGAAACAACAGCAGAAGATGCAGACATCTCGTTCGTCATGTCGTCGAAGAGGTCGTCGACATCGGGGAAGAAGTTGTCGTTGGGGAACTCGTCGTCGATGATGTCGTCGTTCGCAGCCACGATGAACAAAAATCCAGCAGTCGTGAACAAAAATCCAGCAGTCGTGCGGAGGCACTCCCCAAAAACCTAATCGCCCCTCTCCCATACCAGATCACAAGAGGGCGGGGTTTCGGAGGCCTGCTGTCTCACTCCCCGGTGCACGTCAGGAAGCGAGATGGGAAAGAGATAAGCGGCACGATGCTTTGGAATGAGACGAAGAGTAGTAGTACTTGTGAAACAGAGGAGTGACCTCTTATATACGCGAGAAAATTTGAAATTGGCCCTTCATTAGTAGAAGAGAAACTGGTGCAATAAACATCATTAAACAGACGCACTAAACACCATTAAGTAGAGAAGAAACGAGCGCACTAAAAACACATGAAGTGTTTTGTTTCTTCTCCCATTTATGCATCATTCGTTTCAACTTCTTTCTTGCATGATAGAAACAAAGCATCGCATACATGTATTTTTCACACCACCTTGTCAGGCATGAATGGACCACATAAGCCTTTGGGATTTTCCTTGAATTATTGGAAGAAAATATGAATTATTATATGGGCTAGACCCAATAATTCCAACAACAGATATTTCCAATTAGGTAATACTTTAGTTTGCGCCGAAAACACGTGCACACAAAGAAATCTGGGTTCTATATTAGTCGTCACCACTGCTTTACTAACCTAATAAGATTTAATCTGTGAAGGTCGGGCATGTTCGTGCGGATCTGGGGAGGGGGCCATGGAGGGACGCCATAGGGGGTGGTGTGTGGACAGGTGGCGGGAGAGGGATGGGTAGCTCCGATGAGGTCAGGCCGCCCATCGCCGGCACCGATGATGTTGGTCATGGACGAGGTCCGCCCTGCATTTTCACCTCTCCCCGACCTAATTGCTATCGGTCCCTGGTCGATTTGGCCAAGCCGGCTGCTGGCGGCTCTCCGGCAGTAGGGGCCCTGTCTGTTGCTTCTCCTGTGGCCATGGATGGGGATCTAGGATGCTTGGTTCCAGGGCGGTGGACCTGTTGGTGGGAACTGCGGTGTTCATAGGTGGAACTCGTGATTCAGGTGCGACCTAGCTACCATGGCCGTGGGGGTGGCGTGGTGGCTGGGGGTTGACATCTGTGCTAGTGGTGTGATATATGTCGTGTCTTGGCGCATCGTGGGCGGATGTGAAGCATTCTTGCCGGGCGAACACCCTGGTTGGCGTTGGCTGGATCATCGTAGGCGGCATCCATGGACGTCGTCAACTTCGTGGAGTCTCTGTCGTGGCCGCTTCTTGCCCTTCGTCATGCTTCGGGTGAAAATCTTCATCCTTCGAATCGGGTGGTGGTGGCACTTTGGTGTCGTAGTCCTCCTGAAGACACCGCTTTGGCACTCTTGATTCGTCGGGTATCAACTTCGCCTCTTCTTGTTGGCTCGGTTGAGGGCTCCATTGACTCCATGGTGTGCTTTATTGGTCATCCTTTTTCTTCGCGGAGTTGGTGGGGGTTGTAGTTGTTCTCTGGCACCTATGTATCTTGCGTCGGGTGTGTGTGATGTTGTGTTGTGTGGTGGGTTCTGTCGAGTTATAAGTTGATCGTTGTTTTATCTATAAAACAGAGCATAAACCTCTTTAAAAAAATGTGAACGTCCCTAAATCATTGCCCACTTCCTTCTTTGGAATGCTCATCTTCAAACACGCATACCTCTTCTTCTCTTCATCACCACCCAACCAAAATCCTGACATTTGATCTATAATTGCGTTGCATATCCTTTTGGCAATTTATAAAGACTTTTTTTAGAACGCAACTTACAAAGACTGACATGGCATTGCTTTGGCACTCTTGTTTCGCCGGGTATCAACTTCGCCTCTTTGTTGTTGGATCGGTTGAGGGCTCCATTGACTCCATGGTGTGATTTATCGTTCAACCTTTGTCTTCGTAGAGTTGGTGGGGGTTGTACTTGTCCTCTGGCACCTATGTATCTTGCATCGGGTGTGTGTGGGGAGTTGTGTTGTGTGATTGGTTGTGTCGAGTTGTAAGTTGATCGTTGCTTTATCTATAAAACGGAGCAGAAACCTTTTTCGAAAAAACTATGAACATCCCTAAATCGGTGCCCCCTTCCTTATTTGGAATGCTCATCTTCAAACACACAAACCATTTTCTTCCTCTCTCCATCATCACCCAACCAAAATCCTGACATTTGATCTATAATTGCATTGCATATCCCTTTGGTAATTTATAAAGACTTTTTTTCTAGAACGCAGCTTACAAAGACTGACATGGCACAACAGCCTTGACAATGGGAACTTGCAGATAAGATTTGACTAGTCTGCCATGGGAGACCGGCATAGAGACGTGTCGAAAGTGCAAGGCAGCATTGGCCAGGAGCAGCAACCCGTTATCCTGTGGGGCCCACCAAGCCCTCTTAGCCGGTCCCACCGTGAGCGCGCCAGGCCACAAGATAAGGGACCAGGCTCTCTCAGCCGTTCGAACCCCGCGAACGTGTCGCCGCCGGAAATCTCCCGCCGACGTCCCGCCATGCAGACTTGTCTAACTCTCGTCCACAAGACGAAAACCCAACCAGATCAAAACACAAGGCCGCACGCTGCACCCTGCGCTCCAGCTTGTTCACTGCGCGTGATAGAGTCAGACGGAGGTGAGTGAGATACAGGATAAGCGTATATATAGCCCGCCTGAGCGGTGGGTGAACTGGACCAATCGACCTCGCGCGCGGCGATGATCAAGGCCGAGCCGGAGCTTCGTGGCCAGCTGCGCGGCGGCGGCAGCATGCTGCAGCAGCGCTGCGACTCGTGCCGGTCGGCGCCGTGCGCGTTCTACTGCCGCGCCGACTCGGCAGCGCTCTGCGCCGCGTGCGACGCGGACGTGCACTCGGCCAACACGCTGGCCAGCCGCCACCGCCGCGTCCCGATGGGCGCGGTGGCCCCGGCCTCCCCTGCCGGAGGCGCCTTCGTCGTCCGCCCCGGCGGCGTCAACTCCTCCTGGCCCATCCGCGAGGGCCGGAGGTCCTACTACGACGACGGCGAGGGAGAGGGAGATGAGGAGGAAGCGACGTCGTGGTTGCTGCTCGACCCGCTCCGGGGCCCGGAGGGGGATGCGCCGGCGTTCGGCGACGCGCTCGTCGCTGACTTCCTTGACCTCGGGCGAGCAGGCGAGAAGGACGCGTCGGGCAAGGAGTACCGCGGCCACGGTGTGGAGAGCAACGAGGGCAGCCACGAGCTCGTCGTGCCCGGCGAGCCGGTGGCGCAGCTGCATGAGCGGCAGGACTTCACGGCGGAGATGTCGTATGATGCACAAAATTCTAACCATGGGTACGGATTTGGCGCAACATTCCAACGCAGCGTGAGTTACTTGCATGAATTCTATGGACTTGATCTCTATCTAGCAACTGTTGGTTCCCGGCTCCTAGCTACAAGCCTATAAGATCTCCACATAGCTGTTAACAATTTCTAGATATGCAAAACCTTGATCTCAACTCCCTTCTAATGTCACAGTAGGTAACCATGGAAATCTTGAGATCGACCAAGAGTGCTTGATCTCCATGCATGCCCATCTTCTCGTACTTGTCTCATCTTATTATTTCCAGCTTTCAATGTCATCATCACCGGACAACAGTAGCACCGTCCAGGATGTGACCAGCTCGTACATGAGGCGCAGCGAGAGCAGCGTCGACCTCTTCTCAGCGGCGGCGCACATGTCGCCGCAGTTCATGGGCATGGCCATGGACAGGGAGGCCAGGGTGCACCGGTACAGGGAGAAGAGGAAGATGAGGCGGTTCGAGAAGACCATCAGGTACGCGTCGCGGAAGGCCTACGCCGAGACCAGGCCACGGATCAAGGGGCGGTTCGCCAAGCGCGCCGACGCCGACCTCGAGGTGGACCAGTACTTCTCCGCAGCCGTGCTGTCCGACTCCAGCTGCGGCGTTGTGCCGACTTTCTAGGCCGGCTCGGTGGAGAGACCATGAACGTTCCTCCTTCCATGGTCGATCGACGCCTACATGTTGGTTGGCTCTCCTTAATTTGCCGAATATTCAGAAATTTATTGGAGGCGTCAAACCTTCACCTGTAAATATATGGAAAGATGCCGGATAGATCTTTCTTCTTCTTCTACCTATATAAAAAGCTAGTGAACTGACGTCAGATAACAAGCAAATTCACGCGAACGCTTTGGTTGTTGTTGGATGAGGAGCACGAATCTTGAAACAGGCCCGTCGCCACATCAGCTCCGAAGACCGTTCGCTGAAACTGGGCTGAGCGAACACAATCCCAATTACTCCTCGTCGTTCTCGCCTCTATTCCTATTCAGCTGCATTCATCCCCCTCTCTACTTCTCTCTTAGTCCTAACCCCATTCCACATTTACACAATTTCGAGGTGGGCGGTAGCGGTGACGAGACCGAGCTCACCGAGGCAGGATGTGCCGGCGACACCATCGACGACCGCCTCAAGGGATTTCTTCAAGGATGCAAAGGTGGTCCTGGAGGAGACTGCAAAATGAAGGACTTTTAGGGCGGTTCACTTGTGTCAGGCAAAACTGAATTTTGTCACTGAAAATGTGTTGATGGTGGTTTTCGGACGTCACCCCACCACCACTGAAGAGCAAAAATAAAATTTTGATGGTTCCACTTTTTCTGTCACCTAAGATCATAGGTGATGGTTCGAGTTTTGTCACGGAAGTTCATTTTCGGTGACAACCAAGACTATCATCTTTGATCGACCGACTTGTCAGCTAATACCGTTTTCGGTGATGATAATCCGTCACTAACAACTAATGCGTCATGTTTGACCAGTCATCGATTCAGACATATGGGTTGAGTACGATGTGGCTGCTTATATGTGGGTCTTGTGGGTTTTTTTCGCGTGACGGTGGCCGTCACTAACAACAAGTTTCGTCAGATTTGACCAATCAAAGATCCTAACACATGGGCCAAGAATATGATGATGTTGCTAATTACAGGTGGGCCCATACATGGGTGATCTGGTTGCTTGCATTTGCAAGTGGGCCCAGACGTGGCGCCCTGGCTGCTTACATGTGGGTCCATATGCTGGTAACGACATGCATTATCGTCACAGTTTGCATACGCCTATAATTTGGTTTATATTGCATTTTGTTGACAAATTTGAATAAAACTCACAACTTTCGAAAATTAAATATGAATTTGTGAAACAATTAAATTTGAATACAAACTATAAAATTCCACACGGACCATATGAGACATTACAATAATAAACCATGGGACAGAGTAGCGCACATGAAATTAAGCTTTAATTTCATTATGCTGCTCTGGAAGGGCCTTGTTGACAGCTTGAAGTTCTTCATACTGATCTAGAAGGGCTTTTAAATTTCTTCATGGTGCTCTCCAGGGTGATTTTGAAACCTTTAAGTTCATCTTTCCGCTCTCACAGAGCCTTCTTGACAGCTTCAAGTTCTTGTTGGTGCTCTTCTAGGGTTGTCCTGATAGCTTCAAGTTTTTCATGTTGCCCTATCAGAGCCTCCTTGCCAGCTTCAGTTTCTTGTTGCTGCTCTGAAAGGGCCTTCTTGACTACTTTAGGCTCTTCATGCTGCTCTGCTAGGGCCTCCTTGACAACTTCATGTTCTTGTTGCTGCTCTGCCAGGGCCAGGGGCGGAGGCAGGGGTGCGAGCAGGGGTCAGACACCCCCCATCGCCTCGTCCCCCCTATGATTTTTCGTCTAGGTATACTAGTTTCAGTAGTCTGTACGTATACATCTGACGCTAATGGGCTAACATAATAATGTTTTACCCATGCCCAACGCAAGAAATCATATTTGAAGCCTTATCGCTAGTTGTACGCATCAGAAAAAGGGATTAGGTGAAGACGTGAGATCGGCTAGTCAGTTCCCTATCCTTCACGCAATTTTGTTCGTGGGCATCGTGATTTCTAGGTCAGATGGCTCCGTACGTCATCGCCCGTCGCCTCTCAGCTCTCACTATTTCCGCCGCTGTGGGCAGGGCTGATGGCCCTCTACTTCAGCGGTGATTGAATCCAGGATAGTGTTCATTATAGTTTGTTTACTTTGTCATCATCATGCATCCCAAAATCAACTTCAAGGAACCAAGGAACGTCATCGGTAAGTTATAATATTTTTGAATTAGTACAATTTCTTTGAAGATAATGATTTAATTTTAATCGCTCAGATAAGGTAGGATTATAGTTTAGGAATCTAATTTTACTCATTGTTTAATGTTTCAACAAATGAAGGATAAAGAGAAAGAATACAAGAAAAACAATTTCGTTTTTCAAACACAATTCTTCTACCTCAAATATTACAGAAAATGCAAATCCAGCAACCCGTTGTAGATAATAATTCCAACCACAATCCAGTCGATATGCTACTGAAAAATGTAAGTATTTTACATATTACCAGATATATGTTGCCATAAATTCATATCAATTCTACTTTGAGACTACAATCTTATGTTGTGTCTCTTGAACGATTATTATCTTTCTCGCCCCCTCATGTCTAAATCCTGGATCTACCCCTGGCAGGTCATTCTTGACTGCTTCAGCTTCTTCATGCTACATCTTGATAGATCCATTTTATTTTAGCTGGGCTACTAGACTTGCATTTAACTCAACATTTGTGAATTCCAACTTTCTCTATATAAATCATATATCCAGGTTACAACATATTGAATGATTGGTTTAATAGTTAGGTATGAAGGAATTTTAAAATATAGATGTATTTTGGCAATATATGATGATACAATAAACAAAGATAGTATATCGAATCTTCTATATCTAAATAGCTATCCCCCACTAGCCTATTTCTCTCAACATGCAAGTATGCCCCTCATCATTCAATATGCATGGAGAAAGGTTCACCACAACATGCAATCATGCATAATAAAAAGCCACCTCGACATGCAAATGTGCATAAGAATTTACATTCTATTATGGTATTTACATTATACAATAATCAAACACTACAAATCATATTTGTTTTCATCTTTACTTCTCATATTATTACTCCAAATATTCATGTTCCATACTACCAATTCTAACCGAATATATTGCGAAACATTCCTGCAACAACGTGCGTGGGATCGTCCAGTTAAACAAAGTGTTTACAAGAGAAAAAAGTGTGCTGACTAACCGGTTCAACCTGCTTTCTCTTTGATGTGCTGGAGCTTTGTATACCCTTTGTTTATTCGTTCAATTTTGTAACAACAACATGCCTACTATTATGTATTTGAAGACATTAGATTATAATCTACAATTTTGACTACCTTTGCATGTAACAGTACTCATCATAGATGAAGAGTTTGCATGACTGTTGTCCTCTACATCTTTAACCATATATTTAGCAAACATCTTAGCAATTCCAGACATGTCAACATGCGCTTTCAAAAACACTTTGAGCATTATCAAAATTTTAGATTATTTACATCTCATTTGCTAGTTTAAACTTTCCTCTCTGCATTGGACATGTATTTGGCTGTACTATGTTTTATAATGTGTTGATGTAGAAGCATGTTCCTCACATGTTCATGGTGAATCTTAGAGATTTGTGATGCATAATATTTTCGTTTGTGCATGTAACTTCAATAATAAAAAAGAATCATGTTAAATGTCATGAGTGTTTACATATGCTATCATGTTGTCGATTGTAATGCCATAGCTTGAGATCCTACATACTTTTTGCCGATAACCAATAATTGTCACACCTTGTGACCCCCTTGCAACAACATAAATCCAAATGTGTTTTATCATTTCTAATCATGATCCATACCACATGGTATGATACTAGTGAGTGTTTTGTTGGGAGACAACAAAATTTTGGAGCAACTACCATGCGACTGATGTATTTTACATCACCTATTGGAGCATTGACTATTTTATATCATTTATGGAGTTGAAGGTTTTTGGTGATGTAAAAATGCAGTTTTAGGTGATGTATATTTTACTCGAACTACAATTTAGTGATGTAAATACATCATCTATTGAAGATGCTCTAATAATGTGTGTCTTGAATGAGATGACTAAGGCAATTAAAGTTATGTTCCTCTAGAAAAAGGTAGAGAATTACTAGTTGCGATGGCTAAGGACAACTCCAATGGTGATTGCCTATTGGACATCACCATATCATCTTCGTAGACACGTTCAAATGTGCCACATTTAACGGACAGGGCGCCGGTCATCTAACTATAGTCATCAAATTCGGACAATGAGCTATCGCTGGCAGTGAGCCAGGTGAATCAAGAGAAAAAATTAAGTGAAACACATGGATGGTGTGGGAGGTGTGGTCCAACTAACCGTGGGCAGACGTCCAGCCTCCTCCAAACTTTCCCTGTTTGGTGTAGGTTTAAGAAAACTTGGACATCAATTAAAAAAGAGAGAAAACTTGGACGTAACCAACTGATTGGCCAACACCACAAAGGTGGATTATTCTTTTCCTGACAACGTATCCATCAATACACTTCCTCACACATGATGGTAATCCACCACCACTTACGAGATGGCATACAGCTGTGTTGGCGATCACTAGTAACTACCACGAGGTGAATCTTAACCGGAACGCCACTAGTGCATCAAGGTGGATGAAACCTGATCTTAGATTTGTTAAGGTACATGTAGACATTGTTTTTTTGCGATGAGGGGGTGGGAGCAACAACAACAGTTATTAGATATGGCAAATGAAACTTTCTAGCTACGCAGTGCAAATACATAATACATACATCTGATGCAATGATGGCCGAAGCAATGGCCCTGAGGGATGGGCTTATCTTTGCAAACTTGTTGGGGTTCCTGTCGATATCAAAACCGGCGGATCTCGGGCAGGGGATCCCGAACTGTGGACTTTGGATCGATGGTGAACAAGGGACGTGTGACACATTATTTACCCCGGTTCGGTCCCTCTCTAAGAAGTAAAATCCGACGTCCTACTTGATTATATTGCTTGTGTATATGAGGATTACAGAGTTGATCTACCATGACATCAGATTAACTAAACCCTAGGCTAATAGGATTGTGGATGTTCTCTTTTTTCTATGTGGACTAAACCCTCTAGTTTATATAGACACCAGGGGTACTAGGGTTTACATATAGTCGGTTACATAGAAGGATCAATGACGCTGAGTCTTCCACCTTGACTTGGGGTACACACCAAGGAATTAAAACATCTTCGGTCTGGATACAACGCGGCTCAACTGTTCGGCCCACGAGAGATAGGACGACCCACCGAGGACCCCCTAGTCCAGGACTCCCTCAGTAGCCCCCGAACTAGCCTCCATCGCCAGCTTTCCGCATCCTTCGCATCTGAAGACTCCGGCTTACAAGTGAGTTCCCTCCTTTTGAGTATTCAGAACGACCTCATATGGTTAAGTCTTCAGGAGGCACATGGTCTAATCCAACCACGTGCTGATCCACACTAAATATGGACTCCGGGCCAACAGCTCCTACTTAACCTCGAAGGCCAACGACTCAAACATATGAAGTGCCGGTAACTAACATTTTTCAGCGAAGGGTCGCCGCCGGCCATAAACATGAGAACTCGATGCGTGGTTCGAGGCAATCCATCTAATGACACGTCCCATCGAGGCGTAGATCGTGTTCTGATTTTCAAGGGATTTGACCAATGATTCCCAGTATCCCACTCACGCATAAAGTCACGAGTATATCAGGAAGTAGCGAGGCTAGAGGCGCGTTTAAAGGACTCTTGGTATCACGACTGCTTATAAAAAGAGACCGGCCGTAGTTATCTTCTCACGCTTTTTTCCTCCTCTCGCCACTACTTTTTTCAATCCACAGAGCTCAAGCGCTCCAATCCACCTTTCCCCCAGGGCTCCCCTCCCCTGATACTTGACGAGGGTCGGATCTGGTGTGGGAGGCAAGTGGGAGGCCTCGATCGTCACCAACAAAGATATCGAGGATCTGAAGTGCGCCGGCTACCTTCTGGCCGCCGTCGTTCACCGAGCCCAAGAAGTAAGCCAGGTCATCCCCACACCATTGCCCAGCGAGAGGGTGGTGTTCGTCCCCCACTTCGTCCGAGGACTAGGCTTCCCGCTTCACCCCGAACTCTATCCTCCACATCTCGGCCTTCATCATCATTTGCGAGGCTTTTCTTCGGGTCCAACCGCACTTCGGCCTATGGCTGAAAGTTTTCAAAGTGAAGCCAAAGATTGTAGATGGCCAGCAGGCAGACTGCAGGGTGATACATTTCCAACGTATCTATAATTTTTGATTGTTCCATGCTATTATATTATCTGTTTTGGATGTTTTATGTGCATTAATATGCTAATTTATAATATTTTTGGGACTAACTTATTAACCTAGAGCCCAGTGCCAGTTTCTGCTTGTTCCTTGTTTTTGACTTTCTCAAAAAAGGAATATCAAACGGAGTCCAAACGGAATAAAAATTTCATGATGATTTTTCTTGGACCAGAAGACACCTACGTGACTTGGAGAGAGGGCCAGAAGAGTCCCGAGGAGGCCACGAGCCCTTAGGGCGTGCCCCAGGGGTGGCGCGCCCCTAGCTTGTGGGCCCCTCGGGAGTCCCCTAACCCTAGTTCCACCTCTATATATTCTCAAACATTCCCAAAAAATCAGAAGAGTCCACAAAAATACATTTCCGCCGCCGCAAGCTTTTGTTCTTGTGAGATCCCATCTTGGGACCTTTTCCGGCGATCTGCGGGAGGGGGATTTGATCATGGAGGGCCTCTACATCAAGCTTGCTGCCCTAGCGATGATGTGTGAGTATTTACCACATACCTATGGGTCCATGGCTAGTAGCTAGATGGTTTCTTCTCTCTCTTTGATCTTCAATACCATGTTCTCCTCGATGTTCTTGGAGTTCTATCTGATGTAATATTCTTTTGCGGTGTGTTTGTCGAGATCTGATGAATTGTGGGTTTATGATCAGATTATCTATGAATATGATTTGAGTCTCCTCTGAACTCTTTTATGCATGATTTAAATAGCTTTGTATTTCTCTCTGATCTATTGATTTGGTTTGGCCAACTAGATTGATCTATCTTGCAATGGGAGAGGTGCTTTGTGATGGGTTCAATCTTGCAGTGTCCTCAACTAGTGACATAGTAGGGGTAGTGTCGTGGATTTGACATGGCAGATGCCCTTGTGAAAGGACTTAGGTGTGGAGCCATCACAACATAGGTTATCTCAAAGGGTTTGAACAGGACAAAGGACAGAAAGGGTTTACCCAGGTTCGGCCCCACTCAATGAGGTAAAAGCCTACTTATGCTCTTGTTTCTTATTGCTTGGGTATCGATTACAAGGGCGCAATTACGCTTGACCTAGATATCGATGGGTTGTCTCTTAAGTTAACCTGTCGCCGAGTCTTCGCCTTTATATACACAGGTCAAGGCCCGGTGGCTTACCAGATTCCGAGCTGGATCACACAACGTGACCAGCCAGGTTTCTAAGTCGCCTTGCCTTACCAGGCAAGCCACAACATGGCGATTCATACGTCCGAGTCTTGGGCCGCCACCAGGCCCGCTCTTGAGCCGCCATCTTCACACTTGTCTTCTTGGGCTTACTTGGGCCTTCTTTGTTGAGTCACCAATGGTGTAACCCGACCCCTCCTAGGTGGGTCACACCTCAGGGTTATATCCCCAACATTAGGCCCCAGGTTGACTTGAACTTGTTCATGTCAATCTTCATCACTTTAGTTGGAGAGTCATCTTTCCAAAGCTTAACCTTGAATAAAACATTGTAACCCGCCATGATCCATGTGAATAAATTTATAAAAAATCCATGACATCACAACGAATCTTTTGCATCAACTGGTCATCCGAGAATCGAGGCACCTGCACCGTTGAGATAACCACGATGCCTCCTTGATTTTTGCGCCTGCCATTTCACTATTCACCTTTTCCCTTATAAATAAGCATGGGGGGTCCTTTTTCAACTTTAGCCCCGTCCCTCTCTCTTCTTTGTCTTCCTCGCACTGACTGCCGCAGTCGACCTTCACCAACATCTCCAACCTGGCCGCTGCATCAACCTGATTTTGACCAGAGATTGCAGTGCCCGCCGACTACTCATGAACATCACCAGGTAGCCGCTTCTCCTCACCTCCAATCTGCATTAGGTTGCCCTAGTTCATCGGTGGTCGCTGTGTTCATCCGAGTTCGTCATAGCTTTTTTTTCACCAACGCTTAGTTCAATTCCAAAGAAGTACAGAAGTTGTGCGGTAGCAGTTTTTAGCACTTGTTTCCAATCATAGATTCATTCTTCTCTTCTGATATTCAATCCCGAGCACACTAGTTCTTCCATGATGTTTTAGGTTTAGCCATTTCCTTCTGTTTTCTGAATTGCTGTAGATCCGTAAATATAGCTGCAAACTTGCGGAACCTGTTTGCCCTTCACTTAGCAAAATATCAACTATCTTGATTTGATAATCATCTAACCCGCCATTTTTTGTTTGTGCGGCTTAAATTACAACCTCTGTAACCCGCCAGAACTTTAGCCGGCTTAATCATAATGCATGATTTGTCCGAAAATCCAGAACCTTGTATGATCCGTCGGCAATGTTGGCCGGTTCATACTTATCAATTTAATCATGATCTTGTAATCCACCAGGGAATAGATGACTTAAACATGACTTTTGTAATTATTGGGCGGTTCTTCATCACAATATTGACCTGCCACACTTTATTCTTAGGCTTCCACTGTCAAAAATGACTAAAACCACCACCTCTTGTGATTGGATTGCCTCTACTGTCATTGAACAAACTCTCAAGGAGTATGTTGAGATGGGCGGTTTACCAGCCAAAGACATCATCCACTGGCGAGTTCCAGGAGCCGAAGTCCCTCCTCAACCTAAAGAATGCGAGGTTATAGTCTTTGCAGATCACCTCCTCCGTGGTTTTTCACCACCCGGGTCGAAATTCTTTAGGGATGTTCTGAACTTCTACAAGTTACACCCCCAAGATATCGGCCCCAAGTCTGTTTCCAACATATGCAACTTCCAAGTCTTTTGGGAGGTGCACCTTCAAGAAGAGCCCAAAATTGATCTATTGTAGGATCGAAATTATGTCTAGAGGGGGGGGATTAGACTACTTGACCAAATAAAAATCTAGCCTTTTCCCAATTTTAAGTCTTGGCAGGTTTTAGCAACTTAGCACTAGTCAAGCAATCAACCTACACATGCAATTCTAAGAGTATAGCAGCGGAATGTAAATCATTTCATATGAAGGTAAATGGGAGGAGTTTAGAGGGAGCAAACACAATGTAGACACGGAGATTTTTGGAGTGGTTCTGATAGGTGGTGCTATCGTACATCCATGTTGATGGAGACTTCAACCCACGAAGGGTAACGACTGCGCGAGTCCACGGAGGGCTCCACCCACGAAGGGTCCACGAAGAAGCAACCTTTTCTATCCCACCATGGCCATCGCCCACGAAGGACTTGCCTCACTTGGGTAGATCTTCACGAAGTAGGCGATCTCCTTACCCTTACAAACTCCTTGGTTCAACTCCACAATCTTGATGGAGGCTCCCAAGTGACACCTCACCAGTCTAGGAGACACCACTCTCCAAAAGGTAATAGATGGTGTGTTGATGATGAACTCCTTGCTCTTGTGATTTAAATGATAGTCTCCCCAACACTCAACTCCCTCTCACAGATTTTGCTATAGACGAAAGATGATTTGAGTGGAAAGCAACTTGGGGAAGGCTAGAGATCAAGAATCTTGTGTTTGGATTGGAATGTCTTGGTCTCCACACATGAGTAGGTGGTTCTCTCTCATAAAATGAGTAGTGGAAGCGTAGGCACGTTCTAATGGATCTCTCCACAAATGGAGAATGGGTGGAGGGGTATATATAGCCTCCACACAAAATCTAATCGTTACACACAAATTCCCAAACTCGTTGAGACCGAATAGTGAAACTCGGTCAGACCGATTCAGTTTAAAATGTGAACGTTAGGCTTTTCGGTGGGACTGACAACATCAACACGATGGGACCGATGTGCTAGGGTTAGGGCATAACTTGATCTCGTTGAGACCGATCACATGAACTCGGTGGGACCGATTTCAGTAATAGGCAACCAGAGAGTTGGTCAGGCAAACTCGGTGGGACCGATCGCTCATTTTGGTGAGATCGAAACATTATGAAAAGGAAACACAGAGTTTGCATTGCAAACTCAATGTTACTAATCGCTCATTTCGGTTAGACCAAAACATTACGAAGGAGAGTTTGCAATCCCATCTCGGTGAGACCGAGATCCCTATCGGTAAGACCGAACTGATTAGGGTTTCTGGCAGTGGCTATGTCAAATGAACTCGGTGGCGCAGGATAGATCAAATCGGTGGGGCCGAGTTTGACTTTAGGTTTAGGACATATGTGGAAATGAGAAAGTTGTTGAGGGCTTTTGGAGCATATCACTAAGCATTTTGAGCAAGTAAGCCATTAAGCAACACCTCATCCCCTTTTAATAGTATTGGCTTTTCCTATGGACTCAATGTGATCTTGGATCATTAAAATGAAAATGTAGAGTCTTGAGCTTTTGCCAATATGTGTCCTTAGCATTTTGAGGGGTCCACATCTCTAGTCCATGCCATGCCAATCATTGAACTTTCTGAAATGATCATCTTGAAAGGGTATTAGTTCAATGAGCTATATGTTGTTTAGAATTACCAAAACCACCCAGGGATTAGTTGCACTTTCAATCTCCCCCTTTTTGGTAATTGATGACAACATATACATCAAAGCTTCGACAAATGATTAAAAGAATGAAATACATCATCGCTTGAGAAGTATGTGATAAGCAAGAGCTCCCCCTAAATTTGTGCATTATTTAAATTTTGCTTTTGAAAGAAAATGCATAATCGATTAGGATCATGGGTTACTCTTCCATGGCACATACATCTTGGTGGAGCGCTCAAAATGATATAATATGGAATATGCACTCATCACCAAGACAAAGTGTGAATGATCATACATAAGAGACAGAGTTACCTTCTGTGATATGGAGTATCAATACTACTCCCAACAGATATTCGGGTTACACGCCTTTCCTCATGATTTACGAAGCAGAGGCGGTTCTCCCTAGTGACATCCATCATGACTCGCCCTGCGTGGCGGCTTACGTTGAAGCTAATAATGAACAAGCACATCAGGATGCACTTGACCTGTTAGACAAGGAGCGTGACCTTGCGGTGGCTTGCTTGGCGATTTACCAACAAGACCTGCGCCGTTACCACAGCCGCTGGGTTAAGTCCAGAACCTTTTAGGAAGGTGATTTGGTGCTCCAGCTCATCCAGGATCAAACTGATATGTATAAGTTATCCCCACCTTGGGAAGGACCCTTTGTGGTCAGCAAGAACCTGAACAATGGGTCATACTACCTTATCGATATTCGCGAGCACAAGGACTCACGTAAGTCGGACGAGGAGACCCGCCGGCCGTGGAATATTGCTCATATTCGGCCTTACTATACTTGAGCCACCGGCTCTTATGATGTACATATTTTGGATGATGTATATATTATGATGATTATAATAAAGCAGGGTCTTTGTTGTTTCATCTTCGACAATCATGCGTTTTCGTCATCATAATTTCAAAGACCAAATGGGGGCTTGATCGTATTCGAATCATAGCTATTAACCCCTTTTGGCCGGCTTCCTGGTCGTAATCAAACCATAGTAGTAAACATTTTGATCATTTGGGGGCTTGGTCGTAGTCGAATCACAGCTATTAACCCCTTTTGGTCTGGCTTATTGATCGTATTCGAATCATAGCCGTTAAACAATTTGATCATTGGGGGCTTGATCGTATTCGAATCATGGCTATTAACCCCATTGGTCCAGCTTCCTGGTCGTATTCGAACCATAGCCATAAACACTTAGATCACTTGGGGGCTGGATCGTATTCGAATCATAGCTATTAACCCCGCTTGGTCTGGCTCATGGTCGTATTCGAATCATAGCCGTTAAATACTTTGGTCACTGGGGGCTTCCTGATCATATTCGAATCATAGCTGTCGGTACCCCTTTGATCGGCACAATGACAAAAACCATTTGGGGGCTTCGTGATTGTATTCGAATCATAACTGTTAACCCTTATGGTCCAGCTTCCTACTCGTATTCGAAGCATAGCCTCCCTTTTGACATTTGGCTTGATTTCTTGAAGTTTTTCCGGTTCTTCTTGATACTATCTTGCTTTTTTGGTTTAAAGTAATTCCGGCCATGCAACCTTTACTTTCACAGCTCATATTTGAAGCTTACCCGTGGTTTCTATTACCCGGCTTAATAAGAGGCGACAAGCCGCCCATACATGATGATATCCAACACTTGGAAATATTGGCCTCTAAAAAGCTTTGGGTGCTCACCCTTACTGCACAGGTATCGTAAACCGGCAGTACAATTCAATATCCAGTACAAAAAAATACACTTCCATGATAATACGTGTTTGTCACAGTAGGTCGTGTTTTGTCATGCATGTACATCCATGACGATTTTATGACAGAATCAAGATAGTCATAGCTGTGTTGTCGTAGAAGTGTTCCATGACATTACCAAAATTATCATCACGGAAGTGTCCACTTCCATGAAGATAAATCGTGCATCACAGAAGTGCTTTCGTCAAGGTTGACCGACACGTGGCATCCACCGTAACGGAACACCGTTAAGCTATCGGGTCCGGTTTTGGATCCGGTAACCCGTTAACAGCGGGACCAATGGGAAATTTCCACATGTAAAATTCTAATTGGCTGGAGGGAACACCTGTCAGCTCGTCAGTGGGCCAGATGCCGCCCGTCCATTGGAGGAGACATGCCTATGATACGTCGACATGTGGCGGGGCCCAACAGAGGCCCATATAGGTTAAAAGGCCGGCCCAGTCAAAGGCCCGTAGTACTTACTCAGGTACTAGTGGGCCATCCCAATAATGGCCTGTTTAATAAAGGCCCATTTACGGCCCGAAGCCAGATCTAGCCCGTTAATTGTTCGCCGAATATTTGGGCCCAATTACAGCCCAGTGACTTTCGTCCTGTTAGAGGCCCGATGTAGACATGGACCCATTTCAGCCCGGTGTGACTTTTGGCATGTTAGAGGCCCGATGTAGACATGGGACCATTTCAGCCCGGTGTGACTTTCGGCCTTGGAATCGCCCGTGCCGTCGGGCCATATATGGTCTGACGGGACATCAGGCCCACTAACGAACCGTGATAAAGGTGGCAACAGTTAAGCCCAACGTGACTTTGGGCCTCTTAAAGGCCCTTCGTATAATTCGGCCCGTTGATGCCTGTACTAAGCTTTCAGCCTCTTAAAGGTCCATGATATCAGTGGGACAACTAAGGCCCGAGATATGTTTCGGCCTGGTAACGGCCCGTGATATAACTGGGCCCAAAAAGGCCCGTTCTGCATTTCAGCCTGCTGAAGGCCTGTCGACGACTAGTGAAAATTGGGGTCCAACATGCATTTCGGCCTGCTAAAGGCCCATGGTTTCATCTAGGCCGTAACAGGCCAGTACAATATTCGGCTTGTTAATGGCCCAACGCTACCTGGGCCAAACTAAGCGCCGGGTCCACAAAAGGCCCAACTAAAATATAGGCCGGTGTAAGTTGTGGGCCTGGCGCAAAGTGTGAAGGCCCCAATCATTCAGGCCCAAGAAAGATGCAGGCCGGCCTAATTGTGGCCCGCTAAAAACCAGGCCCGTTAGAGGCGAATGTTTCGGCCCAGTGGACTGCATCAGAATTTTTTTCAGATAGCGAATGATGGCAACAACTAGTAGGAATTAAGAACAAACCTACTCTATACAATACAGAAATTACGGCATATTAACTAAGAACAAACCTACACTACACAATAAAGGATTTATGGTATATTACATCCACTGGGCATTGAAGTTCGCCACCAGTGATCATAAAGCGCAAAGAAGAAGCAGATTAAAAAAACTGGGGACCATTGCAGCGTAACGAAATAATACTGAACCAAGACCACTTCCAAGACAGTTCAAGAAAGGTTAGCCTTGCACGGGAACTGCTGCGCAAGCTGCTGAGCAAGGCTGTGAGACCGGCCTAGCATGTCGGTCATAGCTTCCAGGTGTATCTGTTTAGCTATGAGGTTCTCATTGGTGTTCTCTGCAATCTTTCTTAGAGATAGGACTTCAAGTCGAAGTTCAATTGCAGAATGCCTTTCTACTAGAACTTGGGACTGAAGAAGTTGAACTGATTCAGACACCAAATTCTGTGAGCTTGTCTGACTGCTAGTCTCAAGTAACTTGAACACTGCATCAAGACAAGACTTTGGGGTTGTCTCGCTATCTTCAAGATGCTTTGCCTTCTTTGCTGCAATATATGTTGGGTTTGTCTCACAGCCTTCAGCTGACTTGTGCATGCCATCAGTTATATCACCCTGAAACAAAGCAGAGAGATGATAGGTTTTGCATGTGTATAAACAAATATGATAACTGTGTTGTCAATTCCATACAATTTCAAATTAGAAAATAAAGAGTAAGTTCAAAATATCAATATCATAATTTGGCATTGTTCATAATGCGGGGAGCTCCACAACACTATTGGATTACCATGTCAACATAACAAGCATAGATGAAGGGCAAAGAAAATCATTGACCTATTTTGGTTAATGTGCATGGCATGTTGTTCATATCATTGCTACCTCTTGAGCACTGCGTTGTATTTCCCCGAAGAGGAGAGGATGATGCAGCAAAGTAGCATAAGTATTTCCCTCAGTTTTTGAGAACCAACGTATCAATCCAGTAGGAGACCACGGACAAGTCCCTCGTACCTACACAAAATGATAACTACTTGCAATCAACGCGATTAGGGGTTGTCAATCCCTTCACGGTCACTTACGAGGGTGAGATCTGATAGAGATGATAAATAATATTTTTGGTATTTTTGATAGATAGATGCAAAGTGAAAAGTAAAAGGCAAAGTAAAAACAAAGCAAGTAAATAAGGTAATGGAGATTGATATGATGAGAATAGACCCGGGGGCCATAGGTTTCACTAGTGGTTTCTCTCAAGAGCATAAGTATTCTACGGTGGGTGAACAAATTACTGTTGAGCAATTGACAGAACTGAGCATAGTTATGAGCATATCTAGGCAATGATCATGTATATAGGCATCACGTCCAATACAAGTAGATCGAAACGATTTTGCATCTACTACTATTAATCCACTCATCGACCGCTATCCATCATGCATCTAGAGTATTAAGTTAAAAACAGAGTAACACCTTAAGCAAGATGACATGATGTAGAGGGATAAATTCATGCAATATGATAAAAACCCCATCTTGTTATCCTCGATGGCAACAATACAATACGTGTCTTGCAACCCTTTTTGTCACTGGGTAAGAACACCGCAAGATTGAACCCAAAGCTAAGCACTTCTCCCAATGCAAGAACTACCAATCTAGTTGGCCAAACCAAAAAGGATAATTCGAAGAGACTTGCAAAGATAACTCAATCATACATAAAAGAATTCAGAGAAGAATCAAATATTTTCCATAGATAATACTGGATCATAAACCCACAATTTATCGGTGTCAACAAACACACCGCAAAAAGAAGATTACATCGAATAGATCTCCATGAGAGAGGGGGAGAACATTGTATTGAGATCCTAAAAGAGAGAAGAAGCCATCTAGCTACTAGCTATGGACCCGAAGGTCTGAAGTAAACTACTCACACTTCATCGGAGGGGCTATAGTGTTGATGTAGAAGCCCTCCGTGGTGGATGCCTCCTCTGGCGGAGCTCCGGAATAGGCCCCAAGATGGGATCTCGTGGATACAGAAGGTTGCGGCGGTGGAATTAGGTTTTTGGCTCCTGTTCTGATCGTTTGGGGGTACGTAGGTATATATAGGAGGAAGGAGTACGTCGGTGGAGCAATAGGGGGCCCACGAGGGTGGAGGGCGCGCCTGGGGGGGGGGGGAGGGCGCGCCCCCCTACCTCGTGCCTTCCCTGTTGGTTGCTTGATGTAGGGTCCAAGTCTCGTGGATCATGTTCGGTGAGAAAATCATGTTCCCGAAGGTTTAATTCCGTTTGGATTCCGTTTGATATTCCGTTTCTTCGAAACACCGAAATAGGCAAAAAACAGCAATTCTGGGCTAGGCCTCCGGTTAATAGGTTAGTCCCAAAAATAATATAAAAGTGGAAAATAAAGCCCAATATAGTCCAAAACAGTAGATAAAGTAGCATGGAGCAATCAAAAATTATAGATATGTTGGAGACGTATCAGGCATCCCCAAGCTTAATTCCTGCTCATCCTCGAGTAGGTAAATGATAAAAAAAGAATTTTGGATGCGGAGTGATACTTTGGCATAATTTCAATGTAAATCTTCTTAATTGTGGTATGAATATTCAGATCCGAATGATTCAAGACAAAAGTTCATATTGACACAAAAATAATAATACTTCAAGCATACTAATCAAAGCAATCATGTCTTCTCAAAATAACATGGCAAAAGAAAGTTCATCCCTACAAAATCATATAGTTAGGCTATGCTTCATTTTCGTCACACAAAGATGTTCCCAACTTCTATACCCCCGATGACAAGCCAAGCAATTGTTTCATACTTAAATAATCTCAAACTTTTTCAACCTTCACGCAATACATGAGCGTGAGCCATGGATATAGCACTATGGGTGGAATAGAATATGATGATAGGGATTGTGTGGAGAAGACAAAAAAGGAGAAAGTCTCACATTGACGAGGATAATCAACGGGCTATGGAGATGCCCATTAATTGATGTCAACATGAGGAGTAGGGATTGCCATGCAACGGATGCACTAGAGCTATGAATGCTCAACAAAAGAAAACTAGTGGGTGTGCATCCAACTTGCTTGCTCACGAAGACCTAGGGCATTTGAGGAAGCCCATCGTAGGAATATACAAGCCAAGTTCTATAATGAAAAATTCCCACTAGTATAAAAAGGACTACTTATGAGACTCACTACATGAAGAACAAGGTGCTACTTTGAAGCACAATATATGAGACTCACTACATGAAGAACCAGGTGCTACTTTGAAGCACAAGTGTGGAAAAAGAGATAGTAGCATTGCCCTTTTTATTTATTTTCTTTTTCTGTCCTTTTTTTGGGCAATGCTCTAATAATGATGATCATCACACTTCTATTGATTACAACATAAGGATTACAACTCAAAACTTAGAGAAAGATATGACTCTATATGAATACCTCCGGCGGTGTACCGGGATGGTGCAATGAATCAAGAGTGACACATATGAGAAATAATGCATGATGGCTTTGCCACAAATACGATGTCAACTACATGATCATGCGATGGCAATATCACAAAAGTAATGTATGTCATGATGATGATGATGGAAGTTGCATGGCAATATATCTCGGAATGGCTATGGAAATGCCATGATAGGTAGGTATGGTGGCTGTTTTGAGGAAGATATAAGGAGGTTTATGTGTGATAGAGCATATCGTATCACGGGGTTTGGATGCACCGGCAAAGTTTGCACCAACTCTCAAGGTGAGAAAGGGCAATGCACGGTACCGAAGAGGCCAGCAAAGGCGGAAAGGTGAGAGTGCGTATAATCCATGGACTCAACATTAGTCAAAAGAACTCATATACTTATTGCAAAAATTTAGAAGCCATAAAAAATTCAAGTACTACGTGCATGCTCCTAGGGGGATAGATTGGTAGGAAAAGACCATCGCTCGTCCCCGACCTCCACTCATAAGGACGCACAAGCCAGGTACACTTCATGTTTCAAATTTGTTACACAACTTTAACCATACGTGCATGCTACGGGACTTGCAAACTTCAACACAAGAATTTCTCAAATTCATAATCACCCAACTAGCATGACTTTGATATTATCACCTCCATATCTCAAAACAATTATCAAGCATCAAACTTATCTTAGTATTCAATTCACTCAAAAGAAAGTTTCACATATCTTGAACACCAAGTATATTAACATTAAGCAAATTACCATGCTATTAACGACTCTCAAAATAATCTAAGTGAAGCATGAGAGATCAATAGTTTCTTTAAAACAAATCCACCACCATGCTCTAAAAGATCTAAGTGAAGCACTAGAGCAAAAATTATCACGCTCAAAAGATAAAAGTGAAGCACTATGAGCAAAACTATCAAGCTCAAAAGATATAAGTGAAGCACATAGAGTATTCTAGCAAATTCCAAATCATGTATGGCTCTCCCAAAAGATGTGTACAGCAAGGATGATTGTGGTAAACTAACTAGCAAAGACACAAATAATACAAGACGCTCCAAGCAAAACACATATCATGTGGTGAATAAAAATATAGCTCCAAGTAAATTACCGATGGAAGTGGATGAAAGAGGGGATGCCTTCCGGGGCATCCCCAAGCTTTGTCTTTTTGGTGTCCTTGGATTATCTTGGGGGTGCCATGGGCATCCCCAAGCTTAGTCTTTTGCCACTCCTTGTTCCATAATCCATCAAAAGAATTCACCCAAAACTTGAAAACTTCAAAACACAAAACTCAACAGAAATCTCGTGAGCTTCGTTAGAGAAAGAGAACAAAAGACTACTTCAAGGTACTGTAATGAACTCATTATTTATTTATATTGGTGTTAAACCTACTTTATTCCAACTTCTCTATGGATTATAAACTATTTTATTAGCCATAGATTCATTAAAATAAGCAAACAACACACGTAAAACAAAATCTGTCAAAAACAGAACAGTCTGTAGCAATCTGTAACTAACACAAACTTCTGGAACTCTAAAAATTCTACCAAAATAGGAATTCCTGGACAATTTGTTTATTGAACAGCATAAAAAATAATCAACGCAAAATGACGTTCCTGTGATTTAACAAAATTATATTCGTGCGTGCAAAGTTTCTGTTTTTCAGCAGAATCAAATCAACTATCATCGTAGGTTATCCTATAGGTTCTACTTGGCACAAACACTAATTAAAACATAAAACCACATCCAGACAGAGGCTAGATGTATTATTTATTCCTAAACAGAAGCAAAAACAAAAAAATACTAAATAAAATTGGGTTGCCTCCCAACAAGCGCTATCGTTTAACGCCCCTAGCTAGGCATAAAAGCAAGGATAGATCTAGGCAGTGCCGTAGTAATAAGATAGATCGGTGAAAATCAATTCATATTCTCTACATTCGGCAGCAAGTTTTATTTGAGGCAAGCAAAATTAATCAAAAGGGCTAAATTTAATGGGGCAAAAATCCCCAAGATCAATTTTAGGAGGTATAGGTTCCTCTTTCGGCCCTTCATAATGCACAACCAATTCATCATTATAAGCATTCTTTTGACAAAACCTTGTGAGTCTACACTCAAGAGAGTATCCTAACTCATTATTTCGAATAGCCAAATCATCATTAAGTTCGGAGATTCTATCAATTAAAATATTGATTGACACCTTTTTTCTAAGGTTTTCATTGAAAGCAACAAAATCAAGAGATTGAAAACGCATAATTTCTTCTTGATCAAAGAGGATAGATTCTATGGGAGGACGGCCGGCGTCCACCCTATAATGCGCAAAGATTTCTTTGGCCTCTTTTATTATGAATCTGAATTCATGAGCCAAAAAAATAGTAGCGGCACGCTTAACAGAGGAGTGCTCGATATTAGAAAATTCTAGGAAAATCCTTTGTATAGAAGGGTGCATATGCATAAATTGCCTTTCAAGTTCAACGATAAGCATGGCAATGGTATCAGCGAGACTACTGGTTCTATGAAGAATAGAACTGCCCATAGAGGGCAAAGCACCGGCACAAGTAAATAAATCTTGAATAACTCCTTTTCCAATAATATTACCACTACCGATTCGAATTTTTTTGTATGATAGGTAGGGGATTCTTCAGCAGGAGCTTCAGAATTTTCCATGATATTATTATTTCCCATGTCGGCAATAATTTCCCCAATTTCAGACATAACGAAAAGCAAGCAAACTAACACATGAGCAAGCAAAAAGGCAAATGGGAAAAGGCAAACGGGAAAAAGAGGAGGAGATTGGGAAAGAGAGGGCGAATAAAACGACAAGGGTGAAGTGGGGGAGAGGAAAACGAGAGGCAAATGGCAAATAATGTAATGCGAGAGATAGGGATTGCAATGGGTACTTGGTATAGTTGACTTGCTTGCGTGAGCCTTCCTGACAACGGCGCCAGAAATTCTTCTTGCTACCTCTTGAGCACTGCGTTGGATTTCCCCGAAGAGGAGGGGATGATGCAACAAAGTAGCATAAGTATTTCCCTCAGTTTTTGAGAACCAAGGTATCAATCTAGTAGGAGACCACACACAAGTCCCCCGTACCTACACAAAACGATAGCTACTCGCAACCAACGTGATTAGGGGTTGTCAATCCCTTCAGGTCACTTACGAGGGTGAGATCTGATAGAGATGATAAATAATATTTTTGGTATTTTTGATAGATAGATGCAAAGTGAAAAGTAAAAGGCAAAGTAAAAACAAAGCACATAAATAAGGTAATGGAGATTGATATGATGAGAATAGACTCGGGGGCCATAGGTTTCACTAGTGGCTTCTCTCAAGAGCATAAGTATTCTACGGTGGGTGAACAAATTACTGTTGAGCAATTGACAGAATTGAGCATAGTTATGAGCATATCTAGGCAATGATCATGTATATAGGCATCACGTCCAAGACAAGTAGATCGAAACGATTCTGCATCTACTACTATTACTCCACTCATCGACCGCTATCCAGCATGCATCAAGAGTATTAAGTTAAAAACAGAGTAACGACTTAAGCAAGATGACATGATGTAGAGGGATAAATTCATGCAATATGATAAAAACCCCATCTTGTTATCCTCGATGGCAACAATACAATACGTGTCTTGCAACCCTTTCTGTCACTGGGTAAGAACACCGCAAGATTGAACCCAAAGCTAAGCACTTCTCCCAATGCAAGAACTACCAATCTAGTTGGCCAAACCAAAAAGGATAATTCGAAGAGACTTGCAAAGATAACTCAATCATACATAAAAGAATGCAGAGAAGAATCAAATATTTTCCATAGATAATACTGGATCATAAACCCACAAT
Source organism: Triticum aestivum (assembly GCF_018294505.1). Lineage (NCBI taxonomy): Eukaryota > Viridiplantae > Streptophyta > Magnoliopsida > Poales > Poaceae > Triticum > Triticum aestivum. Next base: position 305,836,764 of record NC_057807.1, on the reverse strand, counting down.
TCATCGGTGTCAACAAACACACCGCAAAAAGAAGATTACATCAAATAGATCTCCACGAGAGAGGGGGAGAACATTGTATTGAGATCCTAAAAGAGAGAAGAAGCCATCTAGCTACTAGCTATGGACCCGAAGGTCTGAAGTAAACTACTCACACTTCATCGGAGGGGCTATCGTGTTGATGTAGAAGCCCTCCGTGGTGGATGCCTCCTCTGGCGGAGCTCCGGAACAAGCCCCAAGATGGGATCTCGTGGATACAGAAGGTTGCGGCGGTGGAATTAGGTTTTTGGCTCCTGTTCTGATCGTTTGGGGGTACGTAGGTATATATAGGAGGAAGGAGTACGTCGGTGGAGCAACATGGGGCCCACGAGGGTGGAGGGCGCCCCCCTACCTCGTGCCTTCCCTGTTGGTTGCTTGACGTAGGGTCCAAGTCTCCTGGATCATGTTCGGTGAGAAAATCACGTTCCCGAAGGTTTCATTCCGTTTGGACTCCGTTTGGTATTCCGTTTCTTCGAAACACTGAAATAGGCAAAAAAACATCAATTCTGGGCTGGGCCTCCGGTTAATAGGTTAGTCCCAAAAATAATATAAAAGTGGAAAATAAAGCCCAATATAGTCCAAAACAGTAGATAAAGTAGCATGGAGATTTCAAAAATTATAGATACGTTGGAGATGTATCAATCATCAGTCACATCAGTAAGATAAAATAGGAGATGACAAGGTGCAAACTTGGGCTGCTTCACCACACATTGGATTATAGATCCACAAAAACAAGCATACATATAGGGAGTATTGAGTAATGTGCATGGTATAAATAAGGAATTTGGTTTTACAAGTAAAACTTAGAACTTACGGTTCTTGCGAACATGCATTTTGATAGAAACAACAAACTAAACAGCAGTAAATGATAGGGAGTATGAGCAAATTAAAAAGTAGTTGAGGATAAAGGCTTTAGAAGGAATGACTTACATTAATAGTTAAGACCGGCTTTATAATGCCCTTCTCGATGTCAAGGGAAGGATAACTCAAGAATTTCAGCACAGAATCTTCTTCATAAGCATTGCTTGTACTCTACATTTTGTAGAGAGTAATTATAGATATGATAATACTGGAAGGGATAGAGGATAATGAAGATAAGATGCAGATTGATGCTACATAATCAACTACTGATAACCCACATGTATAGGGGATCGCAACAGTTTTCGAGGGTAGAGTATTCAACCCAAATTTATTGATTCGACACAAGGGGAGCCAAAGAATATTCTCAAGTATTGGCAGCTGAGTTGTCAATTCAACCACACCTGGAAACTTAGTATCTGCAGCAAAGTGTTTAGTAGCAAAGTAATATGATAGTGGTGGTAACGGTAACAAAAGTAAAGACATCAAAAGTAATGTTTTTGGTATTTTGTAGTGATTGTAACAGTAGCAACGGAAAAAGTAAATAAGCGAGAACCAGTATATGGAAAACTCGTAGGCACCGGATTAGTGATGGATAATTATGCCGGATGCGGTTCGTCATGTAACAGTAATAACATAGGGTGACACAGAACTAGCTCCAATTCATCAATGTAATGTAGGCATGTATTCCGTATATAGTCATACGTGCTTATGGAAAAGAACTTGCATGGCATCTTTTGTCCTACCCTCCCGTGGCAGCGGGGTCCTATTGGAAAATAAGGGATATTAAGGCCTCCTTTTAATAGAGAACTGGAACAAAGCATTAGCACATAGTGAATACATGAACTCCTCAAACTATGGTCATCACCGGGAGTGGTCCCGATTATTGTCACTTCGGGGTTGCCGGATCATAACACATAGTAGGTGACTATAGACTTGCAAGATAGGATCAAGCACACACATATATTCATGAAAACATAATAGGTTCAGATCTGAAATCATGGCACTCGGCCCTAGTGACAAGCATTAAGCATAGCAAAGTCATAGCAACATCAATCTCAGAACATAGTGGATACTAGGGATCAAACCCTAACAAAACTAACTCAATTACATGATAAATCTCATCCAACCCATCACCGTCCAGCAAGTGTCGGAGTAAATGACCACGGGTAGCCTAGCCGGCTCCCCCTGGCCCTTGAAAAAAATAATAAGGCTGATCAAACCATTGAGTATCCAAGACGCGGGGCCGCCTTCCCCCGGCCGGCTACCCCATCGGCCGACTACCGGGAGGCGGCCCGACCAAGAACCCTCCTAAGGAAAGCCACGAGAGGGCCAACTCCAGAAAGCCGGCCACCACAGGGCCGACTCCCAGAAGCCGCCCCCCAGTAGGCGGCCCAGATCAGGCCCTCGAAATTTGTACCAACGTAATGACGACGAGACGGGGCGTGGCAACAGTGAAGCACACCGCCCTCGAATCCTAGGGTTCGCATGGCTACAGTACGCCGTACATGGCTGCCATGACCCGTCCAGCGTGGAACTGTTGCCATGCTGACCATGACATCACCCACGATGGGCCAACAGTACGCCCCGCAGGCGGCGGGCCCCTTTGGCCAGATAGACATCCGAAGGCGGCCACTCGCCTCCTAGTTGGCCAGGGATAAAGCCGGCTCTCCCCAGCCGGCCCGTTCCCTCCCTTGAAGAACGAGCCTCATTAAGGAGACAAGACGAGGTAAGGCTACAGTGAGTGCCCGCAAGGCGGCGGCACTATAGACATGCTTACCTCGACCAAGCCCTCGTCATCAAGGGTGAAGCAACAGTAACCAACCCCCGACAAGACCCCCAAGCGGTGGGGCCTACCTGTCTACCAGGAAGCCGGCAGCCAGCGGGACCCACCAGTCGACGGGCCCCAGCTGTCGGCGGAGAAGCCGACTGGTATAGACACTGATGGCTGGGCCCAGGCCCAGCCAGATTACCATTGTACCCCTGGGGGGTAGGCCTGTATAAACCCCTGGGGCACCCATGCAAAGGGTTGGACTTTGATAGTTTTAGACACAACTTTGAAAGTAGAAGAGAGCCAGCCTTGCCCCTTCTTCCTCCTCTCGCCGAACAGCTCAAGGAGCCTCTTGTAGCTACTTGTTGATCTAGTGATCATGTGGAGACCCCGCAGAGCAGGACTAGGGGTATTATCTCCATGGAGAGCCCCGAACCTGGGTAAGATTCGTCGGCGAGCATGTCTTCGCCTTATCCCGTTTCCAGGCACCGGCGATGTCTTATTGGCTCCCACAATGATAAGCCACCCGTTGGCATATGTCGCAGCAACCACCCGACATTTGGCGCCCACCGTGGGGCTAGGTGCACCATTGTCCGGAGACCTGTTCTAGACGGGAACCCTCTTCCTCCCCCACTAGCGTAGCCAGCCCGGCACACCCGATGGCGCTTGCCCCGACGCGCTGCAAGGTGTCGATGACGCATGCGCGACGAGCTGCCTCGCCGATCTCCTTGGCGAGGCTCGCATCTCTGACGAGCCCACGTCAGACGCGGGCACCGGCTGCCTCGAGAGTCGCCTCATCAGCCTCCTCGACCAACTCCACGTCTCCAGCGAGCCTGTAGTGGATTTGGAGTCGGTCAGCTCCATCGACCCGATGCTTGTCGACTCCGACACTGCATCACTCGATGCTTTCCCCACCAATGTGGTGGTCTTCAACGATCCTCTCCCGCGAGCCGACAGTGGCGGCAGCACCGTAACCGAGGTGCTGGTCATCAGCCACAGAGTCGCCTCCGGCGAGAACACCCATGACGCCCTACAAGCGGCATTACAGGACTTGTCCGTCCCCATCCCGGCCGACGCCGACGCCGAGGCACTGGAGGCACGCCGCCTTGCCCTCGTCGCAAAGGGCCAGAAGCTAGCCACCATGAGACGCCTCACCGAGGCCCACCAGGGTGAAGTCGACCGCGCCGCCTTCGGCACGCCGCCTCCCGGTGGACCGAGCCAGGCCGGTGTTGTCCAGAAACGCAGCGTGGCCATCACCTACATGCCGGGGGCGGGACGCTTAGTCTACGCCACACCTCTTGAGAACCTACGCGCCGCCCAGTCGGTCATAGACGAGCTGAACGGAGTAGGGGCCGACGAGCTCCCCTACATGACCAGGCGAATCCAGCAGCTGATCGACGCGGCCGCAAAGCGGCACGAAGCCGGCGTCCGCACCGAAAGCCCTCCCCCACGCCGAGAGGACGGCGCGACCTCGCGTATGCCGACTGCGGGCGGAGCCCGCACAAGGCAGGAAAAGGAGCCGGCTTCTAGTCGCAGCCGGACTCGAGTCACTATCGAGCGCGACGCAGAAGGCCTCCCTCAAGCCATGGAGCGACGAGGCGACCCGCCTCCTCCTCCTCCTCGTGGGGAGAGATATCCCACCCCGCCGCTTGTCACACATCTGACTCTCAGCAGCCGACTAGGTCGCCGCGAAGGAGTCGGCGAAAACGATGCCCGCCATCAAATCGACCGCCTCGCACGGTCCCTGGCGTTAGAAGAAGAAGATGATATCGGCCCGCCTTGCTTCGGCCCCCGCATCTGCGACGAGCCCTTCCCCAAAGGGTTCTTGTTCCCAAGAGACATGCCCAAGTACAACGGCTCCATGAAGCCGGAAGATTGGTTGATTGACTACTCCACCGCGGTCCGCATAGCAAACGGCAACAGGCGTGTTGCTGTAAAATACGTCCCCCTGAACTTTAGGGCACGACGCGCACCTAGCTCAATAGCCTCAAGCCCTATAGCATCAACAGCTAGCTCGACTTCACGGAAGCCTTCATCCGTAACTTCACCAGCACCTACAAGCGGGCACCCAAACCCCGACAGCTCTCCTTGTGCGTACAAGGACCCAACGAGTCGACTCGCGACTACCTCACGCGTTGGACCGAGCTCCGAAACTCCTGCGAAGGGGTGCACGAGGTTCAAGCCAAAGAGTACTTCATGACCGGGTGCCGAGAAGGCACCCTCCTCAAGCACCGACTCCTCTGCGACGAGCCGACTACACTCGATGAGCTACTAGTCATCATGGACAAATACGCCACGGCCGACTCCTCCATGAAGACCGAGCTTCGAGTAGACGCCTCCGGGAAGCTTGTGCCGGCTCCCAAGACGCCGGCTGGAGAGTCCACTCGGCGCCAATACCAGAACGACAACAAGCGCAAGGCTCCGATGCCGACTTCCGCCACTCGGCAAGTAGCCACAGTCAAAGACGAACAACCTGAGGGGCGGCCCGCGCCCAAGAAGCAGAAGGGCGGCAGGCCGGCTTGGCAGCCAGCTTTCTCCTACGAGCAAGCCCTTGATACCCCCTGCAAGTTTCACAGCGGCGCGAAGGCCTCCAACCACACCAATCGGAAATGCAATTGGCTCACGCGAATCTCCAAAGGTGAGGGACTGTTCAGCCGCCTCCGGCTCCTCAGCAGCCGACCGCTCGGCCAGCAGTCGGAGCCGTCCATGATGAGTTCCCTGATGAGCATGCCGCCTACGTCATCTTTACAAGCCAGCCAGAAGATCGGCGAAGTCGGCGCTGACAACACCAAGAAGTCAACGCGGTCGCATCCAACAACCCCGAGTTCATGCACTGGTCGGAGAAACCTATCAGTTGGAGCCGGGCCGATCACCCAGAGGTGATGCCATCTCCCGGATCTTATGCCTTGGTTTTGGATGCCACCCTCGCAACAGATCGGCGGGCTGCCCGATTCTCCCGCGTGCTAATAGATGGCGGAAGCAGCATCAACATACTGTACCGTGATACCATGGAGAAGCTGAATATCAAGGCAAAGCAGCTCATGCCGAGTCGGACTGTGTTTCATGGCATCGCGCCCGGCTTGTCCTGTGCTCCGATTGGCAAGATCAAGATAGACGTTCTCTTTGGAGACAAAGACCATTTCCGCCGGGAAGCAACATGGTTCGAGGTAGTGGATCTGGACAGCCCTTACCACGTGCTGCTTGGCTGACCTGCGTTGGCCAAGTTCATAGCTGTGCCCCATTATGCCTACCTCAAGATGAAGATGCCGAGTTCAAAGGGCGTCATCACCATATCCGGAGACTACAAGAAGTCCGCCGAGTGTGCAGCTGCTAGCAGCCGACTGGCCGAGTCCCTCGTGATTGCTGAAGAGAAGAAGATGCTAGACCGGGTCGTGGCCATGGCCGGCAAGCAGCCGGCCTTGTCCCCCGATCCCAAGGAATATGAGGCTCAGTGTTCTTTCCAGCCGGCCAAAGAAACCAAGAAGATACCTCTAGACCCGGAGCACCCGAAGAGGTACAAGGTCATGGGAACCGGCCTTGACAGCAAATAGGAAAGCGAGCTCGTTGATTTCCTTCGTGAGAATCGGGACATCTTTGCATGGTCTCCCAAAGACATGCCGGGTGTCCCGACGGATTTCGCCGAGCACAAGCTACACGTCTGGTCGCATGCCAAGCCGGTCAAGCATCCCTTGCACCGCCTGTCAGAAGAGAAGAGAAGAGTAGTTGGAGAAGAAATAGCCCGGCTTCTGGCAGCCGGCTTCATCATGGAGGTTTTCTTCCCTGAGTGGCTTGCCAACCCGGTCCTGCTGCTAAAGAAGAACAAACAATGGCGCATGTACATTGACTACACCAGCCTCAACAAAGCCTGCCACAAAGATCCTTTTGCCCTACCAAGAATTGATCAAGTGATAGACTCCACAGCCGGATGCGAGCTGTTGAGTTTTTTGGATGCTTACTCAGGCTACCATCAGATAAAGCTAGACCCAGCTGACCGTCTGAAGACGGCCTTCATCACACCATTCAGAGCTTTCTGCTACCTGACTATGACATTCGGCTTGAGAAACGCCGGTGCCACTTTTCAGTGTTGCATGCAGAAATGCCTCCTCAAGCAACTCGGCAGAAATGCCCACGTCTATGTGGACGACATTGTGGTGAAGACGGAGAAGCGCGGCACCCTGCTGCAAGATCTTAAAGAGACGTTTGAGAACTTGCGCCGGTTTCAGATCAAGCTCAATCCAGAAAAATGCATGTTCGGAGTGCCAGCCGGCCAGCTCCTAGGCTTCCTGGTCTCCGAACGCGACATCGAATGCAACCCGGTGAAGATCAAGGCTATAGAGAGAATGGAGATTCCTACCAAGTTAAGAGATGTCCAGAAATTTACCGGATGCTTGGCCTCCCTCAACCGCTTCATCAGCCGGCTCGGGAAGAAGGCCCTCCCTCTCTACCGACTCATGAGGAAGTCCACTCACTTCAAGTGGAACGACCAAGCGGATCAAGCTTTCCACGAGTTAAAAAAGATGCTGTCCACGCCGCCTGTCCTGGCGGCACCGACTGAGAAAGAGCCCATGCTCCTTTACATTGCCGCCACCAGCCGAGTGGTCAGCACTGTCATCGTGGTTTAGCGCCCAAAAGAGGGCCGAGCTCAGCCAGTCCAGAGGCCGGTCTATTACCTGAGTGAAGTATTGTCCACATTGAAGCAGAACTATCCACACTATCAGAAGATGTGCTATGGTGTGTACTTCGCCGCCAAGAAGCTCAAGCCCTATTTCCAAGAGCACCCCATCACGGTCGTATGCACTGCCCCGCTGGCCGAGATCATAGGCAGCCGGGATGCATCCGGTCGGGTGGCCAAATGGGCCATTACATTGGCCCCTTATATGATCTTCTACCAGCCCCGCACCACCATCAAGTCTCAAGCATTGGCCGACTTCCTCGTCGATTGGGCCGAGACCCAGTACCTGCCGCCTGCGCCCGACTCCACTCATTGGCGGATGCACTTCGATGGATCCAAGATGCGCACTGGCTTGGGAGCCGGCATCGTCCTCACCTCTCCCAAGGGCGACAAGCTCAGATACACATTGCAAATTCATTTTGCCGCCTCCAACAATGTGGCCGAGTACGAGGCACTCATACACGGGCTCCGGCTGGCCAAAGAACTCGGCATCCGCCGGATCCTGTGTTATGGCAACTCAGACTTGGTAGTCCAACAATCATCCAGCGACTGGGACGCCAATGACGCAAACATGGCGAGTTACCGCTTCCTTGTTCAGCAACTCAGCGGATACTTTGAAGGGTGCTAGTTCCTCCATGTGCCACGAGCCGACAACGAGCAAGCAGATGCCCTGGCACGAATAGGCTCCACCCGGCAAGCTATACCAACCGGCGTCTCCCTCGAACGCCTCCTTAAGCCGTCTGTCAAGCCGTCTCCAGAGTCCGATTCCATCTTCGTGCCGCCTGACCCCGACATGGTCGGAGCCGACTTGGGGGGCCAAGCAGGCGGCTCGGGGACTTCAATAGGCGGCTCGGGGACTGCCGTAGTCATACCCGGCTCGGGGACTATGACAGGCGGCTCGGGGACTGCTGTAGTCGAACCCGGCCCGGGGACTTTAGAACATGGCTCGGGGACTGCTGCAGTCGGCCTGGGGACTGCATCAGCACAACATGCGGTGGCCGAATCCAATTCTTCAACACCCAGCCCACCCGCCCTGGTTGTGGTAGCCACCTTGACAACAGAAGAAGTCACAGCTCCGTCATGGGCCCAGCCCATCCTCAATTTCCTGATTAATAGGGTGCTGCCGACTGACGAGATCTCGGTAAGACAAGTCCAACACCGAGCCGGAGCCTACACAATAATGAACCGAGAACTTGTTAGGCGCAGTGTCACTGGAGTCTTCCAGCGCTGCGTCGAGCTAGAGAAGGGCATAGCAATCCTCGAAGATATACACCAAGGCGAATGCGGGCACCACGCAACCTCAAGATCACTCGTCGCCAAAGCTTTCTGCCATGGTTTCTTTTGGCCGACTGCTTTGGACGACGCCAAGGAACTAGTCAAACACTGCAAAGGGTGCCAAGTCTTCAGCTCCAAGCAACACCTGCCGGCTTCCGCACTCAAGACCACCCCCTCACTTGGCCCTTTGTCGTTTGGGGGTTCGACATGGTGGGCCCATTCAAGACGGCATGCGGTGGCATGACACATCTGCTTGTCGCCGTGGACAAATTTACCAAGTGGATTGAAGCGAAGCCGATCAAGAAGCTGAATGGTCCGACTGCCGTAACATTCATTGTAGATATCACAACCCGGTATGGCGTACCGCATAGCATCATCACCGACAACGACACGAACTTCGCCAAGGGAGCACTGGCACGTTTCTGCGCAACTCACGGCATCCGACTGGACTTAGCGTCCGTTGCCCACCCGCAGTCAAATGGCCAGGTCGAGCGAGCAAACGGCCTCATCCTCTCTGGCATCAAGCCTCGACTGGTCGTACCACTGGAGCGTTCGGCCGGCTATTGGCTCGACGAGCTGCCAGCCGTCCTCTGGAGCTTGCGCACTACTCCAAACAAGTTAACCGGCTTCACTCCTTTCTTCCTTGTATATGGTGCCGAGGCTATCATCCCGACTAACATTGAGTTCGACTCACCTCGGGTCACCATGTACATGGAAGCGGAGGCGAAGGAAGCACGAGAAGACGGTGTTGATCTGCTGGAAGAAGGTCGGCTGTTAGCCCTCAGCCGGTCCGCCATCTACCAGCAAGGTCTACGCCGTTACCACAACCGGAAGGTCAAGCCGAGATCCTTCCAAGAGGGCGACCTTGTGCTCCGGCTGATCCAGCGAATAGCCGGCCAGCACAAGCTCTCGGCCCCTTGGGAAGGCCCATTCGTCATCAGCCGAGCCTTAGGCAATGATTCCTACTACTTGATCGGCGCACAGAAGCCAAAGGCACAAAAGAGGGACGACTCCGGCAAGGAGTCAGAACGACCATGGAACGCCAACCTCCTCCGAAGATTTTACAGTTAAAATGTAGTATGTATTACGTTACCTTTTGTACTAAGTATGAGACAACGGGCTCCCCGAGGAGCACTCGGGGACTACCCTCCTTTATCTATGAATGACGAGTATCACACTCACATTTACATCATCACATTCATTATCTCGTCTGGCACCGGGTTCGATCAGTCGGCCCGGGGACTTGTCGTCTTGGGTTATGTTTAAAGTTCTACCAGAAGTCAGACAAGTAGTGTGACGGCACCTGATCCCTCTCTTGTTGAAAGTCGCAGATCAAAGAACTGACTGTCCGACTAACAAGAGCCAAAGGCAGGAAGGGATGCCCACATGAAAAACAGCTAAGGACTAAACGAACTTATATAACTCAGGCCGGCTTCGCCCCGCCAACCGGCTGTTAGAGCAGCCGGCTGGCCGGCTTGCTTTCTTACTTTGCTACAATCTAAAAAGCTCGAGTACTTGCCCTCCCAGACGGCCAGGTCCTTACCCGGCCACAGATTGCAGAGCAACTGCCCGACTGGGAAGGCGGCGGCCAAGGGAGGGAGGCAAAGGAAAGCAACCAAAGATGAAAAGCAACTAAGAATGGAAGCCAAGTACATGCATAATTATATTTACACAAAAAGGCCTTCGAAAGGCCAGCACTCAACATAGTTTGAATACACCCCTAGTGGGTGGAACTGCGCAAATTTAATAAAAAGTTGTTCAAAAGTAACTAGCAGGAAGGTAAAGGCGGCAAGTCAGGCCAAGGGAGCAACAGGCGTGTCGGGCAGGATGGTGGAGACGGCAGTGTTGGCCGGGGGAGTGGCCGGCTGGCGAGTCTCGGCTTGGTCACCGCCTGCGGCAGGCGGCGTTCCCGCGCGTCCTCATTGCTAGAGGCACAGTCAGGCTGAGGCTGGTCGGTCGCCCCACTGTACGGCATGGCATCTTCACCATCCTCCTCCTCCTCCTCTTCGCCCTCGTCGCTGGAGTCAATCTCCTCCACCGAGTCCTCTCCCTCTGTCGGGTTCAGCCCGAATCACTCCTCCAGCTGAGCAACATCGTCTTCGTTCACCTCAGGAGCAAAGGCGCTGGTGTCGGTGAAGTCGGTGATCGCCGAGGCACGCTGGATGATAGCCGGCCACACCGCCTCCAGCTCCTCGTCAGCCTCCTGCCGCCAGGTGCGCAGCTGGTCCAAGTTCAGTCCAGGATACCAGGCTTGGACGAACTCCAGCGCCCGCCGAGCCCCGCACCGAGCTGCAGAAGCCTTCCAGGCCTTGAAGCGGCCGACTGCCACCTCCAGCCAGTCGACAGTACGATTGGGGGTGCGGGGAATCACCTCGCCGGGCGAGAGGGCGGTCAGCACTTGCGTTCCGGCACGCTGAAGGCGGCAGAGCATGCGGTAGGCCGGCTGAAGCCGGGCTTGAATCGCCAGAAGCTGCTCTTCAAGCGTCTTGTTGGCACCCGGTGGATTCTCGGCCCCAGTCTGGCGTCGGGCCTCGCGGTGAGCTTCGATGGCCTGGTTGGCGGCAACAGAGTAGGCGGGAAAGTATTCTGCGCAAAGAAGAAAGAAACAAAGCAAGTCAGAGGACTGATCAGATGACGAGGATGGGCAAAGGGACGAAGAGGAAGGTGGCCTACCGTCGATCAGATCCTCAACCCGGCTATAGCCCTCGCTCAGCGCCTGCCTCGCCTCAGCCCAGCTTGTCGCCTCCGTCTCATACTCGGCTTTGAGGGCGGCCTCGCTGTCCTGCGCCGCCTTCAAGGCTGCCTTGTGGGTCTCCTCCTGGTCGGCCAGCTTCTCGGCCAGGCGATCACGCTCCTGGGCCAAGGCGCTGCACTCGGTCTCCTTGGCACGAAGGGCGGTCTGAGCTATGCCGAGCTTCTCCCTCAAGTCGGCATTGGCCCCTATAGACGTAAAGAAGAAGAAGATGATGAAAAAGTCGTCAAAAAAGATCCGACCCGACTGCTCAGCAGTCGGCCCGCATCTCGGGGACTACACCCAGTGGGTGCGCTGACGCGCCCCCACATGATATAGAAAAATAAAAACACTTACTCTGGCTCTCCGTCAGATCGGCGGCCTTCTGGCCCATCTCCCGGGTCTGGGAGTTGAAGGCAACAACATGGAGGTTGTGATAGTCCTGCGAATAAGACAAAAGCGCAAACAAGAACAAGCCATTAAAACCAAAGCCTTCTGAGAAGTTCCAAGCCACCTGCTCGGCAGCCGGCTCGGAACTCGGGGACTACACCCAGTGGGTGCGCTGACGCGCCCCCACGGTAGAAACCAAGAAAACTTACCCGGATGGCCGACCGCGTCGCAAGAAACTCTTGGGTGCACTGCTTCAGCGAGGCGGCCTGGGACTGAAGCCGGCTCCGGATGTCTTACGTGGCTACATTCAGCACGGCCGTCCCGCCACCCGGCGTCCATCCCGGTGAACTGACTTTGGCCGTCTCCAGGTCATGGGACAACGAGCTGGAACCCGTGGCGCTTTGCCGCTCCAGCTCGGAAGTCGCCTTGCCTGCGCGTCGATGAGTCAGCGAGAGGACTACGAGATCTGCCCCCACGGTCGGGTCGCCTCCAGCCGGCTGTGCAGATGGCGCTTCCGGCTGGCCGCCTTGGCCCGTCTCGGCCAACGGCGGCGGCACTACTTCGCCCTCCGAGACGACTACTTTGCCCCCTCCCTCTCCATTGCCAGCTGGTCGCGGCCGGCTTCCTCTGGCGGGGGCACCGGATTTCCGGGGCCACGGTGCGGAGGGGGATAATGAGTTGCGGAGGCTGGTTACGCAGGGCCTCCGCCGCCCTCTCCGCAGCCGCGGCCTTCGCTTGGGCCCTGGCTGCCACGACGGCCTGTGTCTCCGCCGACTCCGCCGTCGTCTCCTGGGCCGCCCTTGCGGCGGCCGCCCTCTGCTCCTCCGCCTCCCGCTCCTCCCGCGCCTCTCACGCGTTCCGCTCCATGGCCGCTTGGAGCTCGGCGCGGGGGTCCACGTGGCGGGAGCTTGAGGATCCCCCCGCCCCTCCGACTATGGAGGCGGCCGAGGTCCGCTCAAGAGTGAGCGGGGCCCTGTTCAGAAAGTTAAGAAAGGCTCAGAGGGATGCCGACCGAAGAGAAGAAAGAAGAAAAACATGCGAGAGTTAACACTTACGCCGAAACTGCTTGCGGCTGCTTCACCGCCTTGCGGAAGCGGGCCACCTTCGCGGCCGCCTCGTTTCATTTGGTCGCCGCTGTGGTACCCTTGGGCTTCTTCGGCCAACTGCCGAAGAGAGAGGGCGCCACCCGGCGTTTCCGTATGCCGCCTCGGGCAGCTGGCCCGGCGGATGAGCCCGCGTCTTATAGTTGGACGCCGGCTGGCGGCGTGGAATCGGCTCGGCCTCGTTGTCATCCGGCCAGTCCTCGAAGGTGGCGGAGAACCCAGAGCCGCCTGCCTCGCCTCCTCCCCCCACAGCATCGTCTTCCAAAGCGGCCGCCCCCAAGTCGGGGTCGTCAAAGTCGTGCGCCACGCGGTCGGGAGCAAACTCGCGTTCAGCCCCCGCGGTCCCGGCCGGCTGATGAAGGAGGGGATTCTGATTAAAAGAAGAGAAAGCCGACTGGTCGGAAGTCGGCCAGAAAAGAAAACTCGGCAACGAAGAAAGGGAAGAAAGAAAGAAGGTCTACCATGGGTGGTGGATCGGCGCGAGAATACGGCGCCTTGCCATACTGTCAGTCTTTAGTGAGCTTGCAGTTGGCGATGTAGTTCACCATGTAAGATACCTCGTCGTGAGGCATCTCCCTGGTGCTGAGTCGGTATGGGTCGAAGCGGCCGCTCATCTGGCTTATCAGATGAGGGTGGCCTTGGAGCGGGAGCACCCAGCGCTCCATGAAGGCGGCAATCAGGTCAGGCCCGGTCAGGCCCGCCGACTGGATCATCACCCAAAGCCAGGCAACGGCGCCACCACCAGCCGGCGTCAGCGACCTGGCCCGATAGGACCATGAAGGCTGCCTCCCAGCCGGTGGGCCGGCTATGTAAGCCGGGAAATTGACGTAGTCGCCCTGTGGGGCGACGTTCTTCACGTAAAAATAGGACTTCTGCCAAAGCTTCACCTATTGGATCAGTGCAATGGCCGGGAACGGGTTGTCGGCCGTCATCCGCCGCATGGCGATGAAGGCGCCACATGGAGCCGGCATGCCCGCGGTGATGGTGCCGAGCTTGGACTGGAAGAACTCCCCCCCATAGCTCGAGGGTGGGGAGGATGCCGAGGAAGCCTTTGCACAGGGTGACGAAGGCCGACAGCAGCACCACCGTGTTTGGAGTGAGGTGGTGCGGCTGGAGATGATAGAACTCGAGAAACAGGCGGAAGAAGCCGCTCGCGGGAAGGCCGACGCCGTGCAGGCAGTGGAGCGGAAGATCACCTGCTCGCCCTCCTTCGGCGCCGGCGAGATCTCCCCCTCCGGCACGAGCCGGACCTGCACGTACTCCTTGCCCGGCAATTGCCGCGTCTTGCGGAGGAAATCAATGTGGTCTTCATGGATGGTGGAGCCGTCCCAATTGCTCGATGTTGGAGCCATGAGGACGGAAAGGTGCTGGCGACGCACGGCGGCGGAGGACGCCCGGGTCGGCAGCGACAAAGCTGCAACGCGCCAAGGAGAATGGCGGAGCAGTGGCACGGCGGAGAGTTGCCGCTGCGGCGGCAAAGAAGAAAAAGAAGGAGAGAGAGGTGGAGCGGGGCCGAGCGCCCGTATGTCAGCTGCTCTCCCCTCCCCCTACTTATAGCCTCGCGCGGCGAAGCCGAGGAGGCAAGGCGTGGGGGGACATGGGATTAACTGCGCCCACTCCCCCATGTCCCGCGATTATCGCACCATAACGGCGTACGGAAACCGCCGCCGGAAGGTGATCGGCTAGATCGGGCCACAAAGGATCCTCGCTTGGGCCGAGGCATGGTAGTGGCGGGCCCCGGTCAGCAGTGGCGTCCCGTCAGGCGCGTGGGCTGGCAGACCCTTCTAACAAGAGGGAGCCACATGGCGCACGGGCGGCGGGCGGTCGGCCCGCAGCCTGGCTAGCATGTCAACTGGTTCCCGCCTTCGGATTTCGAAGGAGACTTCGCCAAGAAGGCAAGCATAAAGTGATGCCGGCTCCTAGCTGCCGGCTCTTCAGGGTAGGAAGCTGATTGAGCTTCTAGTTCCCTTCGCAGCCACGAAGCACAACCAGCTTCGGGGACTACTGTCCGAGTAAATGACCACGGGTAGCCTAGCCGGCTCCCCCTGGCTCTTGAAAAAATAATAAGGCTGATCAAACCATCGAGTATCCAAGACACGGGGCCGCCTTCCCCCGTCCGGTTACCCCATCGGCCGACTACCGGGAGGCGGCTCGACTAAGAACCCTCCTAAGGAAAGCCACGAGAGGGCCGACTCCAGAAAGCCGGCCACCACAGGGCCGACTCCCAGAAGTCGGCCCCAATAGGCGGCCCAGATCGGGCCCTCGAAGTTTGTACCAATGTAATGACGACGAGACGGGGCATGGCAATAGTGAAGCACACCACCCTCGAATCCCGGGGTTTGCATGGCTACAGTACGCCATACATGGCTGCCATGACCCGTCCGGCGTGGCACTGTTGCCATGCTGACCATGACATCACCCACGATGGGCCGGCAGTACGGCCCGCAGGCGGCAGGCCCCTTTGGCCAGATAAACATCCGAAGGCGGCCACTCGCCTCCTAGTCGGCCAGTGATAAAGCCGGCTCTCCCCAGCTGGCCCGGTTCATCCCTCGAAGAATGAGCCTCATTAAGGAGACAAGATGAGGTAAGGCTACAGTGAGCGCCCGCAAGGCGGCGACACTGTAGCCATGCTTACCTCGACCAAGCCCTCGTCATCAAGGGTGAAGCAACAGTAACCAGCCCCCGATAAGACCCGCAAGCGGTGGGGCCTACCTGTCTACCAGGATGCTGGCAGCCGGCGAGACCCACCAGTCGACGGGCCCCAGCTATCGGCGGAGAAGCCGGCCGGCATAGACACTGATGGCTGGGCCCAGGCCCAGCCGGATTACCATTGTACCCCTGGGGGGTAGGCCTATATAAACCCCCCGAGGCACCCATGCAAAGGGTTGGACTTTGATAGTTTTAGACACAACTTTGAGAGGAGAAGAGAGCCAGCCTTGCCCCTTCTTCTTCCTCTCGCCGAACAGCTCAAGGAGCCTCTTGTAGCTACTTGTTGATCTAGTGATCATGCGGAGACCCCGTAGAGCAGGACTAGGGGTGTTATCTCCACGGAGGCCCCGAACCTGGGTAAGATTCGCTGGCGAGCATGTCTTCGCCTTATCCCATTTCCAGGCACCGGCGATGTCTTATTGGCTCCCACAATAATAAGCCACCCGTTGGCATATGTCGCACCAACCACCCGACAGCAAGCCAACGATGGAATTACTCACGCACGACAGTGAGCATCATGAAATTGTTGATGGAGGATGGTTGATGATGACGACGACGACAAATCCCCCTCTCTGGAGCCCCGAACGGACTCTAGATCAGCCCCCCCGAGAGAGATTAGAGCTTGGCGGCGGCTCCGTATTGTAAAACGCGATGATTTCTTCTCTCTGATTTTTTCTCCCTGAAAGCCAATATATGGAGTTGGAGTTGGCGCCGGAGGGCCACCAGGGCGCCCACGAGGTAGGGGGCGCGCCCTAGGGGGGGTGCGCCCCCCACCCTCATGGACAGGGTGTGGCCCCCCTGGTCTTCATCTTTGGCGAGGATTTTTTATTGTTTTTTCTAAGATGTTCCGTGGAGTTTCAGGTCATTCCGAGAACTTTTATTTTGTGCACAAAAAACAACACCATGGCAATTCTGCTGAAAACAGCGTCAGTCCGGGTTAGTTCCATTCAAATCATACAAGTTAGAGTTCAAAACAAGGGCAAAAGTGTTTGGAAAAGTAGATACGAGGGAGACGTATCAACTCCCCCAAGCTTAAACCCTTGCTTGTCCTCAAGCAATTCAGTTGACAAACTGAAAGAGAAAAAGAAAAACTTTTACAAACTCTGTTTGCTCTTGTTGTTGTAAACATGAAAATCCAGCATTCAAGTTTCAACAAATATTATGAACTAACCATACTCACAATAACACGTAGGTCTCATAATTACTCATATCAATAGCATAATCAGCTAGCAAGCTATAATAATAAAACTCGGATGACAACACTTTCTCAAAATAATCATAACACGATATAACAAAATGGTATCTCGCTAGCCCTTTCTGAGACCGCAAAACATAAATGCAGAGCACCTTTAAGGATCAAGGACTGACTAAACATTGTAATTCATGGTAAAAGAGATCTAGTCAAGTCATACCCAATATAAACCAATAATAATGAATGCAAACGACAGTGTGCTCTCCAGCGGGTGCTTTTAATAAGAAGGATGATGACTCAACATAAAAGTAAATGGATAGGCCCTTTGCAGAGGGAAGCAGGGATTTGTAGAGGTGCCAGAGCTCGATTTTGAAATAGAGATAAATTATATTTTGAGCGGCATACTTTCATTGTCAACATAACAACTAAGAGACGACGATATCTTCCATGCTAAACATATTATAGGAGGTTCCCAAACAGAATGGTAAAGTTTATACTCCCCCTCCTCCACAAGCATCAATCCATGGCTTGCTCGAAACAACGAGTGCCTCCAACATTCAACGGGTCTCGGGGGAGTTTTGTTTGCAATTATTTTGATTTATTTTGCATAAAGCATGGGACTGGGCATCCCAGAGACCAGCCATTTTCTTGTGAATGAGGAGCGGAGTCAACTCCTCTTGAGAATAACCCGCCTAACACAAAAGATAAGGGCATCCCTAGTTGACATATGAGCTATTCGAGCATGCAAAACAGAATGTTTATTTGAAGGTTTAGAGTTTGGCACATACAAATTTACTTGAAACGGTAGGTAGATACCGCATATAGGAAGGTATAGTGGACTCATGTGGAATAACCTTGAGGTTTAAAGAGTTTGGATGCACAAGCAGTATTCCCGCTTAGTACAGGTGAAGGCTAGCAATAGACTGGGAACTGACCAATTGAGAGAGCGACAACAGTCGTAAACATGCATTAGAATTAATTTACACCGAATACAAGCATGAGTAGGATATAATCTACTATGAACATAAATATCATGGAGGCTATGTTGATTTGATTCAACTACATGCGTGAACATGTGCCAAGTCTAGTCACTCAATTCATTTAAAGGAGGATACCATCCCATCATACCACATCATAATCATTCTAATAGCATGTTTGCACGCAAGGTAAACCATTATAACTCATAGCTAATCAAGCATGGCACAAGCAACTATAATCTCTAAATGTCATTGCAAATATGTTTACTTCATAATAGCTGACTCAGGAACGATGAATCATCATATTTACGAAAACAAGAGAGGTCGAGTTCATACCAGCTTTTCTCATCCCAATAAGTCCATCATATATCATCATTATTGCCTTTCACTTGCACGACCAAATGATGTGTATAATAATAAGAGTGCACGTGCATTGGACTAAGATGGAATCTGCAAGCATTCAACTCAAGAGAGAAGACAAGTAATATGGGCTCTAAGTTAAATAAACAATCATGCATACAAGAGCCACTAAGCATTTTCAATAAAGTCTTCTCGACCCCCGAAAGAAAGAAAAGAAAATAAAACTATTTACATGGGAAAGCTCCCAACAAGTAAAAGAAGAACGGGAAATATTTTTGGGTTTTCTTTCTAATTTCTACTACAAGCAAAGAAATAAACTACTACTATTTTTTTGTTTTTTCTTAAGGTTTATCAAACACACAAGAAGAAAGCAAGAAAAAGAAAATAAACTAGCATGGATATTACAGTGAAAGAGTATGAGCACCGACATCTAGCAATAAGTATGTGAACATGAATGTAATGTCGGTGGGAAATACGTACTCCCCCAAGCTTAGGCTTTTGGCCTAAGTTGGTCTATTGCCAGGGATAGCCTGGCGGATACCTATAGGTGAAGCTGGGGTCGTATTGTGATGAAGAAGGCTCCGACTGCCACTGGCTAGCAACCTCCTCTGGATCCCAAGAATAAACAGATAGTCGTGGAGGCTCATCTTGTGGCTCTGGTTCCGGGGCTGGTACAGGATTCCAATAGGCTTGAATAGCCGACCACGAAACGATGTGAGGACCTGCAGACAAGTTAAACAAACAAGGAGCAGGCAAAGTAATAGTCTCAGGGTGATGTCTATCAAAGTATAATTTGTATTTGAGCTCCCCTTCGTGACTCTTAACAAGAAAGTCATGCGCTATCATACTATTATAATCTAAATAAGCACGGGGCAGCGCTGTTTCTTCTTTCTCCTCCTGCCTAATAGGTATTTCAAAATGTTTAGCTAGGCGTGAAGCATAAATGCCTCCAAAGATGGGACCCTTAGTACGGTTCAGACTTAACCGTCTAGCAACAATTCCACCCATACTAACAGAGTTATTGCGGTATAAACCATGGAACAAAATAATAATATCAGGAATACTAAGGTTCACACAGTTCCCGCGTCCAATCAAGCAACGACTAGCAAATAAGGCAAAGTAGCGTAAAACAGGAAAATGTATGCTAGTAATCCTTGCATCAGAAACCTTCCTGGTTTCTCCCACAGTGATAGTGTTAATAAAAGCTTCTACTTCGTTACGGTGGGGTTCATCTAAGGTGCCCTCAAAGGGTATTCTGCAAACCTCGCAGAATTTAGCTAATGTCATCTCTTTAACAACATCATATAAATGAAACTCTACTGTTGAAGGTGATTTCTTAGGGAAAAAGTAGAAGTGCACAAAAGTATTTGTTAGTAATAGATACTGATGACGTTGGTCGCGGAGGAAGTCGGTGAGGCTAGCATTCTCAATCAATAAATAGAAATCCTCATAAATCCCGGCTCTCCTCAAGAAGTCATCGAAAGGCCATTCACACGGCCGGACCTCCGCGGTGCGAGGCAAATTAAATTTGGGCTTATGCTCTTCTTCCTTTTGTTTTTTGTGACGCCCCCGATTCAATCGTACATTAATGATGCACGCAAACGTGTACGATCAAGATTAGGGACTCACGGGAAGATATCACAACACAACTCTAAAACATAAATAAGTCATACAAGCATCATAATACAAGCCAGGGGCCTCGAGGGCTCGAATACAAGTGCTCGATCATAGACGAGTCAACGGAAGCAACAATATCTGAGTACAGACATAAGTTAAACAAGTTTGCCTTAAGAAGGCTAGCACAAACTGGGATACAGATTGAAAGAGGCGCAGGCCTCCTGCCTGGGATCCTCCTAACTACTCCTGGTCGTCGTCAGCGGGCTGCACGTAGTAGTAGGCACCTTCGGTGCAGTAGGAGTCGTCGTCGACGGTGGCGTCTGGCTTCTGGATTCCAGCATCTGGTTGTGACAACCAGAAAGAAAGGAAAGGGGGAAAAGGGGGAGAAAGCAACCGTGAGTACTCATCCAAAGTACTCGCAAGCAA
Source organism: Triticum aestivum (assembly GCF_018294505.1). Taxonomy (NCBI): domain Eukaryota; kingdom Viridiplantae; phylum Streptophyta; class Magnoliopsida; order Poales; family Poaceae; genus Triticum; species Triticum aestivum. Next base: position 305,816,647 of record NC_057807.1, on the reverse strand, counting down.
GGAACTACACTACATATGCATGGGTAAATGTGCAAGGAGGCCATATCAGTGGACTGAACTGCAGAATGCCAGAATAAGAGGGGGATAGCTAGTCCTATCGAAGACTAAGCTTCTGGCAGCCTCCGTCTTGCAGCATGTAGAAGAGAGTAGATTGAAGTCCTCCAAGTAGCATCTCCAAGTAGCATCTCCAGTAGCATCGCATAGCATAATCCTACCCGGCGATCCTCCCCTCGTCGCCCTGTGGAAAAGCGATCACCGGGTTGTCTGTGGAACTTGGAAGGGTGTGTTTTATTAAGTATCCGGTTCTAGTTGTCATAAGGTCAAGGTACAACTCCAAGTCGTCCTGTTACCGAAGATCACGACAATTCGAATAGATTAACTTCCCTGCAGGGGTGCACCACATAACCCAACACGCTTGATCCCATTTGGCCGGACACACTTTCCTGGGTCATGCCCGGCCGCGGAAGATCAAAAAGTCGCAGGCCCACCTAGGCAAAACAGAGAGGCCAGCACGCCGGTCTAAACCTAAGAGCACAGGGGTCTGGGCCCATCGCCCATAGCACACCTACACGTTGCGAGGGCAGCCGGAAGCAGACCTAGCCTAGCAGGCGTTCCAGTCCAATCCGGCGCGCGCCGCTCCGTCATTGACGTCTGAAGTGCTTCGGCTGATACCACGACGCCGGGATACCCATAACTACTCCCACGTAGATGGTTAGTGCGTATAGACCAAATGGCCAGACTCAGATCAAATACCAAGATCTCGTTAAGCATGTTAAGTATCCGCGAACGCCGACCAGGGCCTGCCCTGTCGCTCCGCCACAAAGTAACAGTCGGGGGCCGTCGGGAACCCAGGCCACCTCTACCGGGATGGAGCCACCTGTCCTTTCAGGCCCCTCATCAGAATCACTTGCGGGTACTCATCGAGCTGACCCGACTTTAGTCTCCATCTCTATAGTATGTATGTATATATAGTATATACCCGTGATCACCTCCCTAGTGATCACGGCCCAATAGTATAGCAAGGCAGACTGACAAGAATGTAGGGCCAATGATGATAAACTATCATCCTATACTAAGTATTTAGGATTGCAGGTAAGGTATCAACCGATGTAGCAACAATGTCAGGCTATGCAATAGAATAGGAGTAACCGAACAGTAACATGCTACACTACTCTAATGCAAGCAGTATAGAGAAGAATAGGCGATATCTGGTGATCAAGGGGGGGGGGGGGCTTGCCTGGTTGCTCTGGCAAGAAGGACGAGTGACCAACACCGTAGTCGAACTGGGGGTCGCCGGCAGTCTCGGGGTCTATCGGAAAGAAGTAACAGGGAGGGAACACAATAAATAACAGTGCAATCAAAGCATCACAAAGCGTGACAAGACAATACGCGGTGTTCGGTGTGCCCTAACGCGGTAGTAGGTGATACTAGTGAAGTGGGGAAACATCCGGGAAAGTATCCCCGGTGTTTCGCGTTTTCGGACAGATGAACCGAAGGGGGGAAAGTTGCAAGTTCTATAGGTTAGGGATGTGTGGCAGATGAATGGGCTGTGTATCCGGATTCGTCTCGTCGTTCTGAGCAACTTTCATGTTGAAAATAATTTAATCCGAGTTACGGATAAAAAGATATGATTTTCTAAAGATTTACTAATTTTTGGAATTTAATTAATCCTTTAATTTAATTCGAAATTGGATTAATGACATCAGCATGATGTCATGTTGACATCAGTAGTTAACAGAGATTGACTAAGTCAATCTGACAGATGGGGCCATTGACTGGGTCAACAGCACAGTCAGCAGGTCCAGTCAGCAGTCAACAGTCCTGTTGACTTAGTCAAACTTACACGTGGGTCCCACTTGTCATACTCTGTTAGTTAATTAATAGTAGTTAATTAGGTTAATTAGCCATTAGCTTAATTAATCATAATTAGTTAATTTAATCAGAGTTAATTAAGTTAATTAATTATTTAGATATAATTTTCTTAATCCATTTTTTCATAAACGTTCTGGGGCAGGGCCCCACATGTCAATGGCCCAGGGCCTTAGCGGGCGCTGGGTAGTGGTTACGAGCGCGTGCGCTGGGTCCGGGTGCACCTGTCTGGGCACTCGCCCACAAAGCGGGACGAGGCCGTCGGGGCAACGACGGCGGGGCAGGCCGGCGCGGCCAGCCGGAGCTGGGGTTTGTGGGGGCGCGGGCCGGCGAGGCTGCAGCAAAGCGGGGGAGGCGGCCACGGTGGGCGCGCATGGGGAGGGCGCGTGCGAGGCGCGGCCACGGGTGGCGCGCATGTGGCGGAGACCGCGGCCCTGGGGCGGTAGCGGAGTACTGCATGCGCGACCGGCCTGGAGCAGAGGCAGGGGAGGCCAGTGTGGCGACGGCGCGCGGAGGGTCATGGCGAGGCGCAGGGCCAAGCGCGGTCGGCGCGCGGTGGACGACGTTGGTGACCAAGAACAAGGGGAGAGAGGGAGGGAGGCCGGAGCTACAGGTGGTGGGGAGGAGCACGGGGTGCAGGCGTGCGCACTTCGGCGCGGCCAGGAGGGGACCGGCCACGGCGCGGGCGCACGGGACGCGCGCAGCGTGTGCTACGGAAGGAGCCGACCGGAGTGGGCCGCAGCTCGGCGGGGACGCCCCGCGGATGCGGGTGGTGAGGCAACGGCACCAGCGGGTCCTTGCGGCGGTAGGCGCGCACAGGAGGCGTCGGGGCGTGGCCCGGGACGTGCAGTAGGAGGCCGGTGCACGAATCGGGCACAGGGAGGGAGAGAGGAGGGGCGCGTGCTCACGGTGGGCCTAGGGATCGTGGCAGCGGTGCGCGAGGAGGGTGACGGGGACGACCGGCGACGGGGAGGCAGTCCGGTGGGGAGGAGGAAGCAGGCCGGCGGGGGAGCTTTGGGCACCAGCGTCGACGTGCAGGGGCGTGGGGATCGGGAATCCTCCCGATCCAGATCCAATCGAGGGGGGGGGGGGAAGTGGGGGAGCGAGTGGGGCGACGTGGGGAAACGGCTAGGGTTTCGGGGGGTTATGGGGAGTGCGGGGGTGGCAAGATGGGCCAGTGCGGGAGGCCGGCTGGGCCTGGCCTGGTGGCCAGCTAGGGAAGGCCCTTTTCCCATTTTTTTAGGTTTTGTTTTTCGTTATTCCCTTTTCTTTAATTATTTTCCTTTCTGTTTTATCCAATTTAAAATATTTATGCATTTTCTGAAAATGTGTTTACTTCACCATAATTACCTACGCATTATTTGGCACAACCCGAACATTTTAGTTCTAATATTTGAAAACTTTTATTGTTTGCTTGATTTTGAATTTTGAATTATAATCAGTTTCAAACTAACGCGAGATTAGAAACAATTACAGATGGTGACGTGGCATCATTAACGTGGGATTACTGTAGCTTAATTATCCGGGCGTCACAATTCTCCTCCACTACAAGAAATCTTGTCCCGAGATTTAAGAGGGGGACTAAGGGGAAAATTCTGGTTACGAAATTCTAACGGGTCTTCTCGATCTTGGTTGCTCTTCTCGAAGAGGTCGATCCATTACGTTGTCGTCTTCATTTCTTTGCTTCAGGTCATCATGATGAAGTCAACATCCTTTCTTCGGGAACTCCATCGTTCGTACGACAAGGGGTAACTTCAGAAAAACGGACCGCTACAATGTTGATTATCTGGTAGATAACAGCAGGATAGGTGGCGGAAGTAACTCTCGAATTGAAACATTAAGAAATCATCGAGAGCAAAGTAAGAAGGTGCAAAAATGGAAGTTTCGAGCAGGCATGCCATAGTTCGATGCCCGAAATAGGGCATGAAAGGGGTTCAAAGCAACAGGAACATGTATCGTGTTTGATACCCGAATTGATGATCTCTTAGAAGTGGCTCATGGATTTACATACGAGGCCACACGCGAGGAACAACCTTGGGAACAGCGGGGTGCAGGAGAGTCAGGTTTCGATCCTGTGGAACTGTGGGTTATGGGCCCACCATGTGGTTCAAAAGTAGGAAGGACGCCGACATATTGCACGGTCATGGTAGCAAGGCATGGCAGAGGATAGCTTGTCAGGTATGCTGGCAACAATGTTGGTACCAAGGACGGGGAATCAAGAGAGCAATTTTCCTGCTTGTTTGAACGAGGCGAACCAATTGGCGAAGTTATCACCCGTCGGTGGTTACCGGAATGTCATCAACAATAGTAACAGGATCTTACAGACAGAATGGTACAACAAGGTGCCTACCTAAGCAGGGAATTATCTCTGCTTAGTTAAGTCAGATTCAGGAAAGGTTAGACACAAGAATGGAAAGGAAAATTGTGATTACACACAATTATAATGAGTATATCCTTCCCATGTACAAGCAGAGCATGGCATATAGGGTAGGAGAGCAAGTACCCAACCATTCAGATAAGAGGCAAGGATTAATCAAGATGTTACCCATACAACGGTGTTTGGGTAACTGACCAAGAAATATTTAGCATCGGGCCTCCAATGTTCTTGTTGAAGAGCGGGGTATCATAGTCATGCTTCGAGGTAGCATTGATATGGCGTTTCAATCAAGGGCCAGACTTTGGATACACAAATGATCCATCGGGAGCAACTTATAAAACAAGTCTTACAATTTCCTCTAGGAAGAATGGTTATCCTTGCAAAAGAAATTATAATGATAGGTCCTCCAGCCAGGGGGTTGCTAGGCATGACATCATCTTACCGGGTCATCTAAGAACCAATGTTATAACCCTTGGAAATATGTTCAAACCATCACATCTGACCGAGGTTCAGGTATGATTGGTGTCAGGATACCTCAGGCTCAGGATGCCTGAGAAGAAAGGTACAACACAAATTGATGGGATAACACTGTAAGATTCTCGGGAGATGAACTATGAAGTGATTTCCGTTAACAAGAGTTCATCATTATCCCAAGGAGAGGACAAGGAGGTGGATGATGAACCCAACGACAATTCTTCGAGATTTCCAAAATATGGATTTCCACAATTAAGTGAACAAGGAGATAACATTTGTCAGATCAAATGATATAAGGAAGTATGCTCGAGGAAAACATACACAATTAAACATTGGTCAAAAGGTGCACCCGAAATATGGGTTGGGTTACACGACCAATGTCAGAATGGTGATTCAATAATCAACAGTCTAAGAATGAATGACCGACCATTAACTTCAGAGCAATAGGGTTGCTAGAAGTTTTGGGATTACACATCATAGTCCATTTGTCGGTGGTTAGAAATAACACGATGACCAGGAAAAGAATGGTGATGGTGATAAGTATCACTTGTATCAAGAATTCTCCAGAGGTGGTGAAATTCTCACAAAATTGAGGACATAAGAGATGTTAATGTTCCAAGGTAAAGAAGAACAATTACTGGATAACAAGGAACTCAAGGTATAATACCAAACACGAACAAGCTTGTGTTGGTGGGAAGGCAATAAAGTGGTCGATGATAACACAGATCATCAAGGGCAAGGATGGTATTTCTCATCATGAACTCAATTGATATCCTGGAAGAGCTCATAAGGTCGATGATGATCACGACACATTTTTCGAGAGATTTCACGAAGATGTAATCAACCAGCGACGACATCAAGTCAAAGGAATGAGGTAGCGGAAGGTTATTGGAACCATGGGTAGGACACAAACTTGAAATCAAGCTTGTTGTTCAAGGCGAACTGATATGACGAGGAAGATCGACGTAAGCTTAGCTCATCGTCGAAAATTTTGTGCTCCGGGAAGAAGGACCAGGTAGCACAGTTAGAAGTTTGCACGATAATGATATAGCCGATAAGGCTAGGAATGACTTGAAGGATTATTAAACTCGTAAGCAACCAGAATTACTTAGATTTATTGAATCGAAGTGCGGAATCGATTCACTTATCGGTGTTCTCGGTTGACAACAACCCAGAACCCAGGAAAATTGGAATCGGTGAGAGATAACAGTTGATGAAGAACCCATAAGAAGTTATGTAGTTCCCTGACATTCTCGCGGTACTAGAGGGTATACTCAAGGGTAGAGCGGGATAGAGGTTGGACAATTGAAATCATTTGCAGAAGGCAAGCACTTAAACTTGTCCAAGAAATGGGAAAGAAGAACAATATGGTTGAAACCACGGTCGCAAAAGACCAAGCATAGATAAGAGAAGAAGTTATAACAAGGGGATTATTATTACTACGAGAAGCTTCCATGATAAGTTCCACCTCAGGTCCATGGGCATGAACACAAAGTTCAAGGTCGACTCCCACTTCTCCAAAGCATAACCTTACATTCACTTCTCGTTTCGATAATGGCATTAGTTGTTGAAAGTTTTACCTGGTGCAATACCAGATAAGTATGACTCGTGAAATCTTTCGGGTTCACACCGATAAGGGAAGGCATTGGTTCAATCCCATCAGGGCTTCTTACGAACATATACCATAAGCTTCAAGAGTAAATATCACCAGCTCAAAAGTAGAGCATGGTTGACAAAAGGAAAGGATACAATTTAACAAAGGCATTATGTATTGGAGAAGGACTCACAAGGTGATTAATTATTAAGGACACTGTCGGATATAATAATCCAACAATGGATATGGCGATCCACAGTGGAGCTGAGGTGAGTATCGATACCCAATCAGAGGAAGAAATAATGCAAATGCAACAGATTATGGATTCGTCTGAATAATTCAAAGCTTAAATGCAAAGGAATTATGATTTCCAAAACAAGGGATCAGAAGCAGACGTTCTGATCAAGGATGGATCACTTGAATATACCAGAGGCACAATCGACGACAGATGGTTTGGTCGAGAACCAGCTCAATATCAAAATGACGTCTGAGACGGAAAGATAATCCTAGGACTCGACTGATGATTGTGAACATTCACAACGTATTGAATCAACGGACTCAAAAATGATGGTGACAAAGGATGCCAATATGATTACTATACTTATGGGATTAATCATAATGAAAGCAAACAAGAAATTCCAGAGTAATAGGTTGCTGAGGATTTACGGAATATCGAATGGTATTTCGAAGACTTTTGTGTAACACATGAACAACTGGGGGATGAGCGGATACTTGATCAGTGCGAGAATTAACCGTAGGGGTATTCAGGTGACAAAGAACAGCAGGATAGTAAGCTCAAAGAATTATCAAACAACGACGAGTGTTTCGGGGTATCTTGTAATAACAAGACCAACTGGGGATGAATGTAAGAATAACAACTGCAAGTAGTTATCCATAAGGGTTTACGGTGGAAGGGGAATTGCAAATGCGATGAACACAAGTTCTCGAGTTAACAGCGGAGAGCATCTTCAGGGTCTTCTGGTGCAGCAGACGATCATCAGTAATAAGGGGCTCTCCGGGTGAAAGTGATAACGAGATCCTAATGTTAGATTTAGTAAAATTCATTTAACCCGAATAAAGGAGAGATCAGAGTCCCAGAGTAAAGGTCAAGGAGTAAAAGATCCTAATACCACCCAATGGCGACGTGGGCCCGTAAGCCACACAACCATGTTAGTAAAAGTTTTTCAACGACTAGACTCAACTTCGGCCAAGGAGTTGGAAAGGGGATTCCTACAGGCAGTCGGCTCTGATACCAACTTGTGACGCCCCCGATTCAATCGTACACTAATGATGCACGCAAACGTGTACGATCAAGATTAGGGACTCACGGGAAGATATCACAACACAACTCTAAAACATAAATAAGTCATACAAGCATCATAATACAAGCCAGGGGCCTCGAGGGCTCGAATACAAGTGCTCGATCATAGATGAGTCAGCGGAAGCAACAATATCTGAGTACAGACATAAGTTAAACAAGTTTGCCTTAAGAAGGCTAGCACAAACTGGGATACAGATTGAAAGAGGCGCAGGCCTCCTGCCTGGGATCCTCCTAACTACTCCTGGTCGTCGTCAGCGGGCTGCACGTAGTAGTAGGCACCTCCGGTGTAGTAGGAGTCGTCGTCGACGGTGGCGTCTGGCTTCTGGACTCCAGCATCTGGTTGCGACAACCAGAAAGAAAGGAAAGGGGGAAAAAGGGGGAGAAAGCAACCGTGAGTACTCATCCAAAGTACTCGCAAGCAAGGAACTACACTACATATGCATGGGTAAATGTGTAAGGAGGCCATATCAGTGGACTGAACTGCAGAATGCCAGAATAAGAGGGGGACAGCTAGTCCTATCGAAGACTACGCTTCTGGCAGCCTCCGTCCTGCAGCATGTAGAAGAGAGTAGATTGAAGTCCTCCAAGTAGCATCTCCAAGTAGCATCTCCAGTAGCATCGCATAGCATAATCCTACCCGGCGATCCTCCCCTCGTCGCCCTGTGGAAAAGCGATCACCGGGTTGTCTCTGGAACTTATTAAGTATCCGGTTCTAGTTGTCATAAGGTCAAGGTACAACTCCAAGTCGTCCTGTTACCGAAGATCACGGCTATTCAAATAGATTAACTTCCCTGCAGGGGTGCACCACATAACCCAACACGCTTGATCCCATTTGGCCGGACACACTTTCCTAGGTCATGCCCGGCCGCAGAAGATCAACACGTCGCAGCCCCACCTAGGCAAAACAGAGAGGCCAGCACACCGGTCTAAACCTAAGCGCATAGGGGTCTGGGCCCATCGCCCATAGCACACCTGCATGTTGCGAGGGCGGCCGGAAGCAGACCTAGCCTAGCAGGCGTTCCAGTCCAATCCGGCGCGCGCCGCTCCGTCGCTGACGTTTGAAGTGCTTCGGCTAATACCACGACGCCGGGATACCCATAACTACTCCCACGTAGATGGTTAGTGCGTATAGACCAAATGGCCAGACTCAGATCAAATACCAAGATCTCGTTAAGCGTGTTAAGTATCCACGAACGCCGACCAGGGCCAGGCCCACCTCTCTCCTAGGCGATCTCAACCTGCCCTGTCGCTCCGCCACAAAGTAACAGTCGGGGGCCGTCGGGAACCCAGGCCCACCTCTATCGGGATGGAGCCACCTGTCCTTTTAGCCCCCTCATCAGAATCACTTGCGGGTACTCATCGAGCTGACCCGACTTTAGTCTCCATCTCTATAGTATGTATGTATATATAGTATATACCCGTGATCACCTCCCGAGTGATCACGGCCCAATAGTATAGCAAGGTAGACTAACAAGAATGTAGGGCCAATGATGATAAACTAGCATCCTATACTAAGTATTTAGGATTGCAGGTAAGGTATCAACCGATGTAGCAACAATGTCAGGCTATGCAACAGAATAGGAGTAACCGAACAGTAACATGCTACACTACTCTAATGCATGCAGTATAGAGAAGAATAGGCGATATCTGGTGATCAAGGGGGGGGGGGGCTTGCCTGGTTGCTCTGGCAAGAAGGACGAGTCACCAACACCGTAGTCAAACTGGGGGTCGCGGGAAGTCTCGGGGTCTATCGGAAAGAAGTAACGGAGAGGGAACACAATAAATAACAGAGCAATCAAAGCATCACAAAGCGTAACAAGACAATACGCGGTGTTCGGTGTGCCCTAACGCGGTAGTAGGTGATACCAGTGAAGGGGGGAAACATCCGGGAAAGTATCCCCGGTGTTTCGCGTTTTCGGACAGATGAACCGGAGGGGGGAAAGTTGCGAGTTCGATAGGTTAGGCATGTGTGGCGGATGAATGGGCTGTGTATTCGGATTCGTCTCGTCGTTCTGAGCAACTTTCATGTTGAAAATAATTTAATCCGAGTTACGGATAAAAAGATATGATTTTCTAAAGATTTACTAATTTTTGGAATTTAATTAATCCTTTAATTTAATTCGAAATTGGATTAATGACATCAGCATGATGTCATGTTGACATCAGCAGTCAACAGAGATTGACTAAGTCAAACTGACTGATGGGGCCATTGACTGGGTCAACAGCACAGTCAGCAGGTCCAGTCAGCAGCCAACAGTCCTGTTGACTTAGTCAAACTTACACGTGGGTCCCACTTGTCATACTCTGTTAGTTAATTAGTAGTAGTTAATTAGGTTAATTAGCCATTAGCTTAATTAATCATAATTAGTTAATTTAATCAGAGTTAATTAAGTTAATTAATTATTTATATATATTTTTCTTAATCCTTTTTTTCATAAACGTTCTGGGGCAGGGCCCCACATGTCAATGGCCCAGGGCCTTAGCGGGCGCTGGGTAGTGGTTACGAGCACGTGCGCTGGGTCCGGGCGCACTTGTCTGGGCACTCGCCCGCAAAGCGGGACAAGGCCGTCGGGGCAACGATGGCGGGGCTGGCCGGCGTGGCCAGCCGGAGCAAGGGTTTGTGGGGGCGCGGGCCGGCGAGGCCGCAGCAAAGCGGGGGAGGCGGCTACGGTGGGCGCGCACGGGGAGGGCGCGTGCGAGGCGCAGCCACGGGTGGCGCGCATGTGGCAGAGACCACGGCCCTGGGGCGGTAGCGGAGTACTGCATGCGCGACCAGCCTGGAGCAGAGGCAGGGGAGGCCAGTGTGGCGACGACGCGCGGAGGGTCACGGCGAGGTGTAGGGCCAAGCGCGGTCGGCGCGCGGTGGATGACGTCGGTGACCAAGAACAAGGGGAGAGAGGGAGGGAGGCCGGAGCTACAGGTGGTGGGGAGGAGCACGGGGTGCAGGCGCCCGCACTTCGGCGCGGCCAAGAGGGGGCCGGCCATGGCGCGGGCGCACGGGACGCGCGCAGCGTGTGCTACGGAAGGAGCCGACCGGAGTGGGGCGCAGCTCGGCGGGGACGCCCCGCGGATGCAGGTGGTGAGGCAACGGCACCAGCGGGTCCTTGCAGTGGTAGGCGCGCACGGGAGGCGTCGGGGCGTGGCCCGGGACATGCAGTAGGAGGCCGGTGCGCGAATCGGGCACAGGGAGGGAGAGAGGAGGGGCGCGTGCTCACGGTGGGCGTAGGGATCGTGGCAGCGGCGCGCGAGGAGGATGACAGGGACGACCGGCGACGGGGAGGCAGTCCGGTGGGGAGGAGGAAGTAGGCCGGCGGGGGAGCTTCGGGCACCGGCGTCGACGTGCAGGGGCGAGGGGATCGGGAATCCTCCCGATCCAGATCCAATCGAGGGAGGGAAGTGGGGGAGCGAGTGGGGCGACGTGGGGAAACGGCTAGGGTTTTGGGGGGTTATGGGGAGTGCGGGGGTGGCAAGATGGGCCAGTGGGGGAGGCCGGCTGGGCCTGCCCTGGTGGCCAGCTGGGGAAGGCCCTTTTCCCATTTTTTTAGGTTTTGTTTTTCGTTATTCCCTTTTCTTTAATTATTTTCCTTTCTGTTTCATCCAATTTAAAATATTTATGCATTTTCTGAAAATGTGTTTACTTCACTATAATTACCTACGCATTATTTGGCACAACCCGAACATTTTAGTTCTAATATTTGAAAACTTTTATTGTTTGCTTGATTTTGAATTTTGAATTATAATCTGTTTCGAACTAACGCGAGATTAGAAACAATTACATATGGTGACGTGGCATCATTAACGTGGGATTACTGTAGCTTAATTATCCGGGCGTCACATTTTTCCTTCGAGCTTCGGCTCGACGAGCCCCTCAAAAGTCTCTTCATTATTTTCTGAAATAATCTGAAATTTTTAGTAACTTCAAATAAAAGTGAACCAACTTCAATAAAATTGATAGCAACAACTCCCACAAGTGCCTAGGGCCTATATCAAGCATTAGAACTACTTGGAACCATATAAATTTGACATGCAAGCTCAAGAACATGATTTGACATGCAAGCTCAAGAACATGGTCACCTATGCAGCACAAATTTGCAATGAATAAAGCACTAGAACAAAAACTAATTGGTCCAATGGAGGAGTCACGTACCAAGGAACAATCTCCCCAAGCAGTTTTGCAAGAGGCGCTTTGAGCAAGGAGATCGAAAATCACAGCAACGAGGGCTGGAACTCGTGCTTGAGTTGGTTTTTCGTGTTTGTGTGAGGCAGAGGAAGAAGATGGGTGCAGGGATAAGTGGAGGAGGGCCACCGTGGGCCCACGAGGCAGGGGGCGCGCCCAGGGGGGTAGGGCGCGCCCTCCACCCTCGTGGCCAGGTGGCAGCCCCCCCCCCTCCGCAGTAATTTTTGCACAGTAAATCCTCAAATAATCCCGAGAGAATCATATTAAATTGGCATGGCATTCTGAGGACTTTTATTTTCGGGATATTTTTATATTGCGCGGATAAGTCTGGAAAAAGGCAGAAAAATACTATTTTACTTTATTTCTACTAAATAACAGAAAATATAAAGAGGGTACAGAAGGTTGCGCTTCTAGTTTCATCCATCTCGTGATCATCAAAATGAACCCACTAACAAGGTTGATCAAGTCTTGGTAACAAACTCATTCCGAATAACACGGAACCGGAGAAATTTCAAATAACACTAAGTTACCTCAACCAGGATATGAATATCCCCAACAATAAGAATATCATACTTCTTCTTGACAGTAGGGAGAGGAAATTCAAAACCTCCAAATATAATCGATGGAATTTTTCCAATAGAGTTGATACTATAAACTTGAGGTTGTTTCCTCGGAAAATGTACCGTGTGCTCATTTCCATTAACATGAAAAGTGACATTGCCTTTGTTGCAATCAATAACAGCCCCTGCAGTATTAAGGAAAGGTCTTCAAAGAATAATAGACATACTATCATCCTCGGGAATATCAAGAATAACAAAGTCCGTTAAAATAGTAACGTTCGCAACTACAACAGGCACATCCTCACAAATACCGACAGGTATAGTAGTTGATTTATCAGCCATTTGCAAAGATATTTCAGTAGGTGTCAACTTATTCAAGTCAAGTCTACGATATAAAGAGAGAGGCATAACACTAACACCGGCTCCAAGATCACATAAATCAGTTTTAACATAATTTCTCTTAATGGAGCATGGTATAGTAGGTACTCCTGGATCTCCAAGTTTCTTTGGTATTCCACCCTTAAAATTATAATTAGCAAGCATAGTGGAAATTTCAGCTTCAGGTATCTTTCTTTTATTAGTAATAATATCCTTCATATACTTAGCATAAGGATTTGTTTTGAGCACATCAGTTAATCGCATACGTAAAAAGATGGGTCTAATTATTTCAGCAAAGCGCCCAAAATCCTCATCATCCTTTTTCTTGGATGGTTTCGTAGGAAAAGGCATGGGTTTCTGAACCCATGGTTCCCTTTCTTTACCATGTTTCCTAGCAACGAAGTCTCTTTTATCATAACGTTGATTCTTTGATTGTGGGTTATCAAGATCAACAACAGGTTCAACTTCTACATCATTATCATTATTAGGTTGAGCATCATCATGAACAACATCATTAACATTATTACTAGGTTCATGTTCATCACCTGATTGTGTTTCAGCATCAGAAATAGAGATATCATTTGGATTCTCAGGTGGTTCAGCAATAGGTTCACTAGAAGTTTGCAAAGTCCTATCATTTTTCTTTTTCTTCCTTTTAGAAGAACTAGGTACATCAATATTATTTCTCTGAGAATCTTGCTCGATTCTCTTAGGGTGGCCTTCAGGATACAAAGGTTCCTGAGTCATTCTACCAGTTCTAGGAGCCACTCTAACAACATAATCAGTTTTCTTACTATTCATTTCATCAAGCACTTCTTTCTGAGCTTTAAGTACTTGTTCTACTTGAGTGGTAACCTTAGAAGCATGTTTGCTAACAAGTTTAAGTTCACCTCTAATATCAGCCATATAATCACCCAAGCATTTAATCATAAAGGTATTCTGTTTTAATTTTCTACCAAAATAAGCATTAAAGTCATCTTGCTTAAACATAAAGTCATCAAACTCATACAAGCACTAACTAGCAATTTTAGTAGGAGGAACTGCAACTTTATCATATCTATAGAGAGAATTTACCTTTACTACCTGTGTCGGGATATCGGGATCAGGAGGTTCTTCAGTGAATAAGTAATTGAGATCATATACTTCTTCAACAGGCGGTAAATTAAGACCATGTATTTCTTCAATAGGAGGTAAATTCTTAACATCTTTAGCTTTAATACCTTTTTCTTTCATAGATTTCTTTGCCTCTTGCATATCTTCGGGACTGAGAAATAGAACACCTCTCTTCTTCGGAGTTTAGGAATAGGCTTAGTAATTGGCTCTGGAGTTGGCTCAGGAGGTGGCTCAGGAGGTGCCCAATTATTTTCATTTGTCAACATATTATTCAATAGAATTTCAGCTTCATCCAGTGTTCTTTCCCTGAAAAGAGAACCAACACAACTATCCAGGTAATCTCTGGAAGCATCAGTTAGTCCATTATAAAAGATATTAAGTATTTCAGGTTTCTTAAGAAGATGATCAGGCAAAGCATTAAGTAACTTGAGAAGCCTCCCCCAAGCTTGTGGGAGACTCTCTTCTTCAATTTGCACGAAGTTGTATATTTCCCTCAAAGCAGCTTGTTTCTTATGAGCACGGAAATATTTAGCAGAGAAGTAATAAATCATATCTTGGGGACTTTGCACACAACCAGGATCAAGAGAATTAAACCATATCTTAGCATCACCCTTTAATGAGAACGGAAATATTTTGAGTAAATAAAGGTAGCGCGATCTCTCATCATTAGTAAACAGGGCAGCTATATCATTTAACTTAGTAAGATGTGGCACAACAGTTTCAGATTCATAGCCATAAAAAGGATCAGATTCAACCAAAGTAATTATATCTGGATCAACAGAAAAATCATAATAATCCTTATCGGGAACACAAATAGGTGAAGTAGCAAAAGCAGGATCAGGTCTCATCCTATCTATAAGAGATTCTTTACTCCATTTAATTAGCAACCTCTTAAGTTTGTATCTATCCTGGCAAGCAAAAATAGCTGCAGAAGATTCAACATCAAAAAGATAACCCTCAGGAATAGCAGGCATATTCTCATCATCACTATCATCATTGTATTCAGGCTCAATAATTTCTCTTTCTCTAGACCTAGCAATTTGTTCATCAAGAAATTCACCGAGGGGCACAGTGGTATCAAGCATAGAAGTAGTTTCATCATAAGTATCATGCATAGCAGAAGTGGCATCATCAATAACATGCGACATATCAGAATTCATAGCAGTAGCAGGTTTAGGTGTCGCAAGCTTACTAATAACAGAAGGAGAATCTAGTGCAAAGCTAGATGGCAGTTCCTTACCTCCCCTCGTAGTTGAGGGCAAAATAGTAGTTCGATCGTCTTTCAAGTTCTTCATAGTGTCCAGCAGATATAAATCCCAAGTGACTCAAAGAGCAGAGCTATGCTCCCCGGAAATGGCGCCAGAAAAAGGTCTTGATAACACACAAGTATAGGGGATCGCAACAGTTTTCGAGGGTAGAGTATTCAACCCAAATTTATTGATTCGACACAAGGGGAGCCAAAGAATATTCTCAAGTATTAGCAGCTGAGTTGTCAATTCAACCACACCTGGAAACTTAGTATCTGCAGCAAAGTGTTTAGTAGCAAAGTAATATGATAGTGGTGGTAACGGTAACAAAAGTAAAGATAGCAAAAGTAATGTTTTTGGTATTTTGTAGTGATTGTAATAGTAGCAACGGAAAAGTAAATAAGCGAGAACCAGTATATGGAAAACTCGTAGGCACCAGATTAGTGATGGATAATTATGCCGGATGCGGTTCTTCATGTAACAGTCATAACATAGGGTGACACAGAACTAGCTCCAATTCATCAATGTAATGTAGGCATGTAGTCCATATATAGTCATACGTGCTTATGGAAAAGAACTTGCATGACATCTTTTGTCCTACCCTCCCGTGGCAGCGGGGTCCTATTGGAAACTAAGGGATATTAAGGCCTCCTTTTAAGAGAACCGGAACAAAGCATTAGCACATAGTGAATACATGAACTCCTCAAACTATGGTCATCACCGGGAGTGGTCCCGATTATTGTCACTTCAGGGTTGCCAGATCATAACACATAGTAGGTGACTATAAACTTGCAAGATAGGATCAAGAACACACAAATATTCATGAAAACATAATAGGTTCAGATCTGAAATCATGGCACTCGGGCCCTAGTGACAAGCATCAAGCATAGCAAAGTCATAGCAACATCAATCTCAGAACATAGTGGATACTAGGGATCAAACTCTAACAAAACTAACTCGATTACATGATAAATCTCATCCAACCCATCACCGTCCAGCAAGCCTATGATGGAATTACTCACGCACGGCGGTGAGCATCATGAAATTGGTGATGGAGGATGGTTGATGATGATGACGGCGATGAATCCCCCTCTCCGAAGCCCCGAACAAACTCCAGATCAGCCCTCCCGAGAGAGATTAGGGCTTGGCGGTGGCTCCGTATCGTAAAACATGATGATTTCTTCTCTCTGATTTTTTTCTCCCCGAAAGACAATATATGGAGTTGGAGTTGGCGTCAGAGGGCTACCAGGGGGCCCACAAGGTAGGGGGGCGCGCCCTAGGGGGGGGGGGTGCGCCCCCACCCTCGTGGACAGGGTGTGGGCCCCTGGTCTTCATCTTTGGCGAGGATTTTTTATTGTTTTTTCTAAGATGTTCCGTGGAGTTTCAGGTCATTCCGAGAACTTTTATTTTCTGCACAAGAAACAACACCATGGCAATTCTACTGAAAACAGCGTCAGTCTAGGTTAGTTCCATTCAAATCATACAAGTTAGAGTCCAAAACAAGGGCAAAAGTGTTTGGAAAAGTAGATACGACGGAGACGTATCAACTACCAATCCCTGGAAGTACAAGCGTTACAGGACAAAATGTACTGATGAGAGCAATGGGCTACACTTCTGCACTGGCATTGTCTGCGTATTCTACTTTTTGGTAAGATTAAATATAGATCTGATCTTTTTTAGTAAATGATTGGCGAGGCAGATAAGATGCAGAATGCTACACAATGAACCAATCCCTCTTCCCATAATACAAGAGTGTTTTGAACACTGGTGTACTGTACAAAACGTTCTTATATTATGGGACAGAGGGAGTAGCTGTTAATGTAAGTACAAGGATAGCCGACGTTCAGTCCTTACAAGAGGACTGCAGAGCAAACCTCTTCAAAAGCATCGGGTTGATTCTAAATTTATGTAAGAGTCCATACGGATCTTATAATGTCCACCAAATGGACGATAATGAGGCTAACATGTGTAGTGATGCTACATAATCAAACAACTATGAAAGTAAGTATGGTCATACAGGGCAAGAGGTACTCACAAGAGCAATGCAGTGTGCAGTATAGTTGCGAGATTCTGTGGTCCCTTGAGAATGAATGTTCTTCTGCTAACAGTTTTCGTACAAGTGAGACCTTAAGGCAAATGCAAAAATGTAGTTCAAATTGTGATGTGATATCATAGACAGTACCTTACGCTGCAGCCGAGACCAATGTGTAACAAGATTATTCCAGTCACCATCGGATAAATGTAGCACCGAAGACTTTACAAAAATTTTGTTTAGAGGCTTGCCATTGAAGTGCGCTTGCCTCAGGTAGGAACAATACTTCACCAACGAGTGCTTGAAAAGCGCAACCAACCCTTGATCGTCTTCACAATCCAGTTTGGTCCTCGCCTATTTAAAAGAATGAAATCTTGTGTCTTCTGTCAGCAGAAACATATGCAGTAATGACCATGAATAACATTAGTACATTACTTACGCATAAGTTGCGGAGGAAGACTGGAAATTGTTCTGTGTCTGCGGTATAATCTTTCCATGTAGGAATGATGCGCACAAAGTTCCTGACAACAATATAAGCTTCATCTTCTAAACTGGGAAGAAATGGACTAGGGGTCCTATTTGCTGCAATTGGGGCTCTCTCTAGTTCGAACAGGGATTTGGCAACTAGATTTGGTGTACTCTTTGCTGGAATGGGGGCTTTGCATCGTAGAGCTGGTGCTGTGTCAACTGGCATCATCATACTGTTTGCTGCAGTTGGGGTCTGCTGAGTTGGGGCATCAGAAATGACCAGTGTAGTAGGGCTAGAGTCTGCTAGAGTTGGGGTGTTTTGTGGCTCAGGTGATATTGCAACTACACCTAATGGGCTATTTGATTTATCAGGTGCCACTACCTTCTCCAAATACTTTGCTTGTGCTCCTCCACGATCAGCAATCACCCTCTTCCTTTTGAACGTCTGATACACAAGAACAACATTTGAATGGATAAATATGGTATGATGACAGATGGAATATGTACTGAAAACGGATCGGCAGGGCGTATTCACAGACACGATGTGTAAACTAAGCTAATGGCAGTTCAACAAAGTAGAAGCAATGCAAAGCATCAGTTGCAAGATATGTGCGACCAATATAACCTTGGAAAGTTAGAGCAAGCACCTTGATGGGTAAATAAGATAGGACATCTCACTACAAAAAAATACACTTCCGTGATGATACGTGTTTGTCACAGTAGGTCACGTTTTCTGTCATGCATGTACATCCATGACGATTTTATGACAGAATCAAGATAGTCATACCCGTGCTGTCGTAGAAGTGTTCCATGACATTACAAAAATTATCATCACGAAAGTGTCCACTTCCATGACGATAAACCGCGCGTCATAGAAGTGCTTTCGTCAAGGGTGACTGACATGTGGCATCCACCGTAATGGAACACTGTTAAGCTATCGGGTCCGGTTTTGGATCCGATAACCCGTTAACAGCCCCGGCCAATGGGGATTTTCCATGTGTAAAATCATCATTGGCTGGAGGAAACACGTGTCTTCTCACCGTTGGGACATATGTTATCCACTCATTGGAACGAAGGCGCCTATGATACGTCTACATGTGGCATGGCCCAACATAGGCCCATTCCTGTGAAAAGGCCGACCCGTTTAACTTGGTCAAAAGGTGGCGGGCCGGCCCAAGGAAAGCCTGTTAATGGCCCGTTCGCATATAGCCCATTTACAGCCCGCTAACACATGGCCCGCTATGGCCTATCCGAATTATACCCAGTAGCGTCATCTGGGCCGTCCAATATGATTCCAGCCCTTTTTAACTTCCGGCGCATATATGCGTCTTCCGGCGCATGTATCACTTTATACCCATTAACGGCTCATTATTCCATTGGGCCGTTTCCAGCCCATGTTATCTTTTGGCCTTCTCAGGGTCCATTTATTCTTGGGCTCATTTCCAGCATTCGGTTACTTATGGCCTGTTACTGTCATTTTCTGCTTGTGGGCCAAATTCAGCCAATTGTTACAGTCGGCCCGTTTGTGGCCCGTTAATACGTTGGGTCATTTTCATAGCGTCATCAAATACGGCCTATTAACGACGAACCATTATGGTCGGCCCATGAACGGACGGTTCCAACTCTAGCCCGTTTACGGCCATAATGCGGTCTGTTATTGGCCCATGTTTGGCCAATCGATCATACGGCCCATATAAGGCCCATTGATGATACGACCCGTAGAAGGCCCATTGTGTCTACGGCCCGTAGAAGGCCCATTGTTTCTACGGCCCGTAGATGGCCCATTGTTTCTACGGCCGGTAGGAGGCCTAGTGTCACTATAGTAAATATGTAGCCCATGGTTATTGTCGCCTAGTTTTAAAAAATAGGTTATTGCAGCCACTAGCAAACCACGGAAAAAGAACTGCACTGACTACAAGCAAACAAAAAAACAAGACAACAAGGAAATAAATAAGCAAGCAACTTACGCTAGGCTATCACGACTATTACACATATTACATCCACTGGGCATCAAATATAGGGAACAAAGCAGCATATAAACGCCACAGCAAAACAAGTCCAGAACTGAAACCACTTTAGAAGAGCTCAAGAAACAACATCCTAGGTACCCATAATGCTGGCAAGATGCTTAGCAAGCTTATTAACTTTCTCTTTTTTGGCGCTTAAATCCTCCAGCGCTTGCTGTTGCACAAGAAAGTACGCATCTGAATTCTGCAGGGACTTCCTCAGTCCTTCGGCTTCTTGCTGCAGCACAGCTGACTGATGCCTTTCAGCTTGTAGCTGAGACTGAAGAAGCCGAAGTGATTTAGGCAGCGAGTTCGAAGAGCTTATGACAGCGGTACTGGCCAGTAACTTGAACACTACATCAACGCAGGACTGTGGGGTTTTCTCACTGTCTACAAGATCATTTTTATCACCTTTCTTGGAGATCAACAGGGTTGTCTCACTGTCTTGAACCTTATCTGCATTACTTTCTCTACCATTGCATAGTGAGGTGCTCTTCTCCATTATTTTGTTTGCATACTACAAGAGAAACAAGCAGACACATCACAGGTTTAGCATGTAGTATATGAAACTCATTTTGGTAAACTGGTTCGGTAGTAAGGTGGACAGGATAACAACATGAAACAAACATATATCTATGTACTATGGTCACTGTATTGTCCATATCATTCTAGTTTATGTTGCCTAATCAAGATAGAGACACAGTTCAACTCATATATTTTTAAGACAAACAACATAGACAGAATATAAGTGTGAGAAATTACACAACATTGGCAACACTTGTAATGTGCATCACATGAGAACATAACTGTTTATACAACTTAAATTGAAATCAACATAGAGCAAGAAGTTAGAACATCAATCCAGTTAAAGAAATAGGTTTAAAACATACCTGTTGCACCATTGGAGTTTCAATTGGATCCCTCAAATTCGAAAGTAGTTGGTATGAGTAAATACAGGGATGCAACAACAAAGGAGTATGGACCATAGCTACAGAATCTGACCTAAGAACAGTTTCTCTTCTGCTTTAAACGTGGAGTTTGGGTTAGCTGTGGTGGTCTTCATGCTTTGGGCACTACAGTTGCTTTACAAACTGCTCATGTGGGGGTACTCTGTGGTGGACATTGTGCTTTGTCAACTATAAGCGGGTTACTATCCACTTGGGTTGCGGCTAGATGGGCTGTAGCTGGTTCTCTGCCCAACGGTGTAAGTGTGCAATCTGGAAGAGTCTCAATTATGTGTGGTGGGGCTAGTTTGTGGGCCAGTACAACCATGGTTCTATCTGCATCGATGGGTAGCACTGTCTTTTATGATGAACGGGGTTTTGCTCCCTTAGATACTGCCATCACCCCCTCCAATTCAAATGGCTGATAAACAAGAAAAGAAATTGAATGTACATACATTGTATGATAGACAGATGTGGTAATTGACATATATGTTGTCTAACCAAACAGGACAACATGACACAATTTCACATATATGATGCCTAACTAAACATGATAGCATGACACAGTTTCAGATATATGATGGATAACTTAACAGGATATAATGGCATAATTCAACATATGATGAGTATCTAAACATGATGACATGACAAAACTATATGGTGCATTTCTAAAGTAGGTTGGGATGAAATAATTGACATACATGTTGTCTAAGTATACAGGATGGCATGATATAATTGACATAATTGATTCATATACTAAGCAGCTGGCACTCGCATGTATGATCTCTAAACTAAGCAGATGGAATTCAATATTGTGCTTATGATGTCTAAACTAAGCAATGCAAGACACCATATGCATGATATAAGAAACATAAACATTGCAACTTAGAAAATACACCTTAGGTGGGATATAGGACTGGTCATCTGTCTCTGAATCCTCCTTTGAGGAGCTCCCTGTAACCATCGATATATATGCTTCAACAGGTACCATTGCCTGCTCTGAAGACCTTGTTTTCACTCTAGATTTTTCCATAACCGGCTCAAATGGCTGATACACATGAAGAGTAGTTCAATATACACAGATTGTCGACAAATGGAATATGTAATGAAAAAAAAGATGGCATGAGATAATTCACATATATGATGCCTGGCTACATGGCGGTGCATAATTCACATATATGATAACTGGCTGAAAAACATGGCATTGCATAATTCACATATCTGATATAGAAAGCAAACAGGAGGCATTCACACAAAGCATGTCTAATCTAAGCAGATGGCATGGCAATGCAAGACACCATATGCATGATATGAGCAATATAACCCTGCCAAGTTAGAGCATGCACCTCGGGGGGGGGGGATACGACTGGTCATCTGTCTCTGAATCCTCCTCTGAGGAGCTATCTGTAACCAGCAAGAAATCTGCATCGACAGGTAGCACTGACTGCTCAGAAGACCTTGTTTTCACTCCAGATTTTCCCATGACGGACTCAAATGGCTGATGCACAGGAAGAGTAGATGAATGTATAAAAATTGTTGACAAATGGAATACATTATGAAAAAAAATATGGCACCATACAATTCACATATACGATGACTGGCTAAACATGATGGCATTGCATGATTCATGTATATGATGCCTGACTAAAGAAGATGGCATTGCATAATTCCCATATACTCCCTCCATTCCTAAATATTTGTCTTTTTAGAGATTTCAAATGGACTACCACATACGGATGTATATAGACATATTTTAGAGTGTAGATTCACTCATTTTGTTCTGTATGTAGTCACTTGTTGAAATCTCTAAAAACACAAATATTTAGGAATGGTGGGAGTATGATATAGAAACCAAACAGGTGGCATTCACACAAAGCAAATCGAAACTAAGCTGATGACATATAAGATGTATAATGTAAGCAATGCGAGGCGCCATATGCATGATATGATCAACATCAGCATGCCAGGTTAGAGCAAACACCTCAGGTGGTAAACAGGCGTGGTTGGCTCCTTCTGAATCCCCACCTGAACAATTATTTTCCTCTAGAATACAATCTGGAAATGCAAGAGGGGGGGCACTTCGCCCACCATGGAGCAGCGTCTACATGACATTATATTCCCACGCAACGGTCTTCTCTTTTTCTCTACATGTTCAGTACGATTGTGTACAATATCTGACATGCATAATAAAAAAATAGTTAGATTTTGTAAGGCCTAAGGGGTGCATGCAAAAATCAAGACTGATGGTAGCAAACGAGTGGATGGATCCAAAACTAATGATAGCAGGTATATTATAGCTTTAGTTTAAAAAGATAGACAATGGATCATCTATTGTTTGTTGCCCACCCAACATGAACCACGTAGAAGACCCCAGATGAACCAGATAGTAGACATATACTATTCATTGCTGCCTCGATATGAGACCGACGTGCATTTTAAAACTCAAGTTTGAACGATAAAGTAGCAGGTAATAATAACCGATGTATAATGTAAGCAAACAAGAAAGACTGCGACCTCTCTTCCGGAATTGTGTAGTTGTCAGGTTCATCTACTCAGTCGATGATGGTAATGCAGTTGGCGTGGCTGCCGGCAATGGGGAAGATGATATGAGGCGGCGAAAGAAAGTCTGCAGGGGGGATCTCTGCTGTAGTGAACGCTTCCGTCGATGGTGCACCTCAGGTGGGGTAGATGACGGCACGACAGGAGCAGGACATAACACATAGAGTTTTCTTTGACGCCTATCTGAAAATGAAGTAAATCTATAAGGGCTCCTTAGAATTGGAGGATTCTATAAACGCATGGAAAGGAAAAACACATGAATAGGATAGGAATGCACGTGCAAAACATAGCATTTGGAAACATAGGATTTCAGTCAACCTGGGTGTTTGGTTCACATGAATTGGAAGAACACAAGAATGGAGAAACGTGGTCAAATTAAAGTCAAACCACATGAAAATGAAAAAAATAAGAATCTTATTTTGCCAGTAATGCAATTAGTTCTGTTCTTCATGCATATTAATTTGAAAAGGACGTCCAAGTGAATATTAAAATTCCTATGTTTTTTCTTTGAAAGAGACACCAAAGGAAAAACTATCCTCCAGTTTTGCTTTGCTCCACTCCTTCTAACCAAATGCATGAATAGTAGTACCATAGTAGTTCCATAGCAAAGGATCCCTGAGGGATCGACATGAATGCAGAGTAACAAAGTGATGCAACGAGTGTACAACCTCTTTGGCATAGCCTTGTGGACCTCAGCATCATTGGGTTGGACGTGGAGGATGGTGATGCTAGTGTGACTGTCGGAGGTGGGGAAGAAGATCCGAGGCCTCTGGAAATGGTGCCAAGGGTACTTCTCTGCTGTGATGGACGGTTCCATCATTGGAGCAGCTCCGATGAGGTGTACGATGGCGAGGCTGAAGCAGGACAAGACAAACAGTGTTAATCTGAAGTGGGACTCTAATATCATCTGCAATAGATGATGTAAAATACATCACCAAAAAGTGCTAGATGTAAAACACATCAGCCGTGCCACGGCCGCTCCGACAGATGCTTTAAGTACTGTTCACTCTGAGCTTAACTAAAGAAACTGAACTTTACAGTCAAAACCGAATTTTACTATTGAAACTGATAGAACTGGTAGCAGAGCCTTGCAATAGATGTTGAGGGCGTTCGAGCACTAGTAGCAGAGAAGCAGTGATCTAAATCAACAGACTCTCGAGCAGGGAACGCACTAGTAGAGAGCAAGTCGTGCAGTGGCACCATAAGCGAGTGCTAAATCAGCAACTCCTGTAGCTGTCGGAGGTCGTGCAGCAGTAGCAGCAGCGCGAGTGAGAGCAAGAGCAGAGTAGCAAAACGAACTAGAGCAAGAGCAGAGCAGCAGCGTGACCGACAGCAATAGCAGAGCAGAGCAGCAGCATGAACAAAAGCAAGAGCAGTGAAACAGTGCGACCGACAGCAAGAACAGAGCCGCATCACGAGTGAGGCCGGAGCAGCTGCAACTAGTGCCGGTGTGGAAGTCGCCGCCGAGGAAGCAACGACATGGGGGAGAGACGCCGTTGATGATGTGGCCAGCGACGACGCCATCGATGGAGACCCGCCATGGCTGCTCGGTATCGAGCACCGGCAGCCCCGTGAGATCGAATAAAAGATAAAATGCAGCGGTGAGTGCATAACCTCCTTGGTGGCGTTGAGTTGGCCTCGGCTTCATCGGAAAAATTGGTGATGGTGCTGCAGTTCCGGTGGGGCAGGTCAAGACGGTGTTGTGGTGATTGAGGTGGCATGATAGACGAGGCAAACATCAGGGCAGCTCCTTGGAGGTAGAGGACGGGGCGGCTGATCCGGCGGGATGATGAGATCGATGGCGGATTCTCATCCAGTGCGGTGGATGAGGGACGACGAGCTGTTGCGGTGGACGACGTAGTCGGGGAAGAGTCTCCGGCTGGGCGCCGGTCGGGAGGCCGATGGAGGAGCGTGGGGTTTCGCGGGTTTTGGCGGCCTCGGTGAATGAATGGGGGGGAGGGGCGAAGGGGAAGGGAGGGGGAGCCATGGCTTAGGGACGCGCTTGTCTGAAATGTAGGGTAAGTTACCAGCGTACCCCCACCGGTTTTGACACCATGACGTGGAGCTTCATTTCCGGCTGAGGGGTAGAGTGGGGATTTCGCGTGTCTGGGCTGCGGGACCGATTTCGGATGATGAGGGAGTTTTTGCTCGCGTCGAAATTTTGAGATAACAAGGCACGGGGCGGGTTGAAGAGGCGGGAGTTTCAAAGCAGGCGAGACAAAAGATACCCGAGCTTGAAAATTTCAGGATAACAAGGTGCGGATTCCTTGTTCGGCAGAACAAACTTAACATGTAAAAAAATAGTTCATACAAGACACAAGAGAGTCATGTCCCCTTTTACTATATTGCTATAGATGCCATTGAAAAAACTACAAGAAAAAGGTAAAAAAAATTGGGAGAACAAGATTACCCTGTACAGTACCAATCGATTCACATTTCCCTCAACAACAACAAAAACAAATCAATTCCCACCAAAAGAAAGAGTAATGTCCCTTTTTTTATGATTACAAATGCCAAGATCTCAAATTTCAATTTTTGAATTCACGTTATGTTGAATTCGAATATATCGTTAGGTGACTTGCGGTTTATAATTGATGTAGTCGTACATTTTGATCTTCCATCATATATGAACATTTTACTCCACCATGTGAACATATATATTGTCTTCTACCATATGGACTAAATTTGAATGAATTTTCCTTATTTGAATACGATTGTTGTCAAGTTATACAATAATTTAAATATTATCTTGATAACAAAAAACATGCATATAGCAGTAATCATATTTCACTATGAACTACATGTACCATACTATCTCCAATTCAAATATTTGTATCCATTTTTATGTTGAATTCAAATCATAGTACATTATTGGTCTAGGTAGCGAGATGTTCGGGATAATCTAAACCCTGTTTTCATATGAATAATTTTTGGCTAAATTGGGACAAGTTTTGGTATAAGCTTCTTGCAAAACAGGAGATTCTCTCAACAAGCCTCGTGGTTCCGAGAGGGAACGTGTCACCTTTGTGTGCGAAACGATATACGCTGCCTCCCCCCTGATTTTCTTTACAGAGGCAACATAGAACTATACGAGTGACCTTTTAAATTTTGGAATTATTTCGGGTTCGTTTGGCCTTTTTATACATTAATTGAGTTTCTGGACTTTTAATGTGCATAATCCAAATTTGAACTGCAGGCACATGCTCCGGTGCACCAAAGTTGGTTGAAAAATCACATTGAGAAACTTGGTTTTAAAATTCTTGTAAATCCAAAACATGTATGAAAATCATGAAACTTGGCATGATGTCATGTCATGGTACTACCATGCTGTGGTAAAAAAAAATTGGCCGAGTAGGAACATATTTTGGTATAAGCTTCTTGCAAACCGAAGCTTCTCTCAAGAAGGCTCATGATTCTGAGAGGGAACGTGCCACCTTTGAGTGCGAAACGATATACACTGTCCCCCCTTGAGTTTCTTTACAAAGGCAACATAGAACTACATGAGTGCCCTGTTAAATTTTGGAATTATTCCGGGTTCGTTTAGCCTTTTTTATACATTAATTGAGTTTTTGGTCATTTAATGTGCATAATTAAAATTTGAAGTACAAGCACATGCTCTCGTGCACCAAAGTTGGTTGAAAAATCACATCTGTGTCCTCGGGTGAATTTCTAGGTCCCATGCAAGAAATGGGAATAAAATTCAAACATCTGGGCATCGTGGCTCGGCCGAGAACATTGAGAAGGTTTTAAAATTCTTGTAAATCCAAAACACGCCTGAAAATCGTGAAACTTGGCATGGTGTCATGTCATGGTAGTACCATGCTGTGGTAAGCTTCTTGCAAACCAGAGCTTCTCTCAAGAAGGCTCGTGGTTCTAAGAGGGAACGTGTCACCTTTGTGTTTATAATTCAAATTTGAAATACAAGCACATGCTCCAGTGCACCAAAGTTGGTTGAAAAATCACATGTGTGTCCTCGGGTAAATTTCTAGGTTCCATGCAAGAAATGGGAATGAAACTCAAAATTCTGGGCGTCGTGGCTGGGCTAGAAACATTAAGAAAGTTAGTTTTTCAATTCCTGGAAATGCAAAACACGCATGAAAATAATGAAACTTGGCTTGGTGCCATGACGTGGCACCAACATGATGTGGTAATTTTGCAATCCGATTTGCGAAGGCGCACACATTAACAATCAACAAAGTCATTTTGGAAGAAGTGCTGTCACGTTACAATCAGAAACACAAGTATTATTGAAACCATGGGTGTTCTATTTACTACCATTTACGTGCTGCCACGCTTCCCCTTTTTTATTAGCTAGGAGGCGCCGTGCAGGGTAGGTATTTGAGTATGAGAGGCATGCGATCAGACCTCTGTGCGTGCTTATCGGGAGGAGAGCCCATTGACCTCAATCTGCCGTCCACCTCTCTCCCAAGGTCTCCATTAATGGCGCCCGAGCCTCTATTTAATGGCGTGTCTATGTCTCACTCGACTGATATTTAAGAGAAAAAAAATAAAATATGAAAGCACGAATCTTGATGTAAGATCCGACGGACCTATATAGAATCTACTGCGACTTATAGTAAGACTGGTGAATATATAAGGACGACGACAGTGGATAATAATTGTCTTACATAATTAGGAAGATAATTAAAAAAGCCACATGCGGCTACGCCCGAAATACACAAGGGCAAAAGAAGAAGGAAGACAAGGATCTGGCTCGCTGATCTCTATTTTCTTGATGCGTTGCTGCAGGCCACGGGAACTAGTCTCCGCGGCGAGCGGCAATGAGCTCTTTCGTGTCCTCAAGACGCTGCTTGAGAGCATCCACGGATTCCTCCACCAGCCTTTGGCGCTCGATGCGGAGCATGTCATTCTCGTCCATAAGTTTCTTGACGATGACGCTGGACCTCTTCAACAAGGCACTGGTCTCCTCCTGCTGGTCTGCACTTCGGACGATCTTCGCCCTCAGCAGGTCGTGCTCGGCCCAGAGCCTCTCATTTCCCTCCCTTAGTTGCCGGATGACGTCGGTAGCCTATTCAAACGAGGCTTTCATGTCGTCCTACAACCTTGCCCAGCCGGAGATCTGATCCATCTGGCTATGGACAATCGCATGCATGCGCCTGTAAGAGTTGTTGCCTGCCCGCAAGACATTTTCCCAGTCCGTCGCGGTGCGGCGGGACATCTCTGCTGCATTCGCGGCGCGGCGGGACATCTCTGCTGCATTCACGGCGCGGCGGGACATCTCTGCTGCTTCCGCGGCGCGGACGGACCGTTCTGCTACATTGACGACACGACGGGACCTCCGTGCTGCTTCGGCAGCGCGACGGGACCTCTGTGCTGCTACTTCCGCGCGATGGGACATGTCGGCTGCTTTCGCGGCGAGGCAGGACATCTCTCGTTCTTCCGCTTTCATGCTCGCCTCTCCCTGGTGGTAATCTCTCAACCCAGAACTCGCACTAGCCATGACAGACGCAAGGGAAGGATGCTGAATGACTTGTTTGTTTTTGTGGATGAGGAGTTGAGGAGGAATGTGCAGTCATCTTGGCATAGTAGTATTTATAACCGAGTACTAATACGCTCCTAAGTGGGAACCCGTTTAGGTTGTGATCGGTGTGAACAAGTTTGCAATTCAATATAGCGTGGTAGTAGTAGTAGTTTCGAAGTAAGGCACTATTCCCGGATGGTGTAATGTGGGCACGTGTTCTTTGTCATGGTGTAGCATATGCCATGGTAGTTCTTTTTCTACTGCTGTGTACGTGCAATAACTGGCACCGTCAGATACATATCTTACGGTTATTGGGGCGTTCGACAGGAATAGCCGCGTGGCGAGCTATAGGCTAGTCTTTTTTAGATGCATTAACCTATCTCTCGTGACTTCTCGCACGCACCATCTCTAGCTCCCTAGGTTGATGCCACCCACATACACTTGTACTCTGAGTTTAGTACGTTATACATGAAGAGAAGAGGTGCACGCACGCACTCGTCCTCTCACACACGCATATGTTTTTCTCGAAAAGGAGGATGATGACCCCCGGCCTCTACATCTGGGAGTCACACACGCATCTGTAGCTACAATTTGTAGTGTTCTCAACCATCCGATTGGGACTATCATAGGATTCACGTTGCTCCTTGGCCTTGAGATTGAGAAGTTTAAAAAGCGGTGGCTAAGTTGGAGGCGCGAGGTTTTGGTTAATGTGCGGGCCGCACACGGCACCAACACGACACGAGCTTCGTCTGCCTGGTGCGCAGTCTGATGAGTTGTCCAACACAACCAGGCCCTGCTTGGTATCTGCGCCTCGACTTATGTGCAGAGAAATTAGGGTCGGAGGGAGTACTACTAGTAGTAGTACTACTTTGATGTGCCGCTTCAACTCGCACAAGTATGAAACACTTCGTGAACAAACAAGCAAATACTCCCTCCATTCCAAAATACTACTACTTGACTTCCATTTGTCCAAAATGGATGTACCTATATACTAAAACATGTTTAGATACATCTATATTTTGACAAATGGAAGGCATGTATTGTGGAATGGAGGGAGTAATTGTCATCAAAATGGATAAAAAGGGACGTATCTAGAACTAAAATACGTCTACATACATCTCCTTTTATCCATTTTGATGACAAGTAGTACTTCTTACCGAAAGGAACTTTATATCCAACAGACACAAAATATCCGTTCGACTGTTGGAAATTACTGATCTGATGTCGAAGTAATTGCTGCATCGCCATTGAAACCCACCATTTCTGAAGCTAAAGTAGACCGAGCTAATCCCTATATTAGCATATTACTAAGATAAACAGAAGGCACTGTAGAAACATTTAGGACTTGAGCTTGTCAATCTGAATGTGGAGGGACACCAGCTTAGCCCTGGCCAGCAGCTTGGGCGAAACTGTGAAGAAGGTCAGCTCCTGCACGGCGACGTTGCCGGGATCCTTGCTGCTTGTCACCTCCATTTCCACCTTGACGGCGTCGGTCGTGCCTTTGGGCTCCCCCGGCGGGCGTTCGCCCACAGCTTGGCCACGTAGTGCGGCAGTGGGGACGCCCCCGCTCTGATGCAGACAACCGACACGGTGATAGGCGCGCTGATGTCGAGCACGCCGCCGACCAAGAAAAATGCGCGGCCGTCCTCCTCCGTGAAAAGCAAGAGCCGTGGGTCCTATAGTGGCACTTGCAGCTGAAGCACCTTGCCGTACTGGATCCTGTGCACGGGCATGGGATGCGCGGTGCTAATGTGGTGGTAGAGCGCCGGCGGCGGGCCTTCGTAGCCGCAGATGAGCATGGGGCATTTGCAGGGCGCGAGCGGACACACGCTCTGGTGATCGGCGAGCTTGTGGTAAGTGATGTAGAGCCCACAACCTTCGTGCAAGGCACTCCACCCTCACCGACGAAAGGACGACATCCACCACCGTGTTCCGCACGTCGAAGCCACCACCGCGCTCGCACTTCTGGCACTGCCGCTGGTTCCCGGGGCGCTCGATGTGGCAGTCCGCGCAGGCCAGGTGCCCTCCCTTGCACTGCAGAAATCAATCGAACAACACATCAATCAAGAAACCTACACCTTGCTCGATCAGCCGAACGAACGAGGTGTATTTGAACCTCATAAACTAGAGGCGTCAAGGGGCGGAGGCACAAGGGGCAGTGGAGCACGGTGAGGTCCATCGAGACCTTAGACAGCTCCATCGCCGGGTCCTGTTCCGTCTGCATGATCTCGCCCTCCTCGTGCACAACCATCTCTCGCTTTAGGGCCAGGGCATTACAAAGCTTTACCGTCACATATTTATAATACTTCAAGGTGCATTAAATCAACACATGCAAGTACCAAAAGGAGAGTCACGGCATGCATGCATGCATTGTAATTAATGCATCGGTAAACGCAAATTATTGAAA
Organism: Triticum aestivum; assembly: GCF_018294505.1. Taxonomy (NCBI): domain Eukaryota; kingdom Viridiplantae; phylum Streptophyta; class Magnoliopsida; order Poales; family Poaceae; genus Triticum; species Triticum aestivum. Next base: position 305,785,639 of record NC_057807.1, on the reverse strand, counting down.
TATATCGAATGCGGTACTTTGATGTGTCGCGTCAACTCGTACATCAATGAGAAGTTTGATTATCCTCTCCCTCGCGGACTTAACTGCACCTACCTTTGGCTGTATGACAGGTTGGCCACCCACCTATTGGGCCCACCTGTCATACACGCAAAGGCAGGAGCGTCCCTCCTTTGCCCATGAGCGTGGTGGCTGGCACGACTAGGAGAAGCTTTCGCTACACGCTCTCCCCCCCCCACACACTGTGGACATGCAGCAGTTCAATCGGTGTCAGATGGCCAGAAGCGTACTGTAGTACTCCTCCAGTGCAGTAGTACTCCATCGTTGTTCGACTTCTCGAAGAGGCAAAGATCCAAGCGTAGCCCGGACGCTCGTGTGGCAGTTTCATGTGTAGAGTAGTCTAGGATAGCGTGTACCGTTCATGTAAGCTTAAAATCGTTGGGGTCAGCTCCATGCTATGTGGCTGTCTCAAAGTTTTTTTTAAAATTAAAATAGTCTTCTGGCCCTACCTGTCATCCTGGTGATTGTAGTTTACACATTCATATGGTCAAGACATGAATATATATTTTAATTTGTGGTGGGTAAATGTTAGAGGTTGCAGCAAATATATTGTACACTGCGGGTCTTTCAGCCAAGTTTGGAGGCAAGCATGTGGGGTCAGTGCTATGATGTGTCGCGTCAACTCGTTCAACGAGGAGAAGCTTGGTTTTACTACTACATGCCTTCTCCCTCGCCCATGCGCGCGGTTGCTCGCAAACGAGGACAAGCTTTTGCTTATATAGTAGTACTACAACAAGCTATCCCTCCCGCTCGCGGTGGACGGACACACAACAGTGGATTCGACACTGTAGAAGCGGTAGTAGTAAAATCATTGTTCGTCTTCTCGAAGAGGCGAAGATCCAAGCGCAACCCGAACGTGGAAGTTGCGAACATTGGAGCACGCATAATGCCAGGCTCTTGCATGAGACAAAATTGCTATGTGAGCCCACTATTGTAGTACATGCTTGCTAGTATAGCCCTGTAAACCAGAAAGGAGTATTTGCCTTTCTAGAGATTTCAACAAGTGACTAGAATACACCGAGACGGAGTACATATAGAGCAAAATGAGTGAATATGCCCTGCAAATAAATACGCAGTTCTCTCGTTTTCCTCCTTGAGGTGCACAATATTGAGTATGCTGACTAGTATCTTTTTGACATGAATTTACATTTTCTTTGACACAGTACAAGCGCAAGCGCTCATATACACGCGCATACACTCACCCCTATGAACGCACACACACACACACACCCTACCCCTATGAGCACCTCCGAAAGACCGAGCCGGCACTATCATCTTGAAATTTATGAAGTCACCATAGGAACCTCCTTGTCGATGGGAACGTCTCCTGACACGCGATAGACGACGCGAGTAGCAGTCACCTCCATAGGTGCTTGAATGCCAAGGAGGGAGAGGGTAGCGGTTCCCGAGACATTGAACGACCAATGATGCATCCTCAATTACATGCAGAGGGAATTAATTGGAGAAGCAGAATAGAGCCAGCACGATGTGAATGCAACAGAGTTCGGACTCTCATATAAAGGCGCCCCACCACTCCAATCCATCTGCTCCTAAGTCTCTACGCAACACTGCTCACTCCAATCCAAGACCAAGTGACCAGAAGCCACAAGCACCTATGGAGGATATGGACGCGAGCAGCAGTCGGCTGTGGCAAATCATCCAAGGCGCCGCCCTGCGGCCCTGCACCGTGCAGCATTTCCGGACGGTGCTGGCGACCGTCGGCATCATAGCCCTCACCGACACCGGCTTCGCCTCTCGCATGGACGACATGATGGTCAACTCCATCCGCAAGTTCATCGCCGTCAAGAAGCGCGCGGATGACCTTGCCGTACTGCTCCAGCCCGCATGCCAGGCTCCTCATTGCCTGCCACCCTCATCGGCCTCCATGGTGACGAACTCTTTCAAGCCTTGGTGGCCCTGCATGTGCCAGAGGTGGCGACGAAGAATGTGCTTTGATGTGTCGCGTCAACTCGTACATCAATGAGAAGTTTGATTATCCTCTCCCTCGCGGACTTAACTGCATCTGCCTTTGGCTGTATGACAGGTTGGCCACCCACCTGTTGGGCCCACCTGTCATACACGCAAAGGCAGGAGCGTCCCTCCCTCGCCCATGAGCGTGGTGGCTGGCACGACTAGGAGAAGCTTTCGCTACACGCTCTACCTCCCGCACGCGGTGGACATGCAGCAGTTGAATCGGTGTCAGATGGCCAGAAGCATACTGTAGTACTCCTCCAATGCAGTAGTACTCCATCGTTGTTTGACTTCCCGAAGAGGCGAAGAGCCGAGCGCAGCCCGGACGCTCGTGTGGCAGTTTCATGTGTAGAGTAGTCTAGCAGAGTGTGTACCGTGCCTGTAAGCTTAAAATCGTTGGGGTCAGCTCCATGCTATGTGGCTGTCTCAAATTTTTTTTAAAATTAAAATAGTCTTCTGGCCCTACCTGTCATCCTGGTGATTGTAGTTTACACGCTCATATGGTCAAGACAGGAATATATATTTTAATTTGTGGTGGGTAAATGTTAGAGGTTGCAGCAAATATATTGTACAGTGCGGGTCTTTCAGCCAAGTTTGTAGGCAAGCATGTGGGACCAGTGCTATGATGTGTCGCGTCAACTCGTACAACGAGGAGAACCTTGATTTTACTACTACACACCTTCTCCCTCGCCCATGTGCGCGGTTGCTCGCAAACGAGGACAAGCTTTTGCTTATATAGTAGTACTACAACAAGCTATCCCTCCCGCTCGCGGTGGACGGACATGCAGCAGTGGATTTGACACTGTAGAAGAAGTAGTAGTAAAATCATTGTTCGTCTTCTCGAAGAGGCGAAGAGCCAAGCGCAACTCGAACGTGGCAGTTGCGAACATTGGAGCACGCATATAGCCAGGCTCTTGCATGAGACAAAATTGCTATGCGAGCCCACTATTGTAGTATGTGCTTGCTAGTATAGCCCTGTAAACCAGAAAGGAGTATTTGCCTTTCTAGAGATTTCAACAAGTGATTAGACTACACCGAGACGGAATACATATGGAGCAAAATGAGTGAATCTGCCCCGGAAATAAATACGCAGTTCTCTCGTTTTCCTCCTCGAGGTGCACAATATTGAGTATACTGACTAGTATCTTTTTGACACGCATTTACATTTTCTTTGACACAGTACAAGCGCAAGCGCTCATATACACGCGCATACACTCACCCCTATGAATGCACACACACACCCCCTACCCCTATGAGCACCTCCGAAAGACCGAGCCGGCACTATCATCTTGAAATTTATGAAGTCACCATAGGAACCTCGTTGTTGATGGGAACGTCTCCTAACACGCGATAGACGACGCGAGTGGCAGTTGATACGTCTCCAACGTATCTATAATTTTTGATTGCTCCATGCTACTTTATCTACTGTTTTGGACTATATTGGGCTTTATTTTCCACTTTTATATTACTTTTGGGACTAACCTATTAACCGGAGGCCCAGCCCAGAATTGCTGTTTTTTTGCCTATTTCAGTGTTTCAAAGAAACGGAATATCAAACGGAGGCCAAACGGAATGAAACCTTCGGGAACGTGATTTTCCAACCGAACGTGATCCAGGAGATTTGGACTCTACTCCAAGCAGTGCCAGAGGCAGTCACGAGGGTGGAGGGCGCGCCCCCCTACCTCATGGGCCCCCTAACGCTCCACCGACGTACTCCTTCCTCCTATATATACCTACGTATCCCCGTACGATCAGAACAGGAGCCAAAAAACTAATTCCACCGCCGCAACCTTCTGTATCCACGAGATCCCATCTTGGGGCCCGTTCCGGAGCTCCGCCGGAGGGGGCATCCACCAGGGAGGGCTTCTACATCATCACCATAACCCCTCCGATGAAGTGTGAGTAGTTTACTTCGGACCTTCGGGTCCATAGCTAGTAGCTAGATGGCTTCTTCTCTCTTTTTGGATCTCAATACAATGTTCTCCCCCTCTCTTGTGGAGATCTATTCGATGTAATCTTGTTTTTGTGGTGTGTTTGTTGAGACCGATGAATTGTGGGTTTATGATCCAGTATTATGTATGGAAAATATTTGATTCTTCTCTGAATTCTTTTATGTATGATTGAGTTATCTTTGCAAGTCTCTTCGAATTATCCTTTTTGGTTTGGCCAACTAGATTGGTAGTTCTTCAATGGGAGAAGTGCTTAGCTTTGGGTTCAATCTTGCGGTGTCCTTACCCAGTGATAGAAAGGGTTGCAAGGCACATATTGTATTGTTGCCATCGAGGATAACGAGATGGTTTTTTATCATATTGCATGAATTTATCCTTCTACATCATGTCATCTTGCTTAAGGCGTTACTCTGTTTTTAACTTAATACTCTAGATGCATGCTGGATAGCGGTCGATGAGTGGAGTAATAGTAGTAGATGCAGAATCGTTTCGATCTACTTGTCTCGGACGTGATGCCTATATACATGATCATTGCCTAGATATACTCATAACTATGCTCAATTCTGTCAATTGCTCAACAGTAATTTGTTCACCCACCGTAGAATACTTATTCTCTTGAGAGAAGCCTCTAGCGAAACCTATGGCCCCCGGGTCTATTCTCATCATATCAATCTCTATCGCTTTATTTACTTGCTTTGTTTTTACTTTGCCTTTTACTTTTTACTTTTGCATCTATCTATCAAAAATACCAAAAAATATTATCTCTATCAGATCTCACTCTCATAAGTGACCGTGAAGGGATTGACAACCCCTAAGCGTTGGTTGCGAGTTGCTATCATTTTGTGTAGGTACGAGGGACTTGTGCGTGGTCTCCTACTGGATTGATACCTTGGTTCTCAAAAACTGAGGGAAATACTTACGCTACTTTGATGCATCATCCTCTCCTCTTCGGGGAAATCCAATGCAGTGCTCAAGAGGTAGCAAGAAGAATTTCTGGTGCCGTTGTCGGGGAGGCTCACGCAAGCAAGTCAACCATACCATGTACCCATCGCAATCCCTATCTCTTGCATTACATTATTTGCCATTTGCCTCTCGTTTTCCTCTCCCCCACTTCACCCTTGCCGCTTTATTCACCCTCTCTTTCCCAATCTCCTCCTCTCTTTTCCGTTTGCCTTTTTCTCGTTGCCTTTCTGTTTGCTTGTGTGTTGGATTACTTGTTGCCGTGGCTCAAGATAATACCAAATTGTGTAATTTCTCGAATACCAATAATAATGATTTCCTTAGTACTCCAATTGCTCCTCTTAATAATGATGAGTCTTGTGAAATCAATACCGCTTTGCTGAATCTTGTTATGAAAGATCAATTCGCCGGCCTTCCTAGCGAAGATGCCGCTACTCATCTAAACAATTTTGTTGATTTGTGTAATATGCAAAAGAAGAAAGATACGGATAACAATATTGTCAAATTGAAGTTATTTCCGTTTTCACTTAGAGATCGTGCTAAAGTTTGGTTTTCATCTTTGCCTAAAAATAGTATTGATTCTTGGAACAAGTGCAAAGATGCTTTTATCTCTAAGTATTTTCCTCCCGCTAAGATTATCACTCTTAGGAACGATATCATGAATTTTAAACAACTTGATAATGAGCATGTCGCCCAATCTTGGGAAAGAATGAAATTGATGCTTCGCAATTGCCCTACTCATGGTTTGAATTTATGGATGATCATACAAAATTTTTATGCCGGATTGAATTTTGCTTCTAGAAATCTTTTAGATTCGGCCGCGGGAGGCACTTTTATGGAAATTACGTTAGGGGATGCTACCAAATTGCTTGATAATATTATGGCTAATTATTCTCAGTGGCACACCGAAAGATCTTCTAGTTAAAAAGTGCATGCTATAGAAGAAATCAATGTTTTGAGTGAAAAGATGGATGAATTTATGAAGATGTTTGCTCCTAAAAATACTCCTCTTGATCCCAATGATATGCCTTTGTCTACTTTGCTTGAGAATAATAATGAATCTATGGATGTGAATTTTGTTGGTAGGAATAGTTTTGGAAACCACGCTTATAGAGGGAATTTTAATCCTAGGCCTTACCCTAGTAATCCTTCTAATAATTATGGAAATTCCTACAACAACTCTTATGGAAATTTTAATAAGATTCCCTCTGAATTTGAGAGTAGTGTTAAAGAGTTTATGAATTCACAATAGAATTTTAATGCTTTGCTTGAAGAGAAATTGCTTAAAGTTGATGATTTGGCTAGGAACGTTGATAGAATTTCTCTTCAAATTGATTCTTTAAAGCTTAGATCTATTCCTCCTAAGCATGATATCAATGAGTCTCTCAAAGCCATGAGAATTTCCATTGATGAGTGCAAGGAAAGAACCGCTAGGATGCGTGCTTCCAAAGATGCCTTTATGAAAGCGTGTTCCTCCAATTCCTACGAAAATCAAGATGAAGATCTAAAAGTTATTGATGTGTCCCCCATTAAATCTTTGTTTTGCAATATGAATCTTGATGAATCTGAATATGATCTTCCTTTACCTAGAAGGCGTTCTAAGAATTCGGAGTTTCTGGATCTTGATGATGAACTTGATGATAGTGGGATTGAAATAAATAAAAACCGTGATGTTGCTAAACGCACTATTTTGGATCTCAAGGAATTTAATTATGAAAATTTCTCTTTGATTGGTTGTATTTCCTTGTTGCAATCCGTGCTAGATTATCCTCATGCTTATAGTCAGAATAAGGCCTTTACCGAACACATTGTTGATGCTTTGATGCAATCTCATGAAGAAAAACTTGAGTTGAAAGTTTCTATCCCTAGAAAATTCTATGATGAGTGGGAACCTACTATTAAAATTAAAATTAAAGATTTTGAGTTTCATGCTTTGTGTGATTTGGGTGCTAGTGTCTCTACCATTCCCAAAACTTTATGTGATTTACTAGATTTCCGTGATTTTGATGATTGCTCTCTAAACTTACATCTTGCGGATTCCACTATTAAAAAGCCTATGGGAATAATTAATGATGTTCTTATTGTTGCAAATAGGAATTATGTGCCCGTATATTTTATCGTTCTTGATATAGATTGCAATCCTTCATGTCCTATTATTCTTGGTAGACCTTTCCTTAGAACGATTGGTGCAATTATTGATATGAAGAAAGGGAATATTCAATTCCAATTTCCCTTAAAGAAGGGTATGGAACAATTCCCTAGAAAGAAAATAAAATTACCATATGAATCTATCATGAGAGCCACTTATGGATTGCCTACCAAAGATGGCAATACCTAGATCTATTCTTACTTTTATGCCTAGCTAGGGGCGTTAAACGATAGCGCTTGTTGGGAGGCAACCCAATTTTATTTTGTGTTTTTTGTTTTTGCTTCTGTTTAGGAATAAATAATCCATCTAGCCTCTGTTTGGATGTGGTTTTATCTTTTAATTAGTTTTTGTGCCAAGTAGAACCTATAGGATAACCTACGATGATAGTTGATTTGATTCTGCTGAAAAACAGAAACTTTACGCGCACGAATTTAGTTATGATAAATCACATAAATGTGATTTTGCGTTGATTCGTTTTGCTGCTGATCAATAAACAAATTTCCAGGACTTACTATTTTGGTAGAATTTGTAGAGTTCCAGAAGTTTGCGTTAGTTACAGATTGCTACAAACTGTTCTGTTTTTGACAGATTCTGTTTTTCGTGTGTTGTTTGCTTATTTTGATGAATCTATGGATAATAAAATAGTTTATAAACCATAGAGAAGTTGGAATACAGTAGGTTTAACACCAATATAAATAAAGAATGAGTTCATTATAGTACCTTGAAGTAGTCTTTTGTTTTCTTTCTCTAACGGAGCTCACGAGATTTCTGTTGAGTTTTGTGTTGTGAAGTTTCAAGTTTTGGGTGAATTCTTTTGATGGATTATGGAACAAGGAGCAGCAAGAGCCTAAGCTTGGGGATGCCCATGGCACCCCCAAGATAATCCAAGGACACCAAAAAGTCAAAGCTTGGGGATGCCCCGGAAGGCATCCCCTCTTTCGTCCACTTCCATCAGTAATTTACTTGGAGCTATATTTTTATTCACCAACATGATATGTGTTTTGCTTGGAGCGTCCTGTTGATACGTCCATTTTGCATCATGCTTTTATGTCAATATTTATTGCATTATGGGCTGTTATTTCACGTCATGTCACAATATTTATGGCAATTCTCTCTCATTTTACAAGGTTTACATGAAGAGGGAGAATGCCGACAGCTGGAATTCTGGGCTGGAAAAGGAGCAAATATTGAAGGACTATTCTGCGCAACTCCAAAAGTCCTGAAACTGCATGGAATATCTTAAATAAATAAATAAAAATCATCGCCAAAGGTGAAGGCCAGGGGCCCACACCCTGCTCACGAGGGTGGGGGGCGCCCCCCCCCCCTTGGGCGCCCCCCTACCTCGTGGGCCCCCTGGTGGCTCTCTGATGCTCATCTTCTCCCATATGAAGTCTTTCGATGGGAAAAAATAGAGGAGAACCTTTCGGGACGAGACTCCGCCGCCACGAGGCGGAACCTTGCCGGAACCAATCCAGGGCTCCGGCAGAGCTGTTCTGCCGGGGAAAATTCCCTCCGAGAGGGGGAAATCATCACCATCGTCATCACCAACGCTCCTCTCATTGGGATAGGGAAATCTCGATCAACATCTTCACCAGCACCATGTCATCTCCAAACCCTAGTTCATCTCTTGTATCCAATTCTTGTCTCGAAGTCCGGGATTGGTGCTAGTAGGTTGCTAGTAGTGTTGATTACTCCTTGTAGTGGATGTTAGTTGGTTTGTTTGGTGGAGGATCATATGTTCAGATCCTTTATGCACAATATTACCCCTCTGATTATGAACATGAATATGCTTTGTGAGTAGTTACGTTTGTTCCTGAGGACAAGGGAGAAGTCTTGCTATTAGTAGTCATGTGAATTTGGTATTCGTTCGATATTTTGATAAGATGTATGTTGTCTAACCTCTAGTGGTGTTATGTGACCTTCGACTACATAACACTTCACCATTATTTGGGCCTAGAGGAAGGCATTGGGAAGTAATAAGTAGATGATGGGTTGCTAGAGTGACAGAAGCTTAAACCCTAGTTTATGCGTTGCTTCATAAGGGGCTGATTTGGATCCATATGTTTCATGCTATGGTTAGGTTTACCTTAATACTTTTGTTGTAGTTGCGGATGCTTGCAATAGAGGTTAATCATAAGTGGGATGCTTGTCCAAGTAAGGGCAGTACCCAAGCACCGGTCCACCCACATATCAAATTATCAAAGTACCGAACGCGAATCATATGAGCGTGATGAAAACTAGCTTGACGATATTCCCATGTGTCCTCGGGAGCGCTTTTCCTATTATAAGAGTTTGTCCAGGATTGTCCTTTGCTACAAAAAGGATTGGGCCACCTTGCTGCACTTTATTTACTTTTGTTACTTGTTGCTCGTTACAATTTATCCTATCACAAAACTATCTGTTACCACTTATTTCAGTACTTGCAGAGAATACCTTGCTGAAAACCGCTTATCATTTCCTTCTGCTCCTCGTTGGGTTCGACACACTTACTTATCGAAAGGACTACGATAGATCCCCTATACTTGTGGGTCATCAAGACTCTTTTCTGGCGTTGTTGCCGGGGAGTGAAGCGCCTTTGGTAGGTGGAATTTGGTAAGGAAAAATTTATTTAGTGTGCTGAAATTTTCCGTCACTTGTTACCATGGAAAGTAATTGGTTGAGGGGTTTGTTCGGGGTATCTTCACCCCGTCCAGTTGAGCCAAGAGTTGCTCCTCAACCTACTGAACCTACTGAATCTATTGAAAATGAAACTGCTTTTCAGATTCCTTCGGGTATGATGGGAAAACTGTTAGCTAACACTTTCACAGGAGATGGAACAAAGCATCCTGACGAACATCTACGCTTTGTGGATGATATTTGTGGACTATTTAAGCTTGCAGGTATACCCGATGATGCCGTTAAGATGAAGGCTTTCCCTTTATCTTTGGAGGGAGATGCATTGACATGGTACAGGCTATGTGATGATACGAGATCATGGAACTATAAAAGATTGAAATTGGAATTTCATCAAAAGTATTACCCTATGCATCTTGTTCATCGTGATCGCAATTATATATATAATTTTTGCCTCGCGAAGGAGAAAGCATCGCTCAAGCTTGGGGGAGGCTTAAATCAATGTTATATTCATGCCCCAATCATGAGCTCTCAAAATTGACAATTCTCCAGAATTTTTATGCTCGGCTTTCTGCTAATAATCGCACCATGCTCGATACTTCTTGTGCTGGCTCTTTTATGATGAAGTCTATTGAATTCGGATGGAATTTATTGGATATAATTAAACGCAACTCTGAAGATTGGGACCTCGACGAAGGTAAGGAGTCAGGTATGACACCTACGTTTGATTGTGTTAAATCTTTTATGGATACCGATATTTTTCGTAACTTTAGCACTAAATATGGACTTGACTCTGAGATAGTAGCTTCTTTCTGTGAATCTTTTGCTACTTATGTTGATCTCCCCAAGGAGAAGTGGTTTAAATATCATCTTCCCATAGAAGTAAAAGTAGCTGCACCTATTAAAGTTGAAGAAAAGATTGTCACTTATAATGATCCTATTGTTCCTACTTATGTTGAGAAACCCCCTTTCCCTGTTAGAATGAAGGATCATGCTAAAGCTTCAACTGTTGTTCGTAAAAGCAATATTAGGACTTATACACCTCCTGAGCAAGTCAAAGTAGAACCCAATATTGCTATTGTTAAAGATCTCTTGTCTGATAATATTGATGGGCATGTTATTCAATTCACTGGTGAAACTGCTAGAATTGCTAAACCTTGTGATAGAGATAAACATAGACCTGTGGTAGGCGTGCCTATTATTTCTGTTAAAATAGGAGATCATTGTTATCATGGCTTATGTGATATGGGTGCTAGTGCTAGCGTTATACCCTTTGAATTATACAAAGAAATTATGCATGAGATTGCACCTTCTGAGTTAGAAGATATTTATGTTACAATCAAACTTGCCAATAGAGATACCATATCTCCAATGGGAATTGTTAGAGATGTTGAAGTCCTGTGTGGGAAAACCAAATATCCCGCTGATTTTCTTGTTCTTGGTTCTCCACAAGATAGCTTTTGTCCCATTATATTTGGTAGACCCTTCTTGCGTACTATAGATGCTAAGATAGACTACAAAAAGAATGTTGTTACTGTTGGCTTGGACGATATGGTCCATGAGTTTAATTTCTCTAAATTTAGTAAACAACATCGTGAGGAAGAATTGCCTAGTAAGGATGAAATTATTGGTCTTGCTTCTATTGCTGTACCTCCTAGTGATCCTCTAGAACACTATTTGCTAGACCATGAAAATGATATGTTCATGAATGAAAGACGGGAAATAGATGAAGTATTCTTTAAACAGGAACCTATTCTGCAACACAATTTGCCTGTTGAAATCCTAGGGGATCCTCCTCCACCCAAGGGTGATCCCGTGTTTGAAGTTAAACCGTTGCCTGATAATCTTAAATATGCTTATCTTGATGAAAAGAAAATATATCCTGTTATTATTAGCGCTAACCTTCCAGAGCATGAAGAAGAAAGATTATTGAAGACTCTGAAGAAACATCGTGCCGCTATTGGATATACTCTGGATGATCTTAAGGGCATCAGTCCCACTCTATGTCAACATAAAATAAACTTGGAAGCTGATGCCAAACCAGTTTGTGATCCACAACGACGTTTGAATCCTAAAATGAAAGAAGTGGTAAGAAAAGAAATACTCAAGCTTCTGGAGGCAGGTATAATTTATCCTGTTGCTGATAGTCAGTGGGTAAGTCCTGTCCATTGTGTCCCTAAGAAGGGAGGTATTACTGTTATCCCTAATGATAAAGATGAATTGATTCTGCAAAGAATTATCACGGGTTATAGGATGGTAATTGATTTCCGCAAATTAAATAAGGCTACTAAGAAAGATCATTTCCCCTTACCTTTTATTGATCAAATGCTAGAAAGACTATGCAAACATACACATTATTGCTTTCTAGATGGTTATTCTGGTTTTTCTCAAATACCTGTGTCGGCTAAAGATCAATCAAAGACTACTTTTACATGCCCTTTTGGTACTTTTGCTTATAGACGTATGCCTTTTGGTTTATGTAATGCACCTGCTACCTTTCAAAGATGCATGATGGCTATATTCTCTGACTTTTGTGAGAAAATTTGTGAGGTTTTCATGGATGAATTTTCCGTCTATGGTTCCTCTTTTGATGATTGCTTGAGCAATCTCGCTCGAATTTTGCAGAGATGTGAAGAAACTAATCTTGTCTTAAATTGGGAAAAGTGCCACTTTATGGTTAATGAAGGTATTGTCTTGGGGCACAAAGTTTCTGAAAGAGGTATTGAAGTTGATAAAGCCAAGGTTGATGCTATTGAAAAGATGCCATGTCCCAAGGACATCAAAGGTATAAGAAGTTTTCTTGGTCACGCCGGATTTTATAGGAGGTTCATCAAGGACTTCTCAAAAATCTCTCGGCCTCTGACTAATTTATTACAAAAAGATGTACCATTTGTCTTTGATGATGATTGTGTATAAGCATTTGAAATACTTAAAAAAGCATTAGTCTCTGCACCTGTTGTTCAGCCACCTGATTGGAATTTACCCTTTGAAATTATGTGTGATGCTAGTGATTATGTTGTAGGTGCTGTTCTAGGGCAAAGAGTTGATAAGAAATTGAATGTTATCCATTATGCTAGTAAGACTCTAGACAATGCTCAAAGAAATTATGCTACTACCGAAAAGGAACTTTTAGCGGTTGTATTTGCTTGTGATAAATTCAGGCCCTATATGGTTGATTCTAGAGTAACTATCCATACAGATCATGCTGCTATTAAATATCTTGAAAAGAAAGATGCAAAACCTAGACTCATTAGATGGGTTCTCTTGCTTCAAGAATTTGATTTACATATTGTTGATAGAAAGGGAGCTGAGAACCCCGTTGCAGACAACTTTTCTAGGCTAGAGAATGTTCTTGATGACCCACTACCTATTGATGATAGCTTTCCTGATGAGCAATTAAATGTCATAAGTACTTCTCGTAGCACTCCATGGTATGCTGATTATGCTAATTATATTGTTGCTAAATTTATACCGCCTAGCTTCACATACCAACAAAATAAAAAGTTTTTCTGTGACTTGCAACACTACTTTTGGGATGACCCACATCTTTATAAAGAAGGAGTAGACGGTGTTATTAGATGTTGTGTACGTGATCATGAACAGGAACAGATCCTACGCAAGTGTCACTCCGAAGCTTATGGAGGGCACCACGCTGGGGACTGCACATAAGGTATTGCAATCCGGTTTTTATTGGCCTACTCTCTTTAAGGATGCCCGTAAGTTTGTTTCATCTTGCGATGAATGTCAAAGAATTAGCAATATTAGTAGACGTCAAGAAATGCCTATGAATTATTCACTTGTTATTGAGCCATTTGATGTTTGGGGCTTTGATTATATGGGACCTTTTCCTGCCTCTAATGGTTACACTCATATTCTAGTTGCTGTTGATTATGTTACTAAGTGGGTAGAAGCTATTCCAACTAGTAGTGTTGATCATAACACTTCTATTAAAATGCTCAAGGAAGTTATTTTTCCGAGGTTTGGAGTCCCTAGATACTTAATGACCGATGGTGGTTCACATTTTATTCATGGTGCTTTCCGTAAGATGCTTGCTAGATACGGCGTTAATCATAGGATTGCATCTCCATATCACCCGCAGTCTAGTGGTCAGGTAGAATTGAGCAATAGAGAGCTCAAATTAATTTTGCAAAAGACTGTCAATAGGTCTAGGAAGAATTGGTCCAAAAAACTTGATGATGCGTTATGGGCCTATAGAACTGCATATAAAAATCCTATGGGTATGTCTCCATATAAAATGGTTTATGGAAAGGCATGTCATTTACCTCTCGAACTAGAACATAAGGCATATTGGGCTATTAAGGAGCTCAACTATGATTTCAAACTTGCCGGTGAGAAGAGGTTATTTGATATTAGCTCACTTGATGAATGGAGAACCCAAGCTTATGAAAATGCCAAGTTGTTTAAGGAAAAAGTTAAAAGGTGGCATGACAAAAGGATACAAAAGCGTGAGTTTAATGTAGGTGATTATGTATTGCTATACAACTCTCGTTTAAGATTTTTTGCAGGAAAACTTCTCTCCAAATGGGAAGGTCCTTACGTTATCGAGGAGGTCTATCGTTCTGGTGCCATAAAAATCAACAACTTCGCAGGCACAAATCCGAAGGTGGTAAACGGTCAAAGGATCAAACACTATATCTCAGGTAATACTATAAATGTTGAAACTAATATTATTGAAACCGTAACCCCGGAGAAATACATAAAGGACACTTTCCAGAATGTTCCAGACTCCGAAAAGGAATAGGTATGTGGTATGGTAAGTAAACCGACTCCAAAACAATTTTTAAGGCAATATTTCTCTGTTTGGAATATTTAGAAAAATAGAAAAATAAGTAGCAGTTCGGGGAGGACACGAGGCCTCCACGAGGGTGGAGGGCGCGCCCCCTACCTCGTGAGCACCTCATGTGCCCTCCGGACTCTGTTTCCTTGCACGATACATATTTTGGTCGGTAAAAATTCATTATATATACTCCCGGAGGTTTTGACTCTCGTATCACGCAAATCCCCCTGTTCTTGTTTCGAGCTGTTTTTTTGACATGTCTAGATCATCATGACGACCCCAAGTGCTTCCAAGGACAAGTTTTTCGAGAAGGTCATCAACCCTTACCTTGCGGAGGTGCTGCGACACCCTCAAACCATCGAGATGCGTGATGGGTTGCTGCACATCCGCGATGTTGAGGGACCAAAGGGAACCGGAAGCATGGAGTTGAGGCTCGAAGCAATGGAGAAACAAGTTTTCAAGTGCCAGGGGATGGTGGAGCGTGGAATCAACGCTACCCACAAGATGCTTGCGGAGTTCACTAACAACTATGAGCCGGATGCCAAGAAGACCAAGGAAGCCATATATAAGCTACATGAGAAGATCGAGCACCTCCAAGCCCAAATCCATGATCTGCAAAATCAAAACTGTGAGTATGAATATAGATTCAAAAAGATGAGTTTGGCTGTAGATTTGAGGATTCCGGAGACTCGATCATCCTTCTATGATGGTGAGCCTATGCCTTGGAAGATGGATGACAAGCTTGCATCATCAACAACACCTCCACCACCAACAACAAAGAAGGAGACATAATCACATGGGTATGGGCACTCCCCTTGGCAACTGCCAAGCTTGGGGGAGGTGCCCTGGTACCGTATCACCATCACAACTCCTATCTTTACCGTTTTTCTTAGTTCGATCTTATTAGTAGTATATTGATTTAGTAGAATGAAGTCATGTCATGATCTAGTTTCGAATTTTGCTTTATGATCCTTCTTTGTAATTGAGTCCCTGAGCTATATAATAAAGATTAGTGTTGAGTCAAGGGCTTGAGTATTTTGCCATGATCTTGGGTGATTAGAAGAAAAAGAATAAAAAGAGTCAAGAGTTCATATTGATCTTATTGAAAGTAATGACTTCACATAGAAAGAGTATGATGATTTAAAGTTGTTGGGAGTTGGCAAATATAGCTTTGGTCATCGTTGCAATTAATAGGAAGTAATAAGGAAAGAGAGGTATCACATATAGATATATTATCATTGACATCTTTTATGATTGGGAGCACTCATTAAAATATGACATGCTAAAGAGTTGATGTTGGACAAGGAAGACAACATAATGAGTTATGTTTTCTTACATCTGAGATAAAGTATGTTGTCATGGTTCCTCTACCGTGTTGAGCTTGCCTTTCCCCCTCATGCTAGCCAATTCTCAGCACTAAGTAGAAATACTACTTGTGCTTCCAAATACCCTTAAACCAGTTTTGCCATGAGAGTCCACCATATCTACCTATGGATTGAGTAAGATCCTTCAAGTAAGTTGTCATCGGTGCAAGCAATAAAAATTGCTCTCTAAATATGCATGACTTATTAGTGCAGAGAAATAAGCATTGACGAACTTGTTGTGGACGCAATAAAAGCGACGGACTGCATAATAAAGGTTCACATGCAAGGGGCAATATAAAGTGACGTTCTTTTGCATTAAGATTTTGTGCATCAACCCCAAACGCGCATGACAACCTCTGCTTCCCTCTGCGAAGGGACTATCTTTTATTATTATCCTCTACTTTATGCAAGAGTCATGGTGATCTTCACCTTCCTTTTTCATTTTATCCTTTGGAAAGCTCAGCATGTTGGAAAGAACATGATATATATATATCTAATTGGATGTGGGGGAGCGTGAATTATTATTGTTGACATTACCCTTGAGGTAAAAGGTTGTGGGGCAAAAACTATAAGCCCCTATCTTTCTCTGTGTCCAATTAAAACTCCGTAACCACAAAGTATCGCGTGAGTGCTAGCAATTATGAAGGACTAAGTGATAGTTGAGTATGTGGACTTGCTTTTAAGCTCTGACATAGACTCTTTCCGATGTTATGATAAATTGCAATTGCTTCAATGACTGAGATTATAATTGTTGGTGCCCAATAAAGTTTCTGATTCATATTTTGGCTTTGTGAAAAGACCATCACTAGAACATAAGTAATCATATGACAAAATTTTATATATGTTGTTGTTATGAAGCAATCATGATGCCTTTATGTCCATATTTTATTTTTATCGACGCCTCTACCTCTAAACATGAGGACATATTTATTGTTATCGGCTTTTCGCTTGAGGACAAGCGAGGTCTAAGCTTGGGGGAGTTGATACGTCCATTTTGAATCATGCTTTTATGTCAATATTTATTGCATTATGGGTTGTTATTTCACGTTATGTCACAATACTTATGGATATTCTCTCTCATTTTACAAGGTTTACATGAAGACGGAGAATGCCGGCAGCTGGAATTCTGGGCTGGAAAAGGAGCAAATATTGAAGGACTATTCTGCGCAACTCCAAAAGTCCTGAAACTCCACGGAATATCTTAGAAAAAATAAAGAAAAATCATCGCCAAAGATGAAGGCCAGGGGGCCCACACCATGCTCACGAGGGTGGGAGGCGCCCCCCCTGGGCGCGACCCCTACCTTGTGGGCCCCCTGGTGGCTCTCCGACGCCCATCTTCTCCCATATGAAGTCTTTCTATGAGAAAAAAATAGAGGAGAACCTTTCGGGACAAGACTCCGCCGCCACAAGGCGGAACCTTGGCGGAACCAATCTAGGGCTCCGGCAGAGCTGTTCTGCCGGGGACAATTCCCTCCGGGAGGGGGAAATCATCACCATCGTCATCACCAACGCTCCTCTCGTCGGGAGAGGGCAATCTCCATCAACATCTTCACCAGCACCATCTCATCTCCAAATCCTAGTTCATCTCTTGTATCGAATTCTTGTCTCCAAGTCCGGGATTGGTGCTAGTAGGTTGCTAGTAGTGTTGATTACTCCTTGTAGTTGATGCTAGTTGGTTTATTTGGTGGAAGATCATATGTTCAGATCCTTTATGCACAATATTACCCCTCTGATTATGAACATGAATATGCTTTGTGAGTAGTTACGTTTGTTCCTGAGGACAAGGGAGAAGTCTTGCTATTAGTAGTCATGTGAATTTGGTATTCGTTCGATATTTTGATAAGATGTATGTTGTCTAACCTCTAGTGGTGTTATGTGAACGTCGACTACATAACACTTCACCATTATTTGGGCCTAGAGGAAGGCATTGGGAAGTAATAAGTAGATGATGGGTTGCTAGAGTGACAGAAGCTTAAACCCTAGTTTATGCGTTGCTTCATAAGGGGCTGATTTGGATCCATATGTTTCATGCTATGGTTAGGTTTACCTTAATACTTTTGTTGTAGTTGCGGATGCTTGCAATAGAGGTTAATCATAAGTGGGATGCTTGTCCAAGTAAGGGCAGTACCCAAGCACCGGTCCACCCACATATCAAATTATCAAAGTATCGAACGCGAATCATATGAGCGTGATGAAAACTAGCTTGACGATATTCCCATGTGTCCTCGGGAGTGCTTTTCCTATTATAAGAGTTTGTCCAGGCTTGTCCTTTGCTACAAAAAGGATTGGGCCACCTTGCTGCACTTTATTTACTTTTGTTACTTGTTGCTCGTTACAATTTATCCTATCACAAAACTATCTGTTACCACTTATTTCAGTACTTGCAGAGAATACCTTGCTGAAAACCGCTTATCATTTCCTTCTGCTCCTCGTTGGGTTCGACACTCTTACTTACCGAAAGGACTATGATAGATCCCCTATACTTGTGGTTCATCACTTGTATTATTTGCGTCTTTGCTTGTTAGTTTACCACAATCATCCTTGCTATACACACCTTTTGAAAGAGCCATATATGAATTGGAATTTGTTAGAATGCTCATAGTGCTTCACTTATATCTTTTGAGCTTGATAGTTTTGCTCATAGTGCTTCACTTATATCTTTTGAGCTTGATAGTTTTGCTCATAGTGCTTCACTTAGATCTTTTAGAGCACGGTGGTGGATTTGTTTTAAAGAAACTATTGATCTCTCATGCTTCACTTAGATTATTTTGAGAATCGTTAATAGCATGGTAATTTGCTTAATGTTAATATACTTAGTGCTCAAGATATGTGAAAATTTCTGTTGAGTGAATTGAATACTAAGATAAGTTTGATGCTTGATAATTGTTTTGAGATATGGAGGTGATAATATCAAAGTCGTGCTAGTTGATAATTGTGAATTTGAGAAATACTTGTGTCAAAGTTTGCAAGTCCCGTAGCATGCACGTATGGTTAAAGTTGTGTAACAAATTTGAAACATGAAAGTGTACCTGGCTTGTGCATCCTTATGAGTGGCGGTCGGGGACGAGCGATGGTCTTTTCCTACCAATCTATCCCCCTAGGAGCATGCGCGTAGTACTTTAATTTTTGATGGCTTCTAAATTTTTGCAATAAGTATATGAGTTCTTTTGACTAATGTTGAGTCCATGGATTATACGCACTCTCACCTTTCCACCTTTGCTAGCCTCTTCGGTACCGTTCATTGCCATTTCTCACCTTGAGAGTTGGTGCAAACTTCGCTGGTGCATCCAAACCCCGTGATACGATACACTCTATCACACATAAACCTCCTTATATATTCCTCAAAACAGCCACCATACCTACCTATCATGGCATTTCCATAGCCATTCCGAGATATATTGCCATGCAACTTCCATCATCATTATTATGACATACATTACTTTTGTCATATTGCCATTGCATGATCATGTAGTTGACATCGTATTTGTGGCAAAGCCACCATGCATTATTTTCCATATATGTCACTCTTGATTCATTGCACCATCCCGGTACATCGCCGGAGGCATTCATATAGAGTCATATTTTGTTCTAAGTTTCGAGTTGTAATTGTTGAGTTGTAAGAAAAATAAAAGTGTGATGATCATCATTATAAGAGCATTGTCCCAAGTGAGGAAACGATGATGGAGACTATGATTCCCCCATAAGTCGAGATGAGACTCCGGACGAAAAAAGGAAAGAAAAGAAAAGAGAAAGGCCAAAAAAAAGAAGGCCAAAGAAAAAAAATGACAGAAAAAGAGAGAAGGGACAATGCTACTATCCTTTTACCACACTTGTGCTTCAAAGTAGCACCTTGTCCTTCATATAGTGAGTCTCATATATTGTGCTTCAAAGTAGCACCAAGATCTTCATGATAGTGAGTCTCATAAGTTGTCCTTTTATACTAGTGGGAATTTTCATTATAGAACTTGGCTTGTATATTCCAATGATGGGCTTCCTCAAAATGCCCTAGGTCTTCCTGAGCAAGCGAGTTGGATGCACACCCACTAGTTTTCTTTTGTTGAGCATTCATAGCTCCAGTGCATCCGTTGCATGGCAATCCCTACTCCTCATGTTGACATCAATTGATGGGCATCTCCATAGCCCGTTGATTGGCCTCGTCAATGTGAGACTTTCTCCTTTTTTGTCTTCTCCCACTACAGGAATCTGCTACTTTGCCATCTGCCACGGCGGACGGCAAAGGCATGGATGGCGGACGGCAAAAGGCGACGGCAAAGTAGGGGACGACAAAGAGCTGCGTTGCCGTCTGCTTCGGCCAGCTGACGGCAAAGGGGCCTTTGCCATCAGCTGCGGACGGCAAAGAAGACGGACGGCAATAAATGCGCTATTACTCCGTTAGGTGGTTAACGGCAGGCCTTTGCCGTCCGCTGCGGACGGCAAAGCCTTTGCCGTCAGCTGCTAATGGAAAACTGACCAAATTGGTCAGCTTCCCAGGAAGCACAGTTGCCTGCCACGTGGCCTCTTTGCCGTCCGCTGCTGATGGCAAAGGTCTCTTTGCCGTCGGTGGCAGACGGCAAAGATCCTGCATATTGTCTCTTCTTTTTTGTTTTATTTACTCCAACAATTTTCACAGCAAATATATATCAGATATCCAGCACATAAGTTTCATATCAAATATCCAGCACATAAGTTTCATATCACATATCACATATCACATATCACATCAGTTTCATCCATACACATTGTTCATACACAAGCAAGTTCCATCCATACACATTGTTCATACATAAGCAAGTTCATGATAGCAAGCTAGATACAATGCAAAGTTTCATCAAAGGAAAAACAAGCACTCCATCATAGCAAGCTAGCTTCCATGAAGTGAATGAAATCTACAAAATGGTAAATAAGAAAGTTAGAAATAGGTGACATGAACAAGAAGTATATGTCATTTATGAGCTAACTTAGGTGAAATGGATCATATATGAGCTAACAAAGTTGAAATGGGTTGTTTATGAGCTAACTTAGTTGAAATGGATCATTTATGAGCTAACTTAGTTGAAATGAGTTGTTTATGAGCTAACTTAGTTGAAATGGATCATTTATGAGCTAACTTAGTTAAAATGGGTCGTTTATGAGCTAACTAAGGTGAAGTGTATCCTTTTTGAGCTAAGTAAGGTGAAATGGATTGTTTTTGAGATAACTTAGGTGAAATGGATCATTTGTGAGCTTTTATGAGCTAACTAAGTTGAAATGGGTCGTTTATGACCTAACTAAGGTGAAACGCCACGTTTTTGAGCTAACTAAGGTGAAATGGATCGTTTTTTTAGCTAACTTAGGTGAAATGGATCATTTATGAGCTAATTTAGGTGAAATGGATCGTTTTTAGCTAACTTAGGTGAAATGGATCGTTTAGGAGCAAATCTAGGTGAAATGGGTCATTTTGGAGCTAACCTAGGTGAAATGGGTCATTTTGGAGCTAAACTAGGTGAAATGGGTCATTTTAAAGCTAACATAGGTAAAATGGATCAATTAGGAGCTAATCTACGTAAAATGGGTCATTTTAGAGCTAACTTGGATAAATTGGATCACTTGTAAGCTAACTAAGGTAAAATGAGTCATTTTAGAGCTAACTTTAGGTAAAATGGATCGTTTATGAGCTAACTAAGCTAATTATGCAATTTTTTACATAAGTAACCTAAGTACATACCGTTTTAGAGCTAACTTTGGTAGAATGGATGGTTTATGAGGTCAGTAACCATATTAAGTCATTTTGGAGGAAAAGAAGCTAACTCTAGGTCATTATGGTAAGCATATTGGAGGAAATAAAGCTAAGTCTAGGTCTTTATGCATTTGTTAAGCAAAACACTAGAGAAACATACCGCCTCCTCCTCGTATCCCTCCTCACACCTGTAGAATGTCTGCAATCAAATGAGACAATATTGATTAGTGCAATTAATAACTAGCTAGTTGAAAATTTTTAATTGTGTAAAGGAGAAATTACCCAGAACTTTCTGATCACCATGTCTGCCCTCGTCTTGCACAAGACACCGTCGATAATCTCACTTGGTGGGGCCGGGGCAGCCAAGTAGTGCTCCCAACTCAATCCAACCTCTAGAAGACGACCCTCACCAGGCAACGTGACAAACCCCGGAAAGTTTTGCCGAATCAGAACTCCAAGGACGGAGTTGGGCCGGCGGACACTTTCATGGTGGTCCCAACCCATGCAGCATGACAAGGCCAACGCATTAGTTATTTCAAGAAACGTGAATGCATAAGGTACAAAAAGATTAAATGCACTTACCTCTCCCCATCAGGGAAAATCAACCACCTCTGCTCGCGGGTCGCCGGCACGGACGGGAGCCATGTAGCACCACGCTGGTAGACGTTGCCCCCCCTCCTCCCCCTCCTCCTCAAAATCAGTCGGCACCCCGCCATCATCAGCATGGCCACTCGGCTCCCCGCCATCATCAGCATGGCCACTCGGCTCCCCGCCATCATCAGCATGGCCACTCGGCTCCCCGCCATCCTCAGGCTGACCCGACCAAGTACCCCATCCAGACGTGTGCTCCTTCGGGGTCTCGTGGGCCCAACTCTCATGGGCCGAAGGCCCGTCGACCCGAGGCTCGTGGGCCGAAGACCCGTGGACCCACTACAAGAAATATGTCAACTTATGACCACCACTATTGGTCACTGAAAGGTCACAAATTTCCATTTATGACCTTTCTGTGACCAAAAACAGAAGGTCAAAAGATGGCCGTCGTAAACTGACTATAGCGACCTTTCTTCTGGAATGGTCGAAGACGTTTACGACCAAAATATTCCTACTGTGGCGTTTTGGTCACTAGCAACCTCCCTAGGCCACGTAGGCATCCAGCGTGGCAAGCTGATGTGGCACAAGATTCAGCCCGGTCCAATTCGGTTTTCTACATGGGCCTAGCCCATTAATTCGGCCTATTTGTGTTTTTTTCTCATATTAATTTTGGTGAACTACACGGGCCAAGCCCTACAATTCGGCCTTTTTATTTTCTGGGCCAAGGCCTTTTTGTACCAGCAGTTTTAGTTTTCTTTTTTTTATGAAATGGGTCCATTAGTCAAACAATTCCCACTTGTCAGGTTCTGATAAATGGGTCCCAGCTATTAGGCTCAGATTCTTCATATTTCAATTTGACATCATATTTGAATTTCATAGTAAGAAAATAACCGGTATTTAAATAGGCAAGCAGAAAGCACACATAATAATTCAAATAACCATAGCCAGATTCACTACAAGCTCTACAAATGACACGTAATACAAGCTCGACATCTACAATGCTTTGCAAGCTCTACAAATGCAAAGCTCTATAGTACTTTACAAGCTCTCCAAGTAATGTTACAAGCTCTACAAGTGTTTTCTTCTTCAACATGGAGATCCTTCGATAGAGATCAAATGCCTGACTCACTGGACGGCCATAGTCAGGACTGGGCTAACAGAACGACTGCATGCCTTCCATGATCGCCCTGTTACATGAATCAGCTAAGAATTAGAAAAACTGGAGTAAAATGGAGTAAAGGACAATTCATTATAGAATGATAAACACATAAAGCTCTATCCATAGTACCAGCAATCAATAACAAGAACAACTCCAGATTATTAGCTGATTCATTATAGAATAATATAGAACAAGCTCCCAGTTTGGAGCGAACAGTGGATAAAATCATGCAACAGCAATGGAACAATCATGCACACAGTATAATAAAATGGATAGAACAATAAAATGGATAGAACAATAACAAGAACAACTCTAGATTACACACAAAGCTCTATCCATAGTACTAGCAATGGATAAAATCATGCACACAGTATAATTCTGACTATAATATAACCAGAGAACTAAAAATTCTACATACTTTGAACTCATCAACTAATAAGTGAGAATGATCTAATTGTATGCAAACAATCTTTTTTTATTTGTTTATATTACTAAAACAGATGCCTTCCTTTATGTGAAGAAGTCTGCTTCCTTCTTTAGTTAGTAGTAATCGTTCCATGCAAATCAAATGTGTGTGTATGCTTGAGCATGATCTGGAGATTACATGCATAGAGGAACATGCTACCTGCTGCTGCGGTGGTGCCACTATATGGACATGCTAACTATGCACATAAAGTACGATCACAATGGATGATATGCAGATATATGCAGGGATGTAAATATTACTTGCAGGGATATGGATGTGTATATTTGATCAACAGGTAAATTAGCTACAGCATGCAAGCTTAAAAAATGGCAATGCCACATATGTCTTATTTTCGCATCACAGCAGCCTGAACTACTTCTTACAGAGAATTTGCTAGTAGAACAAGTATGCACATAAAGTACAGCCGGAATGGATGGAAGCATCTGAACAGTAAAAAACACTAGACATGGAATCCAGTAACAGCAAATGGATATATACTACTAGACTATACGATAACCAAGCAGAGCAGTATAGATTCAGGCACCACAAACAAGATGTCAAAAAAGAAAAAGAAAAACACTCACGCACTGCAAACGCATCAGTACTGTTCAGACATACACCAGGCAATAATTCCAAAAGTAGCAGCACATCAGTACATAAATTCCCAGAATCACTAACGATACTACAAGGCTCATGAGCAGCAGTAATTAACACCGATGGTTAACCAGACGAAACCTAAGACAAGAGGGTGTGCCCATGGCGGCTTTGATTGCCTTACCTAAGTCGGGGAGAAGCAACACCATGGCGCAGAGGAAGGAGGCGATGGACATCCTCGGCCTGTCCGAGTTCACCACGGTGCTGTGCCACACTCTCTTATATCTCCCGTTGCTCAGCGCCTGAAACACAGTGGAAATCAGTTTCAGTTAGCACCACTTCAGTCTGAGTCACTGAGTTCAGAAAAGAGCATAGACCACATGTTGTATGATGGCAACGGAAATCGGTTTTAGTTAGCCCACTTCAGTCAGAGTCCCCTAGTTCAGAAAAGAGTATAGACCATTTTGCAGTGTACCATGTGATGCTTGGAGTATATTATATGATTGCACATCGAGACTGGCGTAATGCAATGTGTCACTGGATCTGGGTTGTTCATGTAATATTTTCGCACTTCTTCTGTGGGCGGTCAAGGGTTTGTCTTGACTATGTACGTGGATGCAGTTCAGTCCAGCAGATCCAACAATATTTTACTGAACTTGCACACAATTAGCAATGTGTTCTACACCTAGCTAGGCAAACAGTGTAAGATGTCTTGGCCTAAGCAATTGACCATGTGCTGCTCCTGCTCGCCGAGGACCTTCTTGATGTAGTCTAGTTAGGTGTGCCTGGCGAGCTCGAGCAGAGAGAGTGGAAGACGGCTTTGAGTGCCTTACCTAAGTCGGGGAAAAGCAGCACAGTCGAGGGATGGGTGTATCTCGAGCCTGGCCGAATCGAGCAGGGATTGTCCGCGCTGAACGCTGGTGTCATCACCATCGTGTTGCCGGCCTCCTGCCTGCATGAGGAACAAAATGGCGCGCGTTAGGGAAGGGAAGGGAAAGGAGGAAGAGCAGATCGAAGAGGGGGTGGGGTGACCTTGATGGCGAGCCGCCGCCTGCTCGCCCTCCTGTCGGTGCCGATGCCACCAGCCCGTTCACCGCTGGGAGGCAGAACGCTGCCGACTGCCCGGACCCTGCCCGCGCGGACGCCATCTGACCCCACATCAGTAACGGGTGGCGCGGCAGCAGAGGAAGAAGGTGGTACCCGTCGCGCGCCACGCTCGCCTCCTCGAACCCATCGGCTACCGTGGGCCGGCTCACCTCCACCGGAATGCCATGCCTGTGCAGCCCGCGTCCTCGGTCCTGGATGTCGACTCCTGTGGACGCATCATGGACCGCGCCGTCCGTCGGTGCCGGCTTCGGGTCGCCACCATGGGGCGGAGGAGTGGCGCTGACGGAGAGAGAGCAGCCGGAGCGACACCCAGCAGTCCGCTCTCCGGTCGCCGGGTCACCACCCCGCGATCTGGACCATAGCATCTCTGCTGCTACCCTAAACCAACCGTGGAACTCTCTGTGGGTGGTTGGTTGGCTCAGAGTGGATAAGGCTAGGGGAGAACGGGAGGGAGGGAGGAGCTCGATCTCGTCTATGGTGAGGGTCGTCGATGGTGGGCGGCGGTGGATCGAGATCTGAGGGAGGGGGAGGGTGACTTGGAGATGGGGATCTGGGATCGAGGGGCGCGGGAGAGGGTGGAGCAGCGGCGCTTCGGGGGTGGGGGTCGACCTCCACCGGAGGGAGGTGGTCGACGCGCGCAGGAATGGAGGGAGGAGGCCGGGGGCTCTGACTTGGATTGGATCTAGGCGGTGGCGGCGATTGGGAGAAGGGTTTTGTGGGTGGACAAGGACGAGGATGAGAGGGATAATTTCGTGGGTGGGTGGACGAGGACGAGGGTGATTCGGGAGGGGGTGAGAGAGACAAGGGGGGTGTGGGCTGCCATTGGATCCGGGCGCATCCGACGGTGCTTAAGCCATGATCCGCGTGAGCTGATTTTAGACCAATCAGAACAGAGTATCCCCTTTGATGATGTTAAGACCATTTAAATTGGTCATAATCGATTGAAAATAAGATTTTGAATCATGTCTGTTATTTGACTACCTAAGAAATTTATAAAAATAT
Organism: Triticum aestivum; assembly: GCF_018294505.1. Classification (NCBI taxonomy): domain Eukaryota; kingdom Viridiplantae; phylum Streptophyta; class Magnoliopsida; order Poales; family Poaceae; genus Triticum; species Triticum aestivum. The sequence continues at coordinate 305,759,143 of NC_057807.1, read as the reverse complement.
GGAAATAAAAAACCTTCGCATTGTGTCACCAAATATGAACTACTTTTCAGTAAAAATAACAAAGTTGGAATATTGTTAATATCATTAAAAAAGTGCTCTAAGATATGAGTTTTTTGTAAGAGAATCATTTTTTGAGTGTCCAAAATGATATTTTTATAAAGAACCTAGCAAATATTGGTTGCAAATTTGGAGCACATCAATTTTATAATTCACAATCATAGCACATGTGGAGCACATCAAATACTTTTTCAAGCTTATGTAGTTGTGTTTTTCTATTTGTTTCTCTTGTGTTTTTCGCACAAGGGTGCATTTTCGAATGGCATAGTTTGTTTAAATGATCTCATATTGTGCACAAGGGTGCATCTTGGAATTCCAAACAATGTTGTCTAAGGAAGTTTTCATTTTCTTTGCACGGAAAATTCATTTTTCATTTTCCGAGTGCCCAAAAGGAGGTTTTTTTGTGAAGGACCTACCAACTAATTGTTGCAAAAATGGACCAAATCAATTTTATAAAATACTAGGACATATTTAATGCACAATTGACAAAATGGTTGGGTGAAAAAAGTTTTGATCCACCTCTCGTGAAAAAGACAAATTTCCGCCGATTCAGTTGGAAGCGGGTCAAATTTGAACTGCAGCTGCCTCATAGTTTGCTATTTATTTTTTCCAAAAATCGTTTCTAGTTACATAAGTACCTATTTAATCAGAGAAACACCAAAAAAATTCCAAGATTCAACCACTAGCTAGGAACGGTCATTCACGCCGTTTTGACCGCATTTTGAAACAGGCATAAAAAATTCAAAAAAATTCAAAAAATTAGGAAACCTTCGCATTGTGTCATTATATGTGGCCAAGTTCCCAGGAAAAATAACAAACTTGTAATACAGCAATTATTTTTAAAAAGTGTTCTCAGAAACGAGCTATCACGTGTGGAGATCAATGGCTTTCAAGCCAAATGATCAATCTTATGGCCACATTCATGGCATAGTTTGTTCAAATGATCTCATAATATGCACAAGAGTGCATATTGGAATGGCAAACAATGTTGCCTAAGGGAGTTTTCATTTTCTTTGGTCGAAAAAACCATTTTCCATTTTCCGAGTGCCCGAAAGGAGGTTTCTTTGTGAAGGAACTACCAAATAATTGTTGCAAAATTGGACCAAATCAATTTTCTAAAATACTAGGACATATTTAATGCACAATTGACAAAATGGTTGGGTGAAAAAAGTTTTGATCCACCTCTGGTGAAAAAGACAAATTTCCGCTGATTCAGCTGGAAGCGGGTCAAATTTGAACTGTAGGTGCCTCATAGTTTGCTATTTATTTTTTCAAAAAATCATTTCTAGGTACATAATTACCTATTTAATCAGAGAAACGCCAAAAAAATTCCAAGATTCAACCACTAGCTAGGAACGGTCATTCCCGCCGTTTTGACCGCATTTTGAAACGGGCATAAAAAATTCAAAAAAATTAAAAAAATTAGGAAACCTTCGCATTGTGTCATTATATGTGGCCAAGTTCCCAGGAAAAATAACAAACTTGTAATACAGTAATTATTTTAAAAAAGTGTTCTCAGAAACGAGCTATCAAGTGTGAAGATTCATGGCTTTCAAGCCAAATGATCAATCTTATGGCCACATTCATGGCATAGTTTGTTTAAATGATCTCATATTGTGCACAAGGGTGCATATTGGAATGGCAAACAATGTTTCTTAAGGAAGTTTTCATTTTCGTTGGACGAAAAAACCATTTTTCATTTTCCGAGTGCCTGAAAGGAGGTTTTTTTGTGAAGGAACTACCAAATAATTGTTGCAAAATTGGACCAAATCAATTTTCTAAAATACTAGGACATATTTAATGCACAATTGACAAAATGGTTGGGTGAAAAAAGTTTTGATCCACCTCTCGTGAAAAAGACAAATTTCCGCCGATTCAGTTGGAAGCGGGTCAAATTTGAACTGCAGCTGCCTCATAGTTTGCTATTTATTTTTTTTAAAAATCATTTCTAGGTACATAAGTATCTATTTAATCAGAGAAACACCAAAAGTTTTCCAAGATTCAACCACTAGCTAGGAACGGTCAAGCCCGCCGTTTTGACCGCATTTTGAAACGGGCATAAAATATTTAAAAAAATCAAAAAATTGGAAAACCTTCGCATTGTGTCATTATATGTGACCAAGTTTCCAGGAAAAATAATAAACTTGTAATACTGTAATTATTTTAAAAAAGTGTTCTCAGAAATGAGCTATCAAGTGTGAAGATTCATGGCTTTCAAGCCAAATGATCAATCTTATGGCCACATTCATGGCATAGTTTGTTCAAATGATCTCATATTGTGCAAAAGGGTGCATATTGGAATAGCAAACAATGTTGCCTAAGGAAGTTTTCATTTTCGTTGGACGAAAAAACCATTTTCCATTTTTCGAGTGCCCGAAAGGAGGTTTTTTTGTGAAGGAACTACCATATAATTGTTGCAAAATTGGACCAAATCATTTACTAGGCCATATTTAATGCACAATTGACAAAATGGTCTGGTGTAAAAGTTTTTGATCCACCTCTCGTGAAAAAGACAAATTTCTGCCGATTCAGTTGGAAGCGGGTCAAATTTGAACTGCAGCTGCCTCATAGTTTGCTATTTATTTTTTCCAAAAATCATTTCTAGTTACATAAGGACCTATTTAATCATAAATACATGGTTTGGTGGCGATACGTCGAGGTTTGGGCGGTGGCCGAGGGCCCCAACTCTAGAGCGCGTAAACTCGCATGCCCGCCGCGTGGTCACCGCGTGACCGTGGCGTTGCCATGTGTTCTGGGCGGTCTAGGCATGTCTTGTGGGTTGGGCACTCCCCAGGTTGGTGCTAGGAAGAAAATTACAACATAAGATTCTCACGAGGAGACCAATCGATGCTCAAACATGAATTAGCAGCCAAGTGTTTGATTAGCGGTACGGGAAATGTACATGGCTAATGGGCGTGAGTTTTGGCTGAGGATGATCAGTTACTAAGAAGACCCGTTTTCACAAATTTTCAGCTCAAAAGGAGGAGCCTAGGTGGTACTTGCTTTGCAAACCACCACACTGGACATAAATACGAATGTTGAAGCTCGGCTCAAAATAATGAATGGATTGAGCTGGCATTTGGTGGAGGATGGTTATTTGGGCATAGGAAAGCATTGTAGAAAATGGATACTGTTTGGACATGCCAAAGTGGTACTTCCTTCACAAACTGTTACTCTGAACAGAATAGGAAAATGACTATTTTTGAATTATTTTTGAACTAGGCAAGGAAGGTTTTTACATATTTGACGAAGATATGACCCAAAGAATTTATGATATTTTTTTGGGAATTTTGGGAATGACAGAAATATAGGTTGCTTCACAACCTAGGGCAAAAACTGCCACATGGACATGGCACATAGGCAAAACTGATGAGGTGGCGCCTAGTCATAGCAACCCACCACAATTTACAAGGCTATGACCATCTATATTGGTCGTTAACAACTAGAAATAAGGCAGCGGACTAGCACTGTTAGCTTTATGACCATTTCATGTAAGGAAACTATGACCTTTCTCACCAAAATGGTCGCAATGGTTTAGGGTTTGGAGCCCCTCGAACAGCTTTTGACCAATTGGTCTCAAATGGTCATAAATCTATGACCAATTCTTCTAGGGTCACTGACAGAAGGTCATAAGTTGACATATTTCTTGTAGTGACCGGAGTCCGTGTAGCCTCCTCCTCAGACGAGTCCACCCTAGCAGTCACGTGCTCGGGTGAAACAGCTGGGGGCGGCGGCGAGGAAGGCGCCGTAAGAGTCACCCTACCTCCTCTCCCGCGACCACGTGCTCCACCTCGGCCCTTCTTCTTACCTCGTCCCCTGCTGGGCACCGCGGTCGAGGAAGAAGGGCCCGGCGGTGTCGCCATACTGTCCAGCAACGCTCGGCGGAGAGGTGCGTGTGGAATGGAAGACCTCACACTACGCGCCAATGAAGAAGGGGCCTCGGCGCGCTCCCAACCAGCGCCCACCATCTTTCAACACATGCCATGACAAAGAATAAACGAAATTAGTACAACATGAAAAGAAGTACCGACATGAATAATAATATGTATATCACTTAAGTGTATCATCATTAAGTACAACATAAACAACTGCACATTTAAAACTACCCGATCAACACAATTATATATGATGTTTTTCATAACAAAATCGAAAAATATATGACCTAACTAATAATTCACAAATATATGACCCCGTCGGCCTCTGGAAGGCCAAAGAACACCTTTTCGGGAGGTGTCGGGGGTCGGGGTGTCGTGTGGGTGTCGGGGTGCCGTGTCGGGGTCGGGGTCGGGGTCTCGGGGTCAGGGTGTCGGGTCGGGGTGCCGTGTCGGTGTCGGGGTCGGGGTGTCGGGTCAGGCTCGGGGTCGGGGTGTCGGGTCAGGCTCGGGGTCGGGGTGCCGGTGTCGGTGTCGGGGCCGGGGTCGGGGTCGGGGTCTCGGGGTCGGGGTGTCGGGTCGGGGTGCCGGGTCGGGGTCGGGGTGTCGTGTCGGTGTCGGGGTCGGGGTGTCGGTGTCGGGGTCAGGGTGCCGGGTCGGGGTCGGGGTGCCATGTCGGTGTCGGGGTCGGGGTGTCAGGTCAGGCTCGGGGTCGGGGTGTCGGGGTCGGGGTCGGGGTCGGGGTCTCGGGGTCGGGGTGTCGGGTCAGGGTGCCGGGTCGGGGTCGGGGTGTCGTGTCGGTGTCGGGGTCGGGGTCTCGGGGTCGGGGTGTCGTGTCGGGGTGCCGGGTCGGGGTCGGGGTGCCGTGTCGGGTCGGTTTTTTCCTCTTTTTTCCTTTTCTTCTTCTTCCTCTTCTTCCTTTTCTTCCTTTTCCCTTCTTCTTCTTCTTCTTCTTCCTCCTCCTCCTTTCCTTTTTCCTCTTCTTCTTCTCCTCCTCTCCTCTTTTTTCTTCTTCTTCTTCCTCTTCTTCTTTTTTCTCCTCCTCCTCCTCTTCTTCTTCCTTTCCTTTTTCCTCTTCTTCTTCTCCTCCTCTCCTCTTTTTTCTTCTTCTTCTTCCTCTTCTTCTTTTTTCTTCTCCTCCTCCTCTTCTTCTTCTTCCTTTCCTTTTTCCTCTTCTTCTTCTCCTCCTCTCCTGTTTTTTTCTTCTTCTTCTTTTTCTTTCCTAAAACTGAACTAAACCTAAAACTAAAACTAAATCTAAACCTAAATCTAAAACTAAAACTAAATCTAAACTAAACATAAACCTAAAACTAAAAAAAGAAAAAAAAGGAAAAAACTAAATCTAAACCTAAAACTAAACTAAAACTAAACCTAAACCTAAAACTAAACCTAAAACTAAAACTAAAACTAAATCTAAACTAAACATAAACCTAAAACTAAAAAAAGAAAAAAAGGAAAACAGAGGAGGTAGAGCTCACCTGGGCTGGTGGAGGAGGTGGCCGGTGGAGGAGGGGGGCGGGGCGGCCTGGGGAGGCGGCACCGATCCCGGGGCGATGGGGCGCGGGGGGGGGGGGGCGCCGGGGGGCCGGGGCGCAGCGGCGCCGAGACAGCAGGGCGGCGGGGGCGACGGGGTGGGGGGCCGGTGGGTCGACGGCGCCGGGCGGCAGTGGCGACGGGGCGGGGGGCCGGTGGAGGAGGGGGGCGGGGCGGCCTGCAGCGGCGGCGCCGGGCCCGGGGCGGTGGGGCAAGGGGGGGCTGGGGCGAGGCGGCGGGCGGGCCGGGACGGGGGGCCGGTGGGGCGGCGGGGCTGTGGGGCGGCGGGGGCGACGGGGCGGGGGGCCGGTGGGGCGGCGGGGCGGTGGGGCGACCGGGCGGCGGGGAGTGCTGGAGGCGGCGGCGCGCGTGTGGGAGCTGGAGAGAAACAGAGAGAGAGGGCGGGGTGGGGCGTGCCGTTATTTTTGTTGAATGTTTGCCGTCTGCCCTCTTTGCCGTCCGCTTTTTTGCTCTTTGCCGTCTGCTAGCGGACGGCAAAGAGGAGGGACGTTAAGTATTTTTTAAATAGCTCCTCAGTGGGCCCCCCCCTCCCTCTTTGCCGTCTGCTAGCGGACGGCAAAGATTCTTTGCCGTCAGCTAGCGGACGGCAAAGAACAGGCTGATGGCAAAGGCTTTCTTTGACATCAGCCAGTTCTTTGCCGTCTGCTTTCGGGTAGCTGATGGCAAAGAGCTTCTTTGCCGTCCGCTAGTTGACGGCAAAGAGCTGGCAGATGGCAAAGTAGCTGATTCCAGTAGTGTCCACGCAATCCCCATCATCATATTCTATTCCACCCATAGTGTTATATCCATGGCTCGCGCTCATGTATTGCGTGAAGGTTGAAAAAGTTTGAGATTATTTGAGTATGAAACAATTGCTTGGCTTGTCATCGGGGGTATAGAAGTTGGGAACATCTTTGTGTGACAAAAATGAAGCATAGCCTAGATATATGATTTTGTAGGGATGAACTTTCTTTTGCCATGTTATTTTGAGAAAACATGATTGCTTTGATTAGTATGCTTGAAGTATTATCATTTTTGTGTCAATGTGAACTTTTGTCTTGAATCTTTCGGATCTGAATATTCATATCACAAGTAAGAAGATTTATATTGAAATTATGCGAAAGTATCACTCTGCATCAAAAAATCTTTTTTTATCATTTACCTACTCGAGGACGAGTAGGAATTAAGATTGGGGATGCCTGATACGTCTCCAACGTATCTATAATTTTTGATTGCTCCATGCTACTTTATCTACTGTTTTGGACTATATTGGGCTTTATTTTCCACTTTTATATTACTTTTGGGACTAACCTATTAACCGGAGGCCCAACCCACAATTACTGTTTTTTTTGCCTATTTCAGTGTTTCGAAGAAACGGAATATCAAACGGAGTCCAAACGGAACAAAACCTTCGGGAACGTGATTTTCCAACCGAACGTGATCCAGGAGACTTGGACCCTACTCCAAGCAGTGCCAGAGGTGGTCACGAGGTTGGAGGGCACGCCCCCTACCTCGTGGGCCCCCTGACGCTCCACCGACGTACTCCTTCCTCCTTTATATACCTACGTATCCCTGTACGATCAGAACATGAGCCAAAAACCTAATTCCACCACCGCAACCTTCTGTATCCACGAGATCCCATCTTGGGGCCTGTTCCGGAGCTCCGCCGGAGGGGGCATCCACCACGGAGGGCTTCTACATCATCACCATAGCCCCTCCGATGAAGTGTGAGTAGTTTACTTCAGACCTTCGGGTCCATAGCTAGTAGCTAGATGGCTTCTTCTCTCAATACAATGTTCTCCCCCTCTATTGTGGAGATCTATTCGATGTAATCTTCTTTTTGCGGTGTGTTTGTTGAGACCGATGAATTGTGGGTTTATGATCCAGTATTATCTATGGAAAATATTTGATTCTTCTCTGAATTATTTTATGTATGATTGAGTTATCTTTGCAAGTCTCTTAGAATTATCCCTTTTGGTTTGGCCAACTAGATTGGTAGTTCTTGCAATGGGAGAAGTGCTTAGCTTTGGGTTCAATCTTGCGGTGTCCTTACCCAGTGACAGAAAGGGTTGCAAGGCACGTATTGTATTGTTGCCATCGAGGATAACAAGATGGGGTTTTTTATAATATTGCATGAATTTATCCCTCTACATCATGTCATCTTGCTTAAGGCGTTACTCTGTTTTTAACTTAATACTCTAGATGCATGCTGGATAGCGGTCGATGAGTGGAGTAATAGTAGTAGATGCAGAATCGTTTCGATCTACTTGTCTCGGACGTGATGCCTATATACATGATCATTGCCTAGATATACTCATAACTATGCTCAATTATGTCAATTGCTCAATAGTAATTTGTTCACCCACGGTAGAATACTTATGCTCTTGAGAGAAGCCTCTAGTGAAACCTATGGCCCCCGGGTCTATTCTCATCATATCAATCTCTATCGCTTTATTTACTTGTTGTGTTTTCACTTTCCCTTTTACTTCTTACTTTTGCATCTATCTATCAAAAATACCAAAAAATATTATCTCTATCAGATATCACTCTCGTAAGTGACCGTGAAGGGATTAACAACCCCTAAGCGTTGGTTGCGAGTTGCTATCGTTTTGTGTAGGTACGAGGGACTTGCGCGTGGTCTCCTACTGGATTGATACCTTGGTTCTAAAAAACTGAGGGAAATACTTACGCTACTTTGCTGCATCATCCTCTCCTCTTTGGGGAAATCCAACGCAGTGCTCAAGAGGTAGCAGTAGTCGCCTCCATAGGTGCTTGAATGCCAAGGAGGGAGAGGGTAGCGGTTCCCGAGACATTGAACGACCAATGATGCATCCTCAATTACATGCAGAGGGAATTAATTGGAGAAGCAGAATAGAGCCAGCACGATGTGAATGCAACAGAGTTTGGACTCTCTATAAAGGCCTCCCACCACTCCAATCCATATGCTCCTAAGTCTCTACGCAACACTGCTCACTCCAATCCAAGACCAAGTGACCAGAAGCCACAAGCACCTATGGAGGTTATGGACGCGAGCAACAGTCGGCTGTGGCAAATCATCCAAGGCGCCGGCCTGCGGCCCGACACCGTGCAATATTACCAGACGGTGCTGGAGACCGCCGGCATCATAGCCCTCGCCGACGCCGGCTTCGCCTCTCGCATGGACGACATGATGGTCAACTCCATCCGCAAGTTCACCGCCGTCAAGAAGCGCGCGGATGACCTTGCCGTACTACTCCAGCCCGCGCGCCAGGCTCCTCATTGCCTGCCACCCTCATCGGCCTCCATGGTGACGAACTCTTTCAAGCCCTGGTGGCCCTGCAGGTGCCGGAGGTGGCGACGAAGAATGTGCACCTCGAGGCCGCGCTCGCCGTGCAGTGCCTCGCCATGCAAGAAACTGTCGACCTGCACATCCACGTCTACGAGGAAATCGTCTACATAGGCCACTACAAGGCAAGCGAGGACAGAAAGAGGTTGGCCTTCTTCCAGTGGCTGGAATCTTTGGACGCCATTGTTTAGAAGCACGTCGACCTGGCCACAAAAGCCGCTGCTACTTAGGCGCCGTTCGGTGGGCCGGCGCCCTGAGTCGAGGAGGTGGACATCGTCGATGGATGCATCTATTCTTATTGCCTCCTGTAACTAGCACTGCATCACCTCATGGCCTTAATGTTTTATTAGTATAGTACTCCCTCAGTTCCCAAATATAAGTCTTTCTAAAGATTGCAGCAAGTTACTACCACATACGGAGCAAAATGAGTGAATCTACACTCTAAACTATGTCTACGTACATCCGTATGCTGTATTCCATATGAAATAGTATCTAAAAAGGCTTATATTTAGGAACGGAGGGAGTATATGGCATTTTTATTCCATCCGTAATGTTTTCACTGTGAGGTGGGATCGCAGTTGAGCAAACCCACCCTGCCCACTGGGCATCGACCGAGTTTAGAATTAGAAGAGAGAAACGAGGGAGGAGAGCTAGCTGTAGCTCGGATGCTGTTGTCAGATGGGACTCGTGTTGATAGAATAGGAGTACCGAGCACTCCTACCTCTTTTTTGAGGATAAAAATAGTCGTATATCTAGTACCACTAGTTGGGTGCGTGCGACCTATAGCTGTCATCACTTTAGGTCTCCTTTTCAAACCGCAGCTACGCTTCACAGTACATACTTTTTCACGCATTTATCCTCCTATATGTACTCCTAGGCTATTTCCATGTGCTCCCATTCGCCGACATGTGGGACATAGAGCATCTAGGTCGTAGTGCATGCACAACTCAGAGCATATGCCGGGGTACTTTACATTTCAGACCTCATGAATTACATGCAAACCCCCGTAGAAGAATAAATAAATGAATGAATTACTAGATGAAACTGGATTATTTTCGTAGAAACCGGAGCACGTTCATTAAATTTTGGACATAACACGTTTATAAAAAATGACTGGACCTAAACCAGTCTAAGGGCCTCTTTGATTTTTCCCGCAAAAAAGGGCCTCTTTGATTCGCAGGATACTGAAAACATAGGAATGGGGAAAGTATGATGGCGATGAACCAAGACGAGGAGAACTCTAACTCAGTTAGAGGTTAGAGTTAGATTCTAACCCTGAACTAACCCTGAACTAACTCTAAACCAAAGAGGTGTATGGATGGCAGGATTAGATTGACAATAAATGCTCTTTCTCAATCATTTGACTACTTTGGACCCTATTTCCTGCCGGATTTGGTGTGGCCGGCTCTTGTGTGGCCTCCTCCCGCTCACAATTGACATAAACGAACCATCTTTACAAATCAAGCATGCAAAACATGATAATTTTTACTTTTTCCATACAAATGAGATATCCCACTTAAACATACAAGTCGTCAATCAAGCTTCACAAAAAAACACTCCATGAAACAAAGCATGAGCTAACTCATCACAGAAGTCATTCACGATAGGGAGGGAGCCTGGAGCCCCTCACACACTGAGGGAGGAGCTTGTCATCGTTGCTCTGGAGCAAGGTTCTGTAGAGCCCAAGCCCCGGGAACCCATCTGATGCTGGCGCTTGCGAGTTGAGGTCGACACCGGCATGGGTAGCAGGGCCGCTTGCCGCCGATTGGGAACTTAATCTTTGGGCCTCTAGAAATAATGCAAGACTGAAACTAAAATACCTAGAAAGGTGAACTGAATCTTTGGGCCTCTAGAAATAATGCAAGCCTGAAACTGAAATACCTAGAAAGGTGAACTAAATCTTTGGTCCTCTAGAAACAATGCAAGCCTGAAACTGAAATACCTAGAAAGGTGAACTGAATCTTTGGGCCTCTAGAAAGATTTATTACCTCCTCAAGCAGCATCAAACAATTCCTTGCATGCACCACAAATCTATACCAAGTTTGATCAGGATCTACTTTTCCAAATCAGAATTAGCGCTAGAGCTAGCAAGATCAATGATATGGCTGTGAGACAGAGAAGGAACGAACAAACTCACCCCTCTCGCGACCTCCCTTGTAGATGCGCCGCTGCTGTGCATGACAGAGGGAGAAAAACGACTGGTGAAGGGGGAGCGGGGCGACCTTTGAAGGACGGAGGGAGAGGGCGGCTGAAGTAGGGTGGCGGAGGCTGGAAAGAGAGGGCGGCCGGAGGAGAGAGAGGGCGAGCGGCGCTTGGGCGGACGGCCCTATGGGGAACATAGAGGAGTCGTGCGAGAGGGGGGGGAGCGATCTGGTGCGGGAAGGGGAGATTTTTTTTAGTTCTCTTTTAGTGGGCCCGAGGATAACTAACCCATTTAGAACCTCTCCACTGGGCTAGTTTTTTTAGCTGGGTTAATGCAAACTAGCTCAAACTAACCCCTCCTGTTTTGATAATTTTAGGCTATTTCAACCCAAGCTAGCTCTAACTTAGGGATCCAAACAAAGAGGAGTAGTACTGTACATGCTACAGTCTAGACCGTAGCACATTGTTTTTTATGGCCATATCACCACATTGTTTTCTACAACTCGTTCACTGGGCTACCGTGGTTCGCACTACTGGTTCACTGGGCTGCCGTGGTTCGTACTCCTTTGACCTGAGTAGTAGTAGTAGTAGTAGTAGTAGTAGTAGTAGTAGTAGTAGTAGTAGTAGTAGTAGTAGTAGTAGTAGTAGTAGTAGTAGTAGTAGTAGTAGTAGTAGTAGTAGTATATACCACATCATTCTTTGCTCCTTCTTACTATGTACTTCGCCGACATGTGGGAGAGCCAGCATCCGAGTCGACGTGTCATGCACCATATTAGAGTGCGGAACGGAAGGGGGGCATCACCTCGGTCGAAGCGCCAGTAATTCATGACTATAGTGAGTAGTCATATCACAAGTCTTTCTAGCAGTAACGCGCCGTCAAATCGCATAGCCCGACCTTTCCAGTAGTAAGTTTGAGAATCCGCCACTCGTTCACCCTCCTCGCCTCTCTGTCAAACCGCCTACCCGAAAACTGCCGCGCGTACTGCCCGGGAAAAGCCCCGACCTCAACTTTTAACTACGGGAAAATAGTTCGAGCTTGTTCGTTCTATATAAATACTTACTGTATGTTTATTCACCCGTGGGTTTGTTCAATGAATGGAGGGCCAGGGAGCACAAGTGAATAATACTAGTACTACTACTAGTAAGTAGGAGTCGTAGTAGTCACCTTAAATATAGAGTTTCTTTTCTTTAATGCCACGTACACAAATGGAAACGCTTGTTGTGGAGAGAAAAAGATAATCACTCCACTATATATGTACGCAGGGGCCTGAGCGCTTGCTTTACTAGGTTTGCTCTCTTCATTCTCTCATCCTCTCCAGATCTAAACAAGACAGCGGTAGCGACATTTTCTCTCTGCTCACTGCTGGTCACACATCCGGCCGGATCCATTCGGCCAGTGTGTGTAGAGGACTAAAAGGTGCATTGTTCACGCAGTCATGCCGCCGAGGGAGGAAACCCACAGCTGCCGGCGGGGCCCGATCCTCTGCCCGTGCCGTTCTCTCTAACACAACGTCGGCTTGGGAGGTCCTCCGACGTTTCTTCCTCGCTGCCGTATTGTGCGCAGATCGGACCTACCGCCGACGACATCCCGACGAACCTCACGTACAAGTTCTTCGAAAGCGGCCTTGCTCTACTACCCCAGCTCCCAACGTGTCTGTGCATCTTTTTCTACTTCCATCAGCTCTTCCAAATCCACCTAAATTTTTAGTATTATTAGAGGTAAAGCTACTTCATGCATTCGAATCTAGGACTTGGTTCAAACAACAAAGAAAGGGGGGAAAATCGTAACATGAATCTAGGACTTGATTCAAAGAGGAAATAACAGGGGAAAGTAGTAGAGACCGGGTACCGAAGCAGTCTCTTGATTGAAAAGGGAAATAATGGGAAAACTCACTACAAACTGGATAAGGAACAGATCTATTATTGGTTCAAAAATGGATAGAAAGTGGCGGCTGGTGGACAAGTGAACAGAGTATGTCCAGGATTAGATATGCTGCCCTCACATAGTAAAAGGTCTCCATGATTAGATTTACTGCCCTCACATAGTAAAAGGCCTCCAGGATTAGATTTGCTACCCTCATATAGGAAAAGTTCTCCAGGATTAGATTTGCTGCCCTCACAGAGCATGAACAAACTTGGCATCACCACTTTATGCCTCCTTGTAGGTACATTGTGCCGATGCGTCCACTGTCGCATGTCCTTATACCAACCTTTTGCTGGTGTTCATGTAAGGGCACATGTAAAATGAAGCGATCACACTGTTACTTTAAGGACATGTCTAACCAGTGTTATTGTTAATCTAATGCCTCCAGTGATATGATGCAATTAAACTGTGTTAACAAATGGTACTCCTGCTGTTTTCCCAAGTATGATAAGTAAGTTGCTTCTTTACACTGCTGAGTGACCTGGTGTCCCATGGTCCCATGCCCTTAAACCAACTCTTTAGCTGCTGTTGATTTACTGTATCTGGTAAATAAGCAATGCCACCATTAAAGTAATCCCGTATTTGACGAGTGTCATAGTTGATCGTAATGCTTCCAGTAACATGAAGCATTGCTGACGTTTTAAAATTTCTACTGTCCTTGCGTGATTGCCATGAACATAATTAATATGCTTCTTTTCATTTCGTGTATGTTTCGTATATCCTTATTGACCAGTAACTGTTTACTTTCTATCTTTTTGTGCATATAGGGATATCCATTTCACCTGTTGCTATTGTGACCTTTTGCTGAACTGCACAAAACACTTTATTTTGGAATGAGTGTCTTGTGCAGTTCAACTAAAATGTCACGTGGGCAACATATCTCAATTTTGGTGGAACTGCACAAAATGGTGATTGGAGTTTCCAAAATCTCCATCAAATTCTGCTCGGAATCTCATGCAACATTTTATTAGCTTTTGCAAGATGAGCCGTCACTGTCACGACAATGGCACTTTATTTTAGTGGAACTGCACAAAAGGATAAGCAAATTATAGTTGCACCTTACATGAGCAGGACAACCAACCTCAATGTTGCTAAATTTTAGTGCAACTACTAAAGAAGAACCTGCGAGCTCATGAGAGCAAGTACTTCTTGCTAGCTGAATGATGCAATCTTTGCTTCATTTCAGGTGAACTGTAGAAAAAGGCGCATGAATTGAATCATGGATCTGCAAGTTGACCTCATCCGAGTGGACTTGCAGGTTCACCACATCGAGTCGTGTCGGTATAGGGCTCCTCACACCGGTTGCTTAAACTAGTGCCACTATTATAGTAATCATGCTCTTTCTTATCTGGGGAAATAGGAATACTCTACTAAAGATGTTGTGATGGTCAAGAGCATTCGTCAAGTTCTTAGGTTGTATGACACGGCTAGCCAAGATGGGTTTAATCCCGATATTCACTTTATCAAAAGGCTCTAATGGGTTGGTTTTGAATCTTCCAAGCTGGGAATCAATGAGATGTGTAGGCATCTTTGTTGTACTTATTATTTGAATCTTATTTGTTGGTTCTGAATCTTGGAAGCTGGGAATCAATGAGATGTGTAGGCATCTTTGTTGTACTTATTACTTGAATCTTATTTCTTGGTACTGAATCTTGCAATCTGGGAAACACGACATGATGATGTAGATGACATCAACCATAACAAACTGTTCAAACTTGGTAGTATTTTCTGTGTGAAAGTGCGGCAAATGTGCTGATCATGTGCGTCCTTAGAATAATAATTCTAATTGTTGTGCATGTTGATCCTGTGGCACTGATAGAACGAGCCAATGCATTGCTTGTTTTAAGAATACATTTTAATTAAAGCTAATTAAATTTAAGTAAAGTGACCACTAACACTTGTTATTACAGTACCAATACATACCCACTTGTGAACCGACGTGTGTGGCCGGAATAGGTTTCTTAATGGATGCGTTTGAATGCGCCGAGGGTGCATATTCTGCCAGGCATGCAGCAGGCGAAGGAGGGGTAGTAACTGTTGTCGCCTATACACACTCATCTTACTATTGAATCCAGTTCCCCAAGAGCTGAAAAACGAACTGCTACTGCCGCCTACTCACTCGTTCACTTGAAGAAACTCCAATGGTGATCCGAGGGGTGAGCCTGCTGGATATGGACTTCAGCAAGGAGTTCAACTTTGAGTTCTCCGTTCAGTCCCATGGCGGAATCAAGTGGAATGTGATGTACACCAATGATCCGGACTCGGTGAAGCTCTGCCTTGCCGAGTTCAAGCAGTACCTACAGGACAAGAAAGCACAAGGTCGCAGGACTAGACCTTGTGCCCATCCATTCATCTCTTGACAGGGACCAATGGATCACGGTCGCCCAGGTATGCGTGCGAGACGAGGTTCTCATCTACCACTGCTGTAGGGCCATCGGAGGTACTGGAGCATTCGCCCGTTTCATTGGCAGTGTCGGCTGCACCTTCGCTACGGTGGAGAGAAGAAAGAACGTGACGATTCGGCCATCTAGTGCAGCAAGCTTGTCCACATCCAGAAGCAATACAAGATCAATGGCAACAGGCAGGAGAAGGACTCCGTGGTTGACCTCGCCCAGACCATCATCAACCCCATCTACGCCAACATGAAAGAAGGTAACGATACCAAGGAGCTCCACCAGCCACCCTGCATCTGAACAAGTCAACCCTCGTACTCCCCTCCACATGTGTCTTCCCCCGCTCCGGTTCGTTCGGTCGGCGGTCCCGATGTCGTCCTCCACCTTGGTGCTCTCGCCGTGGTGCCGCCGTCTGTCGTTCCCAACATGGTCAGCAAAACAAGAGGAATCAGGAGACAACTGTTCATCGAGAGGCTGACAGTCCCGGGCCCACCAGGTCCATGGCCTAGGTTTTGTTGTTTAACATGGGCAGCCCACAACATGTTTCAACGTTTTTTGGATCAAGCGGCCTCTGGGCCTCCCAACCTAGCTTGTCTATAACATCAGCAGCCCAAGTTATGTTTTTTTTTCAAGATGACGCACAGCTCAGTTCTTTTTTTCTATAAGAATACAAAACTGAACTTACGTTTTCCCTTCAATAATACTAGTATATCTTGACCTAATAATAAAGCAAATTGGGTTTATTTCGTCTGTCATGGCATTTTTCAGAAAAGTCCCTCTATTTCAGAGAATTCAACCCGCAGTCCTGTTTTAAGTCAAAACGAATAGTTTTTTCATATTTTACACAAAAGTCCCTGTATTTTCTTGAAATCAACCCACCGTCCGGATTTAAGTCACACCTAAACCATTATTTTATGTTTTTCGAAAAAAAAACCCTGACGTTTTAGGTAATTCATCCGTGGATCATATTTAAGTCAAACAAATACTTTTTCAAATCATGCATATCTTTTAAACCGTAACTCCGATTTGAACATGTTATATATGCAATTTGATTAGAAAAATATGTAGAATATGAATATGAGATTATTTTTACCTATTACGTATTTTTAATATTATTTTGGAATATATGTAAATCAAACAAATGCTTTTCTAAATTATCTGTATCTTTTAAACCGTAATTTCGATTTTAACATATTATATATGAAATTTTATTAGAAAAATGTGTGGAATCAAAATATGATGTTAATTTTACCTGTTAAATATTTTTTAAATATTGTTTTGAAAGCAAACTTATAATTTTTAGCACAAGATCCGTTTTTCTTTCGTACCGGCGGCGATCCGGATTGCAAATAAACACTCCACTATAACCATATAGGCAAAAGGAAACATCAATAACTACACATGCATACCTCTGAAAAATGTCACAGGGGAAAACAACAGATTTTTCATCGCGAGAATGAGAGAAAGAGAGAGAGAGAGAGAGAGAGAGAGAGAGAGCGAGAGAGAGAGAGAGAGAGAGGGAGAGAGAGAGCGAGGGAGGAGAGAGGGAGAGAGAGACTCCTTAGGATTAACCATATTCAAACATGTTTTTTGTTGTTTTGTGTGAACACTGAGGCCATCGCTGGCGAGGGTGAGAAGGAGGATAAGCGGCAACACAAATATGATGCCTCGTAAATATAAAGGAGATGGACCTATTGAGTGATGGTTGTTGGGTTAAGAGTGTGTGTTA